>NC_073744.1:54496488-54860839 GCF_029784135.1 Toxorhynchites rutilus septentrionalis
TCAAGATTGGACACTATCTTTCTCCCTCATCCTCAAGTCCTTTTTTTCCTCAGCTTTACGATTCATTTCAAACACACAATAGACGTGGGTCAGTGCCCCAAGCAGAATCACATATTCTATTTACGTCCTGAATGAGCCATTTTATCTCGAGCTTAAACTATCCATTGTTCCTCGAGTTCCTCTGGCTGTAGTCTAGCTGGGAACCGAATCAGTGTCCCTCGGATTTCGGCTTTTCTCGATTGCGATGATTGCGTCCGTATTATGCAAACTGCTACCATTTGCCGCCAGTGCCAGCTTGGTTGTAAACATTCAGGTCTTGTGGCAGCTCTTAATCAAAACTAGATTGTGGGACAGAATAAGAACTGTGCTGAGGGGGGAAGCGGGTGGTGCTATTAGCTTTGTCGAAGATTCCAGAACAAAAAAGGAAAGTGTTCAAGTTCAGTGTTTGAGAGAAGATTAATTGCCGGATGAATTGCCTTGTAGGCGTATTGCTTCTGACATTGAAGCCTTTGTTTTGGCTGTGCGTCTCGCTTAAATTAATTAAATGATATTCAAGTTGTTAAACAAGGCGTTATGTTTACGGCTGTTTCACCTGTCTGTTCTCAGTTTCTTTGTTTGATGCTTCCAAATTGTAAAATTCTGTAATTAAAAGAATGTCTAACAATCGAAAGTACCAGGTGCGCGAGTTGAATTCATCCGAATGATGTTTCAGATATAGGGTTGCAGGGTTGCATGCGTTCCTTCGATTTAGCATATAGGGAAAAGTCGGGTAAGTTGGACATTTATGTATGATTCAGCCATTCCATGGCAAACCGATATAGTGGTTCTCAGATTTTCGTGAAGAGTGGTAATTTTGTTCTTTATCGCAAAACGTTAGACCCGTACTCCCTTACCCAGCCAGGCCATTTAGCGAAATTTCTGCCTCAGAAATAATTGTTTTAATAACGGAGACTTAGACTATCGATTCGTGGTGAGATAACTGTATATTTTTTTTGCGAAATTCAAGAAAAAAAACAACATCTACTTAAGGTATCCGTCTTCACCCCCCTTCCCCTAAGTTATTTTTTTTTCATTGAAATTAAACTTCAAAAATATGTTAGTGTCATTCTGGAAAAAAATCGAAGTAACTTGGTTTCCCAGCGTATCTAAAATGTCCAATTTCGTACCGAATAAAGAGCATTTGCGGTATTCGCTAATTTTGTTTTTTCATTTGAAGAAAAAAGCGGTCGCAGCTTATCGTTTGCTTGTGGAAGCTTATGGTGAACATGCCAACATGCAGCACTCTTCCGAATATAAATATGTCGATGCTATATTTGAAAATTTTTTTCAGTCCATAAAAGTCTTAGTTTTCTAGAATTTAATTTGATTTAGTTTATTTCATTATAAATTTGTTTTTCAAACTCTCGTGTGTGAGTGCCTTAGTTTAACAAATTATAGAAACCTAAGGATCATACAGGGTCGTTCAGATTAAACGCCCACGCAATGAAATGAAATGAAACAATGAAAGCCATGTTTACGTTCAAAAAATATTTATTTATTACGCTGAAAGTCAATTTTATGACCACTATGGTTCTCAGTTTCTTAAACTTTTCACAATTACCCGTCTTTTTATTTTCAAAATATTTAGTTGAAGTTTTAGTCCGATTTTTTCCAGGTTCCAGTTTTTATTTCCCGATCCAATGCGTCAATTTTAAGACGCGTCCACATTACGACAATTGGCCTTGGCCGCCCGGTAATGCCAAATAAGTGTGGACGTGCCGTCCGGACTGGCTGACGTGACGAGAACGGATTCGAATCATGCCGAACCTGACCCGAAACAAATCGGTCCGGATCAAAGAAAGTCGAACCAATACAAAACGAAGTAAATTCTCGTTGACGACATTGTGCTTCGTTTGTTCGTGACTGCTTCGTGCACCCGATGGGGCTTCGGCTTCGTGCACCCGATGTGGCGTCCACATTACATAACGAACCGAAAATGCCGCCTGGTACAGGCCGATCGGCCTCAAACGGCATAATATGGACGCACCTTTAGACGATTTATCAGACGATCATTTCTCATTTATATAATTTTTCGGTTTTCAGTAGAATGAAGTGTTTTTTTTTTGTTGATTCATTGTTATATTACGATGTTTCATGCGTGTTTTCCAGGCAATTCCAATATCAAAAGTTCTGTAATGATCTAGTTATTTCACTCATTAACGACCAGCTGTTGAAAAAATCGAACAGCAATTTTGATAATTTGTTATGTCTTCGAAAAGCAACCCTGTGGTAATGTTTTTGCACGAAATGTTAGCTTAATTCACAAGCTACCACTTACCATCAATTCCAGTCAATTTTGTATAACTTTATTGGGTAATAATTTTGGTTTGAAGCAACTATGTGCGGAAAGTGCATAAAACAACATAACCTAACAATTTAAAAAATCTAATTAAATACGAAAATATGTAAACTTTTCTACAGTATTATTTGGTAAAAGAACATACATTGTGATGTAGCAAAAAAAACATTTGATTTAGCCTCCTACAGGAAAAAAAAATGCAGGTTTCGGCAAATTTTCAATTTTTTAAGTTTTTGATATTTCGTCTTTTCCCAGAAAATGAGATATTGAAAAAAGAAATGCATCCTCATCCTGAACTCGCGCGCAAAATCATAACACGTTTACTCGCACACGGTGTCGCAGACCACACGTGGCTCTGTAAAATTGCTATTATGTACGTTTTGGGCGTTTTGGAATTTATTTGAAGAAAATGATGTAATTGAATGAAAAACCTCCAAAAAATATAGTCATATGCTTGAGTATAGTAGAGTTAAACATTGGGGTTTCTTTAACGCCAATAATCAAAATTACACCAATGGCTTACATCAAAATAAAAAACCTTTTTACAGCTTCATCGTTAATGGGTCAGCTCTTTTTTTTTTAGTTACTAAAAACCTGTTCATCTATACTCTTCAATATTTAGATTGACTATTTATTATTCATTCAGCACCCCTATTTTTGTGTATAATCCTCAAATCGAATTTATGTTTCTCAGCGTTCAACATTTTTTCTATTAGATTATAATTCATCCTTTCGTAACTTGGATAAATAACTATTCACTGTAAGCATCTTTGTTTCCTTTTTTTCCCAAATTTATACGATTAAGGTTTGAATAATGCTTTTTTCCAATTCAATCATATAACGTTTGTGTTTTTCGAGCATTTTCTTAAATCGTTCATTTAATTTTTCGATTCTCATTTATACCTGTTTTTTGTTTCGTAATTATTCGGCCCAACAGTTTTATAATGACCGTTTGTTCTTTTTTTTTGTTCCGGTGCTACTTCGTTTTAAAATTTTCTTTTTTTATGGAATCCAAGTTGCGTGCGTATATGCGTATCTTTTAGGAAATTTCTCAGATCATTATTTCGCATTTTATTATTTTTTTTGGTTTCCCAGTGTTCAATCACTTTGGTTATCTGTTTCGTATTTACTTAGTTCAACAGTCTTGTGATGTCACAGTGTAAATTCGGAATTATTCTTCATTCATTCTTTATGCACTTTATTGAGTTTTCCAGACTTCCGCCCGTTCTAAAAGAAAATTATTTATACAATTTCTTTTTTGTGAACGCACTCGATGCTTATTTTTTTTATGTAGTTGTTTTCTTTGAGGCTGTATCTTTCCCATTTTCCAAAGTTTCTCGAATCCTAACTACCCTTTAACTTGATTCCACTGGATTTATTTAAATTTCTCATTTTCCTTTCCTTATTTTAATTTTCTTTTAGAGTTTGGAATTTTCCTAGTCATTTGTTACTCTTTCTTTCAAGTATCTCTGGTATGTAAAGTCGTCTTCTAAAACTTTTAACATAAATTTTATCGATGTGGGACCAAGTCGAACCGGAATATATGAAAACCTAAACACAGAACATGCAGGAAAAAATGAAATATTTCGAATGCTTATAACTCGAACATTTCTTAATAGATCGGTCATAAGAAAAATTTTCAAAAACAAAATGTCTTATTGTATTAAAATCTGTTTCAAAAGAAATTTGAGTATCCTCAGGCCTCTATATTCATTTCTAGTCTTTCAAATTAAATTTCAATCCTTATTGTCTCAGTATCAAGTATCAACAATTTCATAAATTGTTTTTTGTTTCTCATTCTTGGTTTCTATTATTTATTCTAAGCATCATTTCATCTCAATTTCTCATGTTTTATTATTGTCAAAGTTTCTATTCAAGTTCGTATCTTCCAACTGTCAATTTCTTTTATGTATTGGAAGTTTTCATACCATAATTTTGCATTCACTCCATTTGTTTCGTTCACAGTTTTCTCGCTGGATAGTTTTATAGTGTTATTTTTATAATAAGTATACACTTTTTTATCAAGCTATTCATTCTCCGGGTTACAATAACTGTACGATTTTCATTTTCTTAAAACAATTGTATGGATTTTCAGATGGAAAAAGGATCGCGAAGTGTTATGGTAAGCGTAAACCTGCCTTCATTTTATTATATTTCTTGGATCAAACATTTCACATGTATTCCATGTAACAAATTTCAAAAATCTTGACCGAGAATAGTGTCTGAAAATAATTTGATATTATAATGACGGATTTTGGAATTTACGCGATTTTCTTTTACGAGGTTTTTTATTACGCAGCACGTATCCCCACGTAAAAAGGGGCTTTGTTAACCCATTAACGACCAAGCTGTAAAAATAATTTTTTTTTCACGAAAGCCATTGGTGTAATTTTGATTAATGACGCTGAAGAAGCCCCAAGGTTCAAGAATTAATTTTTTCCCATCTTCCATTTTCCGAGAAATTACTGTTTGAAAAATCGAACATTGGCCGAAACCCGCACTTTTTATTTACAAGTACAAACATACTGCGAACTGAAAGTCACTTCAATTAGCAAATATACGGTATTCATAAAAGCATCTATTTTACATTCCAGGATGAACAAGCACAGGAGGATGGAGGTCTCTAAGTACAAACTTAAATTAATCCACCTAAGGGGAGATGTGACATTTCTTTTTTCATGTAATTTTAACTTATCACTGGCAGGTTTTTTTTCTTTCAAACGAAAGCATATGCTGTTATTTTCATTGTTGATCTTGGAGAAATGTCTATGCTTGAGAATCATTTCAATTATTTTCCAAAACCTGCAAAGTACCAAAATAATGCGAAAGAAGGCATTGAGAATTGAATGGTTATTATTCGGTCCGGCGGAAGAATATTCACACCAGCAATTTCATTAGAATCCTCGTTACATGTACTGATCATTTCCTCCAGTTCCTGCACACACGAACACACGGGCGGTAATCACTTAAGGTTATTACGGACAAAAAGTCGTACAGATTTTCAATAATATTTGCTAAATTAATCGATGTTTGCAAACATTCACAATTGAAAATGCAAAAACAAATGAAAAACCTTCCGTCTTTCAAATTAAATGAACCAAAATGCGCTGCGGAGGTTAGATGTGTTGGTATTGATTCAGCAGAGAAAAATGTTGGTTATGGCCAACGTTCGATTTTTCGAACACTCAATTTTCCCGGCTGTTATTTTCTTGGCTCAATCAGATGATTTCTGCCCAATATCGCAATGTATGTTCTTTTATCAAAGTAATACTGTAGAAAAGTTCACATATTTTTGTATTTTATTGGGTTTTTTCAATTGAAATTGAAAACACCTTCTAAACATACTTGCTTTTAATCGAATTTATTGCCCAAAAAAGTTATACAAAATTGAATGAACTTTGTAGTAGGGTATAGCTAATCAATTAAGCTATCCTTTGGTGCAAAAACATTACCATGATCCAAAAACATGAAAAATGATCAAAGTTGCTGTTCAATTTTTCGAACACTTGGCCTAAAATGGGTTAATGAAACTGGTATTTCGGTTAACCCTAAATATCAGATGCTTCAATCTTGAGTTATATGTTATTCTAAACGTTTTGGAATCGTAGGATTTGACTCATTATATCAACAACAGATTTATTGACACCATCACAAATATGCCCCAAGAAGCTAACTTTATAGCTATTCGAACTCGAAAGTATAATCCTTAACTTTTCAATGCTCTCACGCTCAACCGCCATAACTCATGCGGAGAAAAAGTTTTCTGACAGTAAGCCCAGCTCAAAACCACCCGATTTGGAGGTACCACCTCCCCATCATTCAACCAAACAGCCATTAGAGTAAAATCCATATTTTTTACAGCTCTTCCCAAACCCGATCAGCATGGCCGTAGTCCATTACGAGGAGAACAGCGGTGCCAGGAAACGATCAGCAAAAAAATGTCACAGGCGTGTAGGTGGTTCCTTTTTGCACTCAAAACATTCGAAAGTATTCCAGTTCGGGGCGAGCTTTATGTCTCCCCCGATGATGACTTGCAGAATAGTGAGGAATACCGGAATATTGCGCTTTTTTCTCAAAATTCTCTCGGCTGACAACTCTTCTTGCCTCTTCATTTCCTCGAAGCCACTAAACCGGCCGACCAAACAACGGAAGCAACAGCACATAGACGCTGATAAATCGAACAGCAAACAGCACCAAACGACCAAGACCAAGACTATCATGTCTGGCGCCCTTGACCGTGTCTCTCCTTGTGTGTTCGTGACCATTTATGGTGCTCGCGAATATATCTTTTTGCGCTCCGTCCGAGGATATTTGCTGATTGTGTAACAACTGCTTTTAGCTCCGAGCGATGGGAATCCGCTTGGTACCGAAAACTTGTTGATTCGGATTCGAATTTCGCTGGGGTTAGAATAAGAGGTGTGCGAAGGTCTGCGGAAAAGCCATCAATTCTGGTTCATCGTCCTTGAGTAAGGTGTTTTTACGACAGCCGGTAGGTTTTAATTAGAGGTTGGGAATGGATCACTGTTAAGAATTTCCACAATTTGGGGCAGTAATAGAAAATACTTTTATGGCTTTACTCTTCAAAAATATAAGGCTTTTGTGATACGGAACTGATACTCTTCTCGTCCAAAACGAAATATTCCGCCAAATTGACGTTGTTAACAGTGTGTTGAATTCAACTTTTTTGAATACCCCCACTTATCTCTAATTGATGGAGAACCCTCCAACAACACAGGCTTTGGAGGATTATTCATGTCAAAAATAAACTTTTCGGTGAACAAGCGGAAAAAAAACCGGGGAATTCCGGGGAAGGCGACCTTTAAAATCGACTCATTTCGATGGAAATCCTTCAGCAAGTGCGACAAAGAAACATAGCTCTGTTTGATTCAGGAAACAAATATTGACAGCATTGGAAATGAATCGTGGACGACGGATGACTTTCCAGGCTAGATGATGTCAAAAAAAAAAAGTGGGCGATAATAGATAAAATGTGATATTCACTTTGACCTCACATAAAATAATCAAAAAAGAAGGAACAACGTAAGGTTAAATATTACGTGTGTCTTGCTGTTACTGATGTTATATACAGTAATTCCCTTCAAAAATGAATCTACCAATAAAAATTGGTATAAATTGATTTTGTTGAAAGCTCGTATGGTTGGACATGATTTTTTCAAATTTCGCCCTGGGCAAAACGGTTCATTTCAGTGAGCGGCTCAGAGCCGTGCGCTCAATGAAAAGAGCCGGCTCATTTGAGCGGCTCGACGGCTCTTTTCAAGAACTGGTTTATTCGGATGTTTAAAGAAATAGAAGAAGAGAAGACGGAAAAAATAAGGTTTAAACAATCAGTGCAGAGAAGAGTAAAAATATTAATTAACTGAAGGTTTTTTACAGGTTTTTTTTATTACAGTGCTTTTTCATAATCACTACAACTGATTTCTCTTGATCCATATAATGTTGATCATGTCGAATTATCAGTCGGGAGAGTATAGCAGTTTTCGATAACGACACAGTTTTCTCCCTGTTTTATGTCCCAAACATTTTTAAAATGTTTCGAATGGAATATTGTCATGATTAACTACAGGGTGACAAAAAAGTCCGGTCACACAGAAAAATCTCAATATTTCAAAGAATAAGAAGAAAATCTGAATCTGGCTTTCATAGCTTTATTCAGTAACTCATAAAGATACTTCACAGACGATATCTCGGAATTACACCACCTTTCTCTGATCGAACCAGCTTCAGACGTCTCGGAAAGTCGTCGCAAGCGACGCGCACGTGCTCCATCGGTATCTCGTCCCAGATTTTCGTGATAACTCGTTTGAATTGCTCCAAATTTGTTATTTTATAGTCGTTCAGCTTCGACATCATGTATTCCCACACGAAATAATCCAGTGGATTCAGATCCGGAGACGACGGAGGCCATTCATTCTTCGAAATGAAATCGGTCAAGTTTTCCTCACACCACGCCTGAACAACCTTTGTGGTGTGGGATGGGGCGCCATCTTGCTGGAAGCAGTAGTAATCGTCTTCAAACAATAGTTCAGCTTGAGGCAGAACATTTTTCTTCAAAACCGTGTCCAGGTAGTACGCTGCGTTGATTTTGACCCCTTTATCGATAAAAATAAGAGGCAGTTTACCTCTCTTGCAAATGGCTCCCCAAACCATCACTGACGTCTTATTTTGGAACCGGGAAACGTTCAGCTTGTCCGCAGGAGCTTGCTGGAGGCTCACACTCCAAACTCGATCACTTTGGCGATTGACTGTTTGCTCCAAAACGAACAGCTTCTCGTCCGAAAAAATAATCTCGTCATCTGCGCGCCAACCGAGCAACTCCCGCGACCGTTGGTACCTCTTGTCCTTTGTAGCTTTGGTAACCCCATGAACCACCTGTTTTTTGTACGGTGTAAGTTTTAAATTCTTGCGCAGAAGCAGGCGGATTGATTCTCGGTTCATTTTAAGGTTCCTGGCCAGCTTCCGTGCAGATTGGGCGGGATTCCGGCGAATCCGGTCTCGTATAATCTTTTTCAACCTTGGAGTTCTCACATACCTTGGTCGTCCATATCGTGCCTTGTCCTCGGTGCCTCCGGTCTCTAGGTACCGATTTATGGTCCGGTACACGAATTTTCGGTTGATTCCGAGCGGTTTTAGGTGTTTGAATATGTGTCCGGGTTTGTACCCTTTCACATATTCAGCGATAACAGCTGCTCTTAACTCTGCCATGGCTCACAACTCAATGTAAACAAACTGCACAGAAACGAAACTCTGCCACTTTGGGCAGCAAAGTTAGCCCTTTCATTTGACATATAGATGGCACCAGAGAGATGCAACGTGTAGGCTACAGGCGACCCCAAAAAAGTGTGACCGGACTTTTTTGTCACCCTGTATATTATATTAGTCAAATCATTTCTTTCGATACCCATATTCGGGAGTTGCACAATTGGCCATAATTTTTGGTCTGCCATTTTTTAACGGCCACCATCTTGGATTCTCATTTTACATAAATAACTGTGTCATACTAGTCAAGTCCTTTCATTAGATACCCATATTGATGGGGTTTTGAAAAAATACATATTTCGCCATTTTGTGGTGGCGGCCATTTTGGATTTGCATTTATCATGAATAACTGTGTTCTACTAGTCAAGCCCTTTCATTTGATACCCATATGAACGGGGTTTTGACGAGCCGTGGATCATAAAAAGAGCCGTTCATTTGAGAGCCGCGGCTTATTTTCAAAGAACCGTGGATCGTACGCTCTATCTGACGAGCCGGCTCAAATGAGCGGCTCGTGAGCGCTTACCCATCTCTATCTTAGGGTCCCAGAATAAAAGATTTTGCCGAATATACCAATTTTTAAACAATTTTTACCGTTAAATATCCTATCTATTATCAGCAAATGAAATGTATTCAACAAATTTACTATGGAAAATTTTGAGTCGCACTCCAAATGTCTATTTGAATGCGGATACTTCAAAAATGTTAAATTTGGTGGCGAAACCAAGACCCTATTTGGTGACCCAAAAGACCCTATTTATAGTTGATACTTTTTTACATAAAAATAAAAAAATCTAAAACACTTGTTCATTCGTTTTTAAACTATTTATCGGGATAATCTTGTGGCTTACTTCGGTAATCCAAATATCGTTTAAGGGGAGAAATTATGTACTATTCATAATCTGTTAGTAGCGAGGCAACTCAATTTAAAGTTTTTCTGGTGCATGACTGCAAGGTGGTAACATTTGTGGTTGTCGAGTGCAGCTATGATCTGTAGTTTTAGAAATGCTGCTGAAAGTACACCACCTCTATTATGAATGTAATTTCATGTCCTCATTGAAAATGATAACTGAAGCTGAAATTCTCTTTTGATTCCTGTTTTTCTCCATGCGTAAATTTCGCAATTATCCCACCCCATTGGGAAACTTTGTTTACAACACGCAAACGTTCCATCACTCAATCTCTTGATGCTTAGTTTTTTTTATGTTCCATTCCAGTTCCAATTATACGATCATTCACTAAAACAACCAAAAAAAAACCTCTCAGATTATCTGACAAGTCTTGCTCCACTTTAATTGATCTGTTCTCAGAAATTTCAGTTTCTGTGTATTTTGATTATTTTTTTTATCAATATCTAAATTTCTTCGAAGTTCAGGATGCATCCAAATCTGCTTTGGAGAAAAGTGAGAAAAGGGCTAAAATCGATTAGTAAGCGAAATCTTTGATAATTTTTATCTCAAAAACTATGAGTCATACCGAAATAGTGTCTTAGAAAGTGTTCTAGAGTATTGTATTTAAAATATGAAAAAATATACACTGAGGAACAAAATAAGTACTGTGTCGATTTACAAAAAAAAATTAATTTGCTATCTAAAATATGTATTGTTTATTTTTTTAAATTTTTCTCATAAAAAATAGAAGCCATGTAGAAAATTTTAAAAATGAGTCCCAAATGGTAAAACTATTTGAACTTTGTGGAACATCGAGTTTTAATGAATTTTCGAAATTTCAAATTAACAATAATTTTTAGCCATAAATTATGAATCCTGATGTTATTTAAAATAAAAAAGCTCTTCATCAATCTCCTTCTAAATGTAGCCATTCTCGAGATATTTGAAAAAATATTTCTAGTTTGTTGTCTTTTTTATAGTGAATAGGCTCTTTTAATATGTTTGTCGTGTTTTACCGCCATGTTTATGAAATTTTATGATTTTGCTTATAATTTTCAACAACTTTTCCAAATACATCATTATGGTAAAAATATATGTGTAGGAGTTACGTTGGAAAACATTTGAAGGCATATGGGTTAATACAAAACGTAGCGATAATATTTTTCAATGTAACTCCTGAACATATACTTATTGTAAATGTAATAATGTAAATGTAAATATAATTGAAGCCATTCTCGAGATATTTGAAAAAAAAAACATTTCTAATTTATTGTCTTTTTTAATTTGATTTTTTTTTTCTAAATCTATATATGTATTTTTAAATTTAAAAAAAAAATTTCATACAAAATAGAGGTCAAATATTTTTACTTTATGGAACTTTGTGGAACTTTGTGAAACATCGAATATTTATGAATTTTCGAAACTTCGAATTTTTGTGTGTTAACAATAAATTTTAGCCATAAATTGTGAGTCCTGATGTGATTTAAAACAAAAAAGCTCTTTATCGATCTCCTTCTAAATGCAGCCAATCTCGAGATATTTAAAAAAGTATTTCTAATTTATTGTCTTTTTTATAGTCAATAGGCTCTTTTGGTATGTATGTCGCGTTGTACCATCCTGTTCATGAAATTTTATGAATTTGCTTATAATTTTCAAAAAATTTTCCAAATACATCATTATGGTAAAACTTTCCGGACAACCCAATACGAGCTATTCTGATTTCTTTCTGATTTTTATTTCTATTCTTCTTCATTTTTGAAAATCATAGTTGGCAACCCTGATGCCTTTTACTATAAAATTCAAGACTTTTCAACCACTTGCGAATAAGATGTATTTTTATTTATATAGATAGAAGAAGATCTAGGAGTGCGTTTAATCGCATTGAAATTCATTTCGAATTTCGAACACAGATCAATTTCGTTAGCGCAATCATCAAATGGACTAACAACGCTTGTCCCTATGTAATTGTAGAACATATGCGAATTGAATTTTCCGCTTTTCCTTCAGAGTTTTTCAAAAAGTTTAAATTGTCATGTTTGCATGGAATATGTTTAGTTGAAATATGTGTATTATTATTACGGGACCCTCTCTCCATTCCAGCGGAGGGATAGGTGTCATACCATCATAGAAACATTTCTTGTACCCAAAAACCCTCACATTCCAAATTTGGCTCGATTTGCGTGATTAGTCTTCGAGTTATGCAGAAATTTTTGTTTCATTTGATAGCCTCCCCTTAGATGAGGGGAAGGAGCGTCGAACCACCATAGAAATGTTTATCGATCCCAAAAGCCTCTATATGCCAAGTTTGATTCCATTTGTTTGATTAGTTCTAGAGTTATTCACCCATATTTAGAGGGGGGACCTCTATATGCCAGATTCAGTTCCATTTGCTCGATTAGTTCTCGAGTTATGCAGAAATTTGTGTTTCACTCGTATGACCGCCCCCCTTAAGAGAGGGAGAAGGAGTGTCGATCCACCATAGAAAAGTTTGCTCCCTAAAACCTCCACATACCAAATTTGGCTGGATTTGTTCGATTAGTTCTTGAGTTATGTACAAATTTGTGTTTCATTTATATGACAGCCTCCCCTTAGAGAAGGGAGAGGTGTGTCTAACCACCATAGAAACATTTTTTGCACCCCAAAACCTCTGTATTCCTAATTTGGTTTCATTTGCTTAAACAATTCTCGGGTAATGCAGAAAGGGCCTGGCCGGGTAAGGGAGTAAAAAGTGCCCCCAAACCAAATCACTAGCGGTATGGCAAATATTGTAAAGGATATTAACTAAGAAATTTTGGTGGTTTATTTGAACCCCTATGTGGTTTGACGTAGGATCTATAGTGAAAAACGTACTTTTTCGTTTATTTCGCGCCATCCTCAAAAGATCCGAGATAAAAATTTGAAAAAAATACTGAATGTGCATCTTACTACGGTGTATCAAGAAAAATTATCAAAAAAAATTTCATCAAAAATTTTAGTACCAAAAAAAATATTGAAATTCTGAATAAAAAAATTTTGGGATTTAGAGATTCAGTACTACTCTAATTCATATTTAAATGTGCTCTTACGGCTTTTCTAGATTGATAAATATCTTCAAACTGTTTTTTTTTCAAATATCTAATAATAAAAATAAAATTTAAAAAAATACACAGTACAAAACAATGTTCTAGATTTTCTGGCATTTCGAAATTTTGAAAAAAAAATTATAACTTTGAGACCCACTCCTGCTCAAATTTTTATTTAAATGCGTTCGTATGTGTCTGTTGTCTACATGTGGCGTAATTTTTCCTAAATTTTTAAGAGCATTGTGTGACACAAAAATAATTTTCTTCATCGTCTGCATTATTATTTTTATTTTTTTGAAATCGATTATTTTATTGTATTCGTGGTTTTCAATTGAAAGATTAAAATAAAAAAACAAATCGGATTTGTGGTCTCAAAGCTATATTTTTTTTTCAAAATTTCGAAATGCCAGAAAATCTATAACATTTTTTTGTACTGTGTATTATTTTTTATTATTATTAGATATTTGACAAAAAAACTGCTTGATGATATTTATCAATCTAGAAAAACCGTAAGAGCACATTTAAATATTACTTAGAGTAGTACTGAATCTCTAAATCCCAAAAAAAAAAAATTTCAAAATTTAAATATTTTTTTTAGTACTAAATTTTTTGATGAAATATATTTTTTTGATAATTTTTCTTGATACACCGTGGTAAGATGCACATTCAGTATTTTTTTCAAATTTTTATCTCGGATCTATTGAGGATGGCGTGAAATAAACGAAAAAGTACGTTTTTCACTATAGATCCTACGTCAAACCACATAGGGGTTCAAATGAACCGCCAAAATTTCTTATTTAATATCCTTTACAATATTTGCCACACAGCTAGTGATTTGGTTTGGGGGCACTTTTTACTCCCTTACCTAACCACTCTTTGGAAATATAAAAAAATATTTTTTGATACCGTGCAACACTGAAAAAAATCTGATAAAAATCACACATATCTAGAAAAGCCGTAGAAATACATTGAAATATGAATTAGAGTAGTACTGAATCTCTAAATACAGAAATTTTTTTTTAAGGATTTCAATATTTTTTTTAGTACTAAAATTTTTGATGAAATTTTTTTTTGATAATTTTTTTTGATACACCGTAGTAAGATGCACATGCATTTTGTTTTTCAAATTTTTATCTCGGATCTTTTGAGGATGGCGTGAAATAATCGAAAAAGTACGTTTTTCACTATAGATCCTACGTCAAACCACATAGGGGTTCAAATAAACCACCAAAATTTCTTAGTTAATATCCTTTACAATATTTGCCATACAGCTAGTGATTTGGTTTGGGGGCACTTTTTACTCCCTTACCCGGCCAGGCCCTTTGTGTTTCATTTGTATGGTAACCCCCCTTAAGAGAGGTGGGTGGTGGAGCGTCTAACCACCATAGAAACATTTTTTGCACCCTAAAACCTCCGCATGCCAAATTTGGTTTCATTTGCTTGTTTAATTCTCGAGTAATGCAGAAATTTGTGTTTCATTTGTATGGTAACCCCCCTTAAGAGAGGAGGGGTGAAGTGTCTAACCACCATAGAAACATTTTTTTTACCCTAAAACCTCCGCATGCCAAATTTGGTTTCCTTTGGTTGTTTTATTCTTGAGTAATGCAGAAATTTCTGTTTCATTTGTATGGTAACTCCCTTAGAGTGGGGGGTGGAGTGTCTAACCACCATAGGAACATTTATTGCACCCAAAAACCTCCATTTGCCTAATTTGGTTTCATTTGCTTGATTAATTCTCGAGTAATGCAGAAATTTATGTTTCATTTGTATGGCAGCCCCCCCCTTAGAGAGGAGGGAGGAGTATCTAACCCCCGTAAAAACATTTATTGCACCTTAAAACCTTCACATGCCAAATTTGGTTTCGTTTGCCTGATTAATTCTCGAGTAATGCAGAAATTTGTGTTTCATTTGTATTGTATTTCCGTTATTATTGATTGTATTTGTTTTTTTTATAGTTTACATGTTTAAAGTTAGAGGGTGCCATATTTTTTCATATTTTTTCTTGAAAGCTGAGTTTTTTTTACATTATTTCTCTATTAATCAGAGATGGGATTTTTATCGTTTTTGGGTTATGCATATTTAAAAGTTAACTTGTTCTCAGTCTTCGTTCAATATTCCTATGCGACTAGAGCCCAATTGTAAGTGTGAGTGTAAGATTAATCTCAATTAGCTTCGATTTGATATGTCGATTATCTGAATCGATCCAAAGAAAATATGAATTTGAAAGTGGAGAGAAGGGGAAAAATGATTTTTCGGACCATCGTTAAAAAACCATAACTCAGAAATGAAAAAAAATCACATCTCTGATTTTTGAATAAGTTATGCAAAAAAAAACTTCAGCTTCCAAAAAAAAATTATAAAAAATATAGCGCCCTCTAGTCCAAAACCATGTAAACAATCAAAAACAAAAAAAAAAATCATAATCACGGAAACAAAATCCATTTTTTTGCAAGTGTAATATTTTTCCAAACCTAGCTACATGGCTTTAATTTGATATGTCGATCATCTGAATCGGTCCAGTAGTTCAAAAGTTATGAAATTAAGAAAAAAACATTTAAAAAAAAGGAAAAAAAACATTTTTTGGACCAACCTACAGTGAAAATGGGTACATACAATCCCATCATGACATTGACGTAAATTAATACCAAGAAATTATGTTAATCATTTTGCTTTTCCATGACTTCGGATATTATTTTAGAGTGATGCGATGCTTTAGAAGAATTATCTCTTTAGTAGATTTTATTTCATTCTCTGTTACACTCCAGTTATATTTCAGCAGTTTGGTTTCTCTTTATTAGAGCGTGGCTCCCCCATACCGTGGGAAGATGCACTTGCAACGAGCCACAAAATATGAACGAACAGAATGTTTCCCGTCTTAAGACTTCAGACAATTCTACCATTTTATTCAACAGCATCTTCCCGAATGTTAGTGTAATTTGAGGAACCAAAGGCGCAAAAAAAGCTGAGAGTCTTTGATGAGACATTCTCATCTGACCGTGGGTTGAAGCATACCCTGAAACAACCACGCAGATTTTTAAAGCTGATAAAAACAGTTGAATGGTGAAAAACGCCGCTGGTCCTCAGGACTTCCATCGTCGAGGATGATATTTACTGGAGCCCCTAATAAACAAAGCTTGCGAAAACATAAGCCCTCGCCTCTGCCGTGTGATAAGAAAAATAAGCAGCAATTTTCCTACAACCAAAAAGTTATGCTTTGAGAAAGCGAAAGGTCCGAGCATCCACCGTTATGGAGTATACCCTCCTTCTCTCACTCTCTCCATCCGTCCCTTTGGTTAATTCTATTTTATTATACGGTTTTGTTTTGAAAGAGTGCATTCACATCGCCAAGCGGGTTTTATTTACGGCTCAAGTAAGCGCACACAAGCCTCTCGACAGAGTCAGGAAAAAACGCGAAGCAATTAATGTGCCGTGGTTGGATACGAGAACGTCTAGAAACGGTTCGCGGTTGTTTTTTTTCTTCCCTGGATGAACGTATATTTTTAGAGCGCTCCCCACACGCGAAGGGGAACTCCGCGATCCGCGAAGTGAACGATCCAGATTGGGAACGTTTCCGAGGAGAACGAAATGGAAAAAAAATAAATAAATGACACACCACAGATATTTATCACCGGCAGCGAATTCCGATTTACGAGCGGCATCGTGTCATAAATTTTCTGGAAAACTGGCACAGAATCTTCCGCGAAAATGCGGAAAACCATCAAATGAAATGCATCGCGTGTGCGTTGAGTGCTGGAATATATAAATCAACGCAAGGTTTAGCACCCCCGCAAAGGCAATTTATACTATCAGTTCTCTTAAAAACTTTTGAAGGAATCTAACATAGAATTGTGTTGTTTGGTATCTCGTCCGGTTGTTGATTCCGAGGCGAATTATCTGTTGGAAATCCTCGTGCCATCTCTTTCGGCGATCGATTTGTTTTACGTGACCATCAAGATTTACGAATCCGGAAAATTGGACAGTCACAAACCAGAGGAAATGTGACTGTGCTCGGACGGTCGACCGTCGTTTGTTCGGTGTACAAATGGACGGAATCAATTTGGGAAAAATAATGAGGAGAATAACTCTTCATTTTTGGTGGTGGGAGGGAGTTTTATACCATTTGCTTTGGAGATTCATCATAAGAATCATGGCGGAAAATCCCGTCTCAGTTTCGTGAACTAACTCGGTAAAATGCGTTTTCGTTTCATCGTTTCACTGGGAACAATTCTCGTGATGATTAAAAACACGCCCTTCCCACTGACGCTGCTCCTTTGTTTGGATAAATATGCGCATAAATTTGCGGACCATGTGTGTGAGCGTAACGCAATCAGAACGTGACTTTTTCGCAACATGTTCCCGGAGCACCAAAAAAAAAAGGATATCTTCGCCCAAAAAAAAACCACACAAAAGAAACATCTCATGGAGCGCTCCACATCCTACAGAGCACCAATTCTTGTGTTAAGACTGTGCGTTTCCATCCCTTAAACATGCAGCCGCCGTTTGATGTTGGTTTCAGCTTTATCGAGATAATCCCGCGGCTTACTTCGGAAATCCAATTATCTCTGAAGAGGACAAATCGTTTACTATTCATAATCTGTTAGCAGCGAGGCAACTGAATTTAAAGTTTTCCCGTCGCATGACTGTACAAGGTGGAAAGCTTTTGTGGTCGTCGAGCGCAGCTGAGATCTGTGGTTGTGGAAAATACTGGTGAAAGAACACCATCTTTATTATGATTTCGATGCCATGTCCTCTTTAAAAATGAAAACTGAAACTGGAACAAAAAATTCTCTCTCTTCTGCAAACAGCGCCACTTTCACACATACCCCATCTAATGGAAAACATTGCTTACAAAACGCAAACATTCCTTCACTCAATCTCTCGAAGTTGTGTTTTAGTTTTTCGGTGTTCCAATCCAGTTCCAATTTCTCAATCATTCACTGATTTTGTTTAACTTCTCAGATTATTCTTTTCAGCATCTAGGCAGCAAGATCAATTGTTCACAAAATTTCAGGAAAGGAAATTTGGAAAATTTTGATGCCAAATGACTTGAAAATGCATAAAACGTCGAGATCTGGTGTCATCTCGAACAAAAATGTTGGGCGAAAATGGACCTTCTGGGACTGGCCTAAGTGGCAATGTCTATGGGAAAAAAAATGATCGAATTTAAAGAACCGACTATTTACATTGTGTTTATTGATCCATTATTTCAAGGGGGGAGTACATGAAATTTTGTGTCAAACTTTGTTAAAATAAATCAATATTTCGAGAAAATGTTATTAATGAAAATGTTATTTTTCCTAGAAAGTTATTTGAATCTCAAACAATCTTGGCATACTCTATATTTTGATCAGACTGATCTTTGAGTATTTTGAATTTTGAAGACTGAATTTTGAGTTACGCTTTTTTTACACAGGACTATGTCTAATCTTCCACTATAGGGGGCGATTACGAATTATTTCAATTTAACGAATAAAATAGATAAGTTTTCCAATTTTACTCGCTGCTCACATTCTCCCACAATACGACAAGTAATATCTTTGCATGCAATTTGGGTGCAAGGTTTATTTTTATTTTTTTCTATATTCTAGTGAATTTCAATACTTATGGCTGGTTCGCCACTTTACTTCCATTTCGGAAGAATGTCGGGAGTGAGAACTGAATTCGTGACCTTTAGCGTGAGCGGTATGGATTTTACCACTACGCCAGGTCGCCTCTTGGGTGCAAGCTTCCGTGGAATGGTTTCTTTCTTCTATGTCACGTTGCTTCCAGCAAGAGGCATAAGTTGTCCGCTTCGTGGTGTCAATTTTTCGCTCTAGACATGTGTTAACAAATATCTTTTGGTTGAAGAGTCGATTCCGCACATATGACGTTGCATCGACTTCACTTTTTAGCAGCAATTACGATTTAACAGAGCTCTGCTCTCTTTCTTTCTTTCTCTCTCTCTCTCTCTTTATCTTTTTTCTCTCTTTTTCTCTCTCCTCGTCTCTATATTTTTCTCTTTCTCTCTATGTTTTTCTCTTTCTTTTTATATTTTTTCTCTTTCAATCTCTCTCTCTCTCTCTCTCTCTCTCTCTCTCTCTTATCTCTATCTCTATCTTTTTCTTATCTCTATCTCTATCTCTTTCACTCTCTCTTTCTCTTTCTTTCTCTCTCTCTTTCTCTCCCATTCTCTCTCTCTTTTATCTCTCTCTTCTTCTCTCTTTCTCTCTCTTTCTCTCTCTCTTTTATCTCTCTCCCTCTCTTTCTCATTCTCTCTCTATATTTCTCTCTTTCTCTCTCTCTCCCTCTCTTATTCCTTCTCTCTCTATATTTCTCTCTTTCTCTCTCTCTTTTTCTCTCTTTTATTTTTTTTTCTTTTATTGTTTTTCTCTCTCTTTCTCTCAATTTTTTTTTACTCTCTTTCTATTTCTATCTCTTTCTCTTTCTCTCTGGCTCTCTCGTTCTCTTTCTTCCTTCCTTGCTCTCTTTCTCTCTCTCTCTCTCTCTCTCTCTCTCTTTCTCTTTCTCTCTATTTTTTTCACTCTCTTTCTTTTTCTATCTCTTTCTCTTTCTCTCTGGCTCTCTCGTTCTCTTTCTTTCTTCCTTGCTCTCTCTCTCTCTTTCTCTCTCTTTCTTTCTCTCTCTCTTACTCTCTCTCTCTCTTTCTCTTCTTCTCCCTTTCTCTCTCTTTCTCTCTCTCTTTCTCTCTCTCTTTCTCTCTCTCTTTCTCTCTCTCTCTTTCTCTCTCTCTTTCTCTCTCTTCCTCTCTTTCTCTCTTTCTCTTTTTCTCTCTCTTTCTCTCTTTCTCTCTTTCTCTCTCTTTCTCCCTCTCTTTCTCTTTCTTTCTCTTTTTCTCTCACTTTCTTTTTCTCTCTTTCTCTTTTTCTCTCTCTTTCTCTCTCTCTTTCTCTCTATCTCTCTCGTTTTTCTCTCTCTTGAATCAGAATCAGAGTACGGGCGATGAATAAAGGAATATATAACCGGGTCAATGGATTTTAGAGGAGTTCTATCGGTTATCTTCTCAGGTTTCCCAGAGATAACTCTCCACCGTCACGATTGAATTTTGATAAAAAGTACGTGTTATTAATAATAGAATATTTAGCCGGTCCACTTATTTCTATTAGGTTTTCCTCCTGTTCTTGGCGACCCTCCCGGCCGCGAATGTCATACCAACATTTCTTCCCTCACCTGGTAAAGACTCACCTTCTCTGTAAGGACGTTTGGGTCGTCTTAAGGCTTCGTTATTGACTATCTAAAGCTCGAATCACTTTGTTACTCCTGAACATCAATCATGTTCTTCGTAAAATTTCTTAGGCGTTTGAAAAAAGAGCCGCTTTTCTAGAACATGCCAAGCTTCGTAGCGACTCTACGAAAGCGCGTTTTTCCAGGGCTAATTCGGACTATAAGAGACTGAACGATCAACTGTTTCAAGCGCCCCAAATACAGTTACAACGCCATCTGAAATCCACTCCTATGAGGTTTTGGCAATACGTAAACACACAAAGGAAGGAAACAGGGCTTCCTTCAAGCATGACCAACGGTGAACTGGAAGCTGCCACGTTCGCTGATATTGCAGACTTGTTTCGCACACATTTCAGAAGCGTTTTCAGTAATGAACGAATCAGCAATCAAGACGTAGTAGCTGCATCTTGCAACGTATCTTCCTCGGCCTACTCAAGTCGCCTGTTTTGGATCAGCTGGGAATTAACTGAAGAGCTCAAAGGCATCCGGTCTGGATGTTATTCCGTCCTTGATCCTCAAACGTTGCTTGCCTGCGCTGGCAACGCCTCCAGTCAGCGTTTTCAATCGCTCTCTGATATCTGGTGAATTCCCTGCCTGCTGGAAGGAATCTTTCTTTTTCCCGATTCACAAAAAAGGGTAGCAAAACGAATGTATCTAATTATCGAGGAATAACTTCATTAAGTGCTACCACCAAGCTATTCGAGCTGATTATTCTTGAAAAACTGGCTCAAAACTTCGCTCATTGCATTTCAGAGGATCAAGAGGCTTCATGCCCAAGCATTCGACGACTACTAATTTAGTAAAGTTTACTTCGTTCATCATCCGCGAAGTTGAGCTAGGCCATCAAGTAGATGCCATCTATACGGATCTCTCTGCCGCGTTTGATAAAATGAATCACGATATTGCTTTGGCTAAATACGATCGATTAGGTGTTCATAACAATTTGCTTGCCTGGCTATCATCTTATCTGACTGGTCGAAGCATGTCTGTAAAAAATGGAGACTATGTTTCTTCTCCCTTCCCTGTGACATCCGGTGTTCCTCAAGACAGCCATCTAGAACCATTTCTGTTTCTACTATATATGAACGATGTCAACAGTGTTCTAAAATGTCTTAAGTTGTCTCACGCTGATGACCTAAAACTGTATTCAGTGATACGGAAACCAAGTGATGCTAGATTCCTGCAAGATCAATTGGAAGCTTTCGCCGAGTGGTGCCAACTGAACCGCATGGTACTCAATGTTTCGAGATGTTCCATAATATCATTCGGCAGACAACGTACATTTATTCATTATAATTATGTCCTATCGGGTACTACCTTGAAACGGCAATTAACTGTCAAGGATCTGGGAATACTCAACGATTCTAAGCTCACGTTCTAGGATCATGTCGCTTACGTGGTGTCAAAAGCTTCCTCTCGACTCGGTTTCATATTTCGTTTCGCCAAAGCATTCAAAAATGTATATTGCTTGAAAACCTTGTATTGCTCTTTGGTGCGGCCTATTCTGGAATACTCGGCTGTAATGTGGTGTCCATACTACCAAAACGAGACGAATCGCATCGAAGCTATTCAACGGAAGTTTGTTCGATTCGCTCTGAGACATCTTCCGTGGAATGGTCGTTAATTTACCCAGTTAGAAAAGCCGTTGTACGCTCATACATCTGGAACTATTGGAGGCGAGATGCAACATTGCGATGACAAGATTCATTGGTGCCGGAATCTACGCTCACATACTTTCTTATATAACCGTCCCTCACGAACCAACTATGAATTCAACGAGCCCATGTGGAGGATGTGCCGAATCTTCAATAGATGCTACGATGTGTTCGACTTTAATGTTTCTATATCCCAATCAGAAGGCTTCTTTCTGGGGTTTTGTCAGATCATCAGCATCGAAGCATCAAAGTTATCTGACACAACAAATGGTTTTGGACTTAAGGTGAATGAAGAATTCTTGCCGGTGAGTGAATCTAGCGTTACGAGTAAAACACTTTTTTTTTCGAGAGTCTCCATGCAAAAATGCCGCATATTCACTAAAGCTATAATAGATAGATAGTTGGCATCTTTGACAAAAGTCCAAATTTTAATATTTTCCAAAAATTGCCGAATACACTATATCGCAATCTTGCCTTTAAACAAAGTAAGGAAACAAAGTCGTAATTTTGACGTAGGACTACGTCTTTCATTTTTGTGCTTAGTTGTAAGTTCAAAGTTTCGAAAACGATAGCGTGACACTTGGAGTGCAAGGTTTTAAAGGTTAATACCCCTTGGCAGGCTGAACGGTATGGTATGCAAGGATACTATATTTACAGATTAATTACATTTTCACACGTTGAGACCCGCGTCGGTCCATGGAGACTGACACTGAATTTTCTGTCTGGTTTAACCGGTTTCATCGGACCGACAATAAACTTTTAGTTTGGAGAGCGTTGACACTGGAACGACAATAACAAAGTTAGAAAATGATTTTTAGAAAAGACCGATGTGAGCCAAAAGCAAATATCAGTAATATATCAGCGTGTTTAACATTTCATGATAAGCTTTCAATTAGAATCTTGGAAAACTATTATTTTTACTGCATGCTGCACCCCAGGGGAAACAAAAAATAGGAGGGTGTTGTCCATGGTCGTCTTGTTAACGTAGGACTTCGAACTTATTACATTCAATGCGCCTTCAATTTAATTATCACTTTCGTTATAAAATTAGGATGGATCGAAATTTCATAATAATCGATGCGACCGACCTCTTTGACAGAATTCAATTCAATTGTC
Source organism: Toxorhynchites rutilus septentrionalis (assembly GCF_029784135.1). Classification (NCBI taxonomy): domain Eukaryota; kingdom Metazoa; phylum Arthropoda; class Insecta; order Diptera; family Culicidae; genus Toxorhynchites; species Toxorhynchites rutilus. Next base: position 54,519,545 of record NC_073744.1, read on the forward strand.
GGAGACGAATGCATCGGAAGATCTAAAGTTTCCGCAAACAAACAAAGAAGAAGATGAATCGTATACATCGCATATTCATCAGTCATCCAGCTAGTACCGAAAGGCAGCAGCAGCAGCATGGCTCGTAAATAACTTATCTCAAGGTCAACAGTTATAAGTTTAGTTTTAGTTTCCACCTAACAAAATTGCGCTGCTGTTTTGAAATATCTTCGATTGCATATTGTGATACCAAAATTAGGAATGAATGTCCGCTCACTAGCTGGATTGAGACTGTGATTTTAAATCGCGGATGGCTTCTTCTTCTTCTTCTTCTTCTTCTTCTTCTTCAATGGCACTAACGTTCCTAGAGGAACTTCGCCGTCTCAACGTAGTATTACTTGCGTCATTTTTATTAGTACTTAGTTGAGATTTCTATGCCAAGTAACACGCCTTGAATGCATTCTGAGTGGCAAGCTCTAGAATACGCGTGATCACAGTGCAAGTCGGAGGAAATTTCTTTGACGAAAAATTCCCCCGACCAGAACGGGAATCGAACCCGAACACCCGGCATGTTAGTTGTGACGCTAACCACTCGGCCAAGGGAGCGCGGATGGCTTATTTATACCAAATAAGATGAAAACGGACAAAAACAAATGCATTGGTTGTCCGTCATAACCGGTACGGGTAGATAAGCAAACAAATGGGCAGCACAAATGTATGGGAAAATGGGAATGCTTCCAATTTTCATTTATTTGAACAGTTTACGGATCAGGAAATCGTAATGTATAGCATATCAAGCAAATTTGAGAATTTACGGTTCGTTTGGCATGCAAATTTTCAGAATTGGTTCGTAGCGAATATGGTTAATAATGTTAACTTTGTTTTATCAAAACATGACCTGTTTTCTGATTGGGTACCCTTACTGAAAGGCGTTGCCCTACGCCGAAACGGTTCCAAATTTAATCGATAAGTGTAAATATACAATCGAAACAAAATATAGCACAAGTGCAGTTGAAAATTTTGTCAAATACACTCAAAGCTTATATTATTAGCCATATTGAAAAAAATCCCAACAGTTCACGCCACCGAACCAATTATAGTTTCATGATATTTTCCCATCTAGTTAAATAGGTTTTATTCTTATAAACTCCCAACAATTACATCAAAATAATTTACAACGATCGCATTCAGCGAGAATGCAATTCATAATTAATAGCAATTACGAGTCAAAATCCCGCACCGACTAGCGCCGAACTGTGGCAACAATAATCGTAATTTGTCACCAAGACAACTAAGCTCTCGTTCGGTATCCCCTCGGAACCGACCTCTCACCTGCTGCTGGTTAGTCATCTGCTCGGATTTAAAGCGTGTCCAAACAGTGTACAAACAAAGCGCGCTAACCGTCAGCGGAATTGGATAGCAACGCATTTGAATATTAATCTCAACCCCGACGCCTCGTCATCTCCACCATCTCGAAGGGGGGCGTGTTTGTTTGTGTTACGAAATCATTCGAGCAGAAACTTATCAACTCAGGGATGATGGAAATGATGACTGATTAATTCAATCATTCAAACACGAGTGCATTGTCTTTCCCTCGAACCAAGTTATTCTAACCGACCGGTCCGACTCCTACGAAAAGGTGGGGCAAGTTGATTGAATTATCTTCTAATTAACACTTCGGGGGAGAGCTATGACTAGAGGGTCTGATTAAACAGCAAGTAGTGCGTGAAGATTTGCATACGGACCGTATGCACCGTAGATCAAATTGGGCTGTTCAACAAAATAGTGAAATCCAATTAGTTTGACTGATTAGTTTACATCCCCGCACTCGAAAAAATCTTACCTCGATAGGTCAAACTCTTTCCTAGAGAATCCATCCTCACGATTACCACGTCTTCCTGCGCGACTGCCATAATCCTTCCTTATTTCTTCTGGCGAAGCTCAGCATGCAATTAGGGTGTGGCTGATCACACATTCATATACTTCATATGTTCATATCCTCCTGTGGGCGTACAAACCTCGCCCAAGGCCAAATGAGTTCCATTGAAATTATCCCGGTTGGTCGAAGGATTGCGCCGTGTCTGGCCAGGTGTATGAGCGGTCCAGGTGAATTTTTGGGTGAAAAAGATGATACTCAATTTGGGCACGTAAATATAGAGGGGGAACTGAAATACGCAAATAACGCTTCTAAACTTTATGGTTGGACCTCTCGCGAAGGGGTGCGTTTGTATGTTTTCATCCGGATGGGGTATCGGCACGATTGTGAGTCATATTGCTGTACGTGCCCCAATCGACAGTAATTGAACAGAGGGATGAGATGGTGTCTAGTGGTTTGGTTTAGGGCGAGATTGTGTCGTTCTAAATTTTTTGGACGTCGAGAACGTTTATCTTGAACGACAGGTTCTCATTTCAATTGGGATTCCGTTGTATGATGCCAGGGTCAGAGAAGGTTGTGCAAAGCACCGATTTGTTTTACCAGAACAAAGGTAATTGCGGGAAATGTTACTGTTATTTTAAAAAATCACTAAATCACTAAATTGAAATCTGTTTTCCGCATATACAAGGTATAACAGATTACTTTCGGTAAAAAATACGGATTCACATTGGATGCTTTGAAAAATATCAATTTTGAAAATGTTTCGTTTTCCTATGCATTGTTTCCCGTTGTTTCGTAGAGCGGGGTAAGTTGAAACACGGAACTATCATGACTTTAATGTGCAGTTTTGCTTCTCGAACTATCTGAAACTGATTTATGAAACACTAAATTGAAAGAATTACATATATACATTTGGCAAAAAGGGGTTTGGGTACACGTGAGATGTGTGGAAGTAGTTTGATACACACAAAATGGACACCACATACTAAAAATTAATATACTAAACAATAACATCAAAAATACTATTTTAGTCGGTTTCATGTCAGAGCAGAGCCACTCGAAACGGCCACTAATGGGGTTTATGGGATCATTCAAATATTCAAATATTACGTAACACATTCAAAAGCAAGCAGCAGATGGCTTGTGGAAACTCGTTTAGAAATAAATCCAGCTAAATCTAAACATTTTTACGCAAATTACAATTTGTTACATGTAATGTATGGAATAGGGAGTTTAAAATAGTAAAAAAAAATGCGTTACGTAATATTTGAACGACCCATAGTAGCAAAATTAACCAATTTTACTTGTATCATGTCTGTGTGTTTAAAAATTACTAGCTGGCCCTGCAAACTTCGTTCTGCCCAAAATGATTTTTTGTTATCAATATTATTCACATTCACGTTACCTTGCTTAGCGAACGGTCATGGGTCCAACTGATCTTCTAATTGACCCTTTACAATTTGCTTTTACTATAAATTTCCTAGTACAGCTATCAAAACTCGTCTTTGTAATATCAAATTATTTTCAGACACAATACTCGTTCAAGATTTTCCAATCACTTGCAAAAAACATGCTTCTCCCTTACTAAAAAAATATAATCAAATGATGACATTTTGATCCACGATTCCTTCCTCGAGTTTTGCGCCTACCCTTTTGCTTGATTAGTTCGCGGGATATGCAGAACTTCATATTTCATTTGTGTCATACAAATGACCCCAGCCCCCCAACATTAAAGAGGGGAAGGAGTGTCGAACCACCATAGAATCATTTATTGCCCCTTAAAACTATCACATGCCAAATTTGGTTCCAATTGCTTGATTAGTTCTCGAGTTATGCACAGCTGCCCCCTCCCCCTAGGAGAGTGTCGAAATACCATAGAAACGTATCGTGATCTCTAAAACCTCCACATGACATATTTGATTCCATTTGCTTGATTAGTTCTTGAGTTATGCAGAAATTTGTATTTTTTTATATGGCAGCCTCCCCTTAAAGAGGAGAGAGGAGTGTCGAATCACCATAAACACATTTCTTGCCTCCTAAAATCTCTACATGCCGAATTTAGTTTCGTTTGCTTGCTTAGTTCTTGAGTCATGCAGAAATTTGTGTTTCGTTTGTAAGGCATCCCCCCCCCTTAGAGAGGGGGGAGGAGTGTCGAATCACCATAAAAACATTTCTTGCCTTCTAAAATCTCTACATGCCGAATTTAGTTCCGTTTGCTTGTTTAGCTCTTGAGTTATGCAGAAATTCGTGTTTCGTTTGTATGGCAGCCCCCCCTTAAAGAGGGGGGAGGAGTGTCGAATCACCATAAAAACATTTCTTGTCTCCTAAAATCTCTACATGCGAATTTTAGTTCCGTTTGCTTGCTTAGCTCTTGAGTTATGCAGAAATTCGTGTTTCGTTTGTATGGCAGCCCCCCCTTAAAGAGGGGGGAGGAGTGTCGAATCACCATAAAAACATTTCTTGTCTCCTAAAATCTCTACATGCGAATTTTAGTTCCGTTTGCTTGCTTAGCTCTTGAGTTATGCAGAAATTCGTGTTTCGTTTGTATGGCAGCCCCCCCTTAAAGAGGGGGGAGGAGTGTCGAATCACCATAAAAACATTTCTTGCCTTCTAAAATCTCTACATGCCGAATTTAGTTCCGTTTGCTTGCTTAGTTCTTGAGTTATGCAAGAAATTGTGTTTCGTTTGTATGGCAGCCCCCCTTAAAGAGGGGGGAGAAGTGTCGAATCACCATAAAAACATTTCTTGTCTCCTAAAATCTCTACATGCGAATTTTAGTTCCGTTTGCTTGCTTAGTTCTTGAGTTATGCAGAAATTCGTGTTTCGTTTGTATGGCAGCCCCCCTTAAAGAGGGGGGAGGAGTGTCGAATCACCATAAAAACATTTCTTGTCTCCTAATCGATGCGAATTTTAGTTCCGTTTGCTTGCTTAGCTCTTGAGTTATGTAGAAATTCGTGTTTCGTTTGTATGGCAGCCCCCCCTTGAAGAGGGGGGAGGAGTGTAGTACCGCAATAAAAATGTTTCTTGCCTCCTAAAACTTCTACATGCCAAATTTGGTTTCGTTTGCTTGATTAATACTCGAGTAATACAGAAATTTGTGTTTCATTTGTATGGCAGTCCCCTCTTAGAGAGGGGTCTCGAACTATCATAAGAACCTTCCCCGACCCCAAAAACCCCTACATACAAATTTTCATGTCGATCGGTTCAGTAGTTTCCGAGTCCATAAGAATCAGACAGACAGACAGACAGAAATCCATTTTCATATATATAGACTAGCCGACCCGGCAAACTTCGTCCCGCCCAAAATTTGTGTTTTGATATCAATACCCTCAAACATCCACGTTTTCTTACTATGAGCAAGTTCATGGGTTCAATCGCAGAACTGTTCATTGATTGATCTTCTAATTGACCCCGTTGAATTTACCTTTTACTATAAAATTCCTAGTATTTTTAACAAAACTGTTTCATTTCTATGGCAGACCTCCCCCTCCCCTCTTCAGAAAGGTAGGAGGAGTGTTGAACCACCTTAGAAATGTTTCTTGCTCCCTAAAACCTCCACATGCCAAATGTGGTTCAGTTTGCTTGATTAGTTCTTGAATTATGCAGAAATGTATGGCAGTACTACCACCCCCCCCCCCCCCAAAGAGAAGGGTGGAGTGTCTAACCACCATAGAAATATTTATTGCACCCTTTAACGTCAAGATGCCTAATTTGGTTTCATTTGCTTGAATAATTCTCAAGTAATGCAGAAATTTGTGTTTCAATTGTATGGCAGTCCTCCCTTAGAGAGGGGGGCGGAGAGTCTAACCATCATAGAAACATTTATTGCACCCTTAAACCTTCAGATGCCTAAAGGTTTCATTTGCTTGAATAATTCTCGAGTAATGCAGAAATTTGTGTTTCACTTGTATGGCAGTCCTCCCTTAGAGAGGGGGACGGAGGATTTAACCATCATAGAAACATTCATTGCACCCTTAAACCTTCAGATGCCTAATTTGGTTTTATGTACTTGATTATTTCTCGAGTAATGCAGATAATTGTGTTTCACTTGTATGGCTTGAAAGCTTATGTTTTTACCTTTATTTTGCATGAAGTCACAACCGTGGCGAACTGCGACAACAAAACTTTCAAGCTGGTTTTCTACAAAAATCACTTTATTTTCATTTTAATTTTTTTTTGTCGAGGCTAATATGACCAAATTTTACAATATCTAATGAAAGTTTTTTAGTTTGTATAGTTTTTCGAGCGACTTTTCCATTGACGCCAGAAAAATCCAAGCTATCATCGAAGCTGCAGAGCATTTAGAAGTAATGTACTTTCTTCCAATATTACGAAACAGCTGAGGCAATTTTCGTTTTTTGCCTAATGACCAGCGATTTTCCGCAGTGTCTGAAAAAAAAATTCCACTTTTTCCAAAAATGACTTTTTTCGAAAACTCCTAACTTTTAAACATCTGGACCGATTCAGATATTCGAGATACTTACTTGAAGTCAAGCTAGCCTTCTTTGAAAAAGAATTTATTATCATTCATTCATACAGTAATTACCAACCAATAACGTCCTGTATATGCAGCAATGTTTAAAAAATAGTCGATTTTCACTGGTTTCAACTTACCCCAGGGTTGGAAAAATCATGGGGTGAGTTTAAATGCTCAGAGCTATACGGAAAAAGATTTTCAATTTAGTTGTCAAAACCGCTACACTTGATTATCTCTATTTGATCAACTGACGTGAGATTCTGGCGATATTTTTTTAAAAATCCGTGTTTTTGGACCGATTCAGTCAGCGCGTAAAAATGTTTCTTTTGATTTCACGGAACAAGGAAGAGTAAACAAAGGCACGGATTGCGTTAATGCATTCCAATATTCGTTTAATGTCTGTCATAAGGTGGGTTGAAAGATACTGTTTACTTTATCTATTTGTATCGCGTCAATCCATCGTTCTTAGTAAAAGTTATAATTTCCGTTTTAACTTACCTCGAATTTCAACTTGCCCCGGTGTACCTTATACTTATACAGCCATTCCATGCCAAACCAAAATAGTTGTTCTCAGATTTTCGCGAAAAGTGGTTGTTTTGTTCCTTATCACTAATTATTAGACCCACATTTTTTTATTTTTTCATTAGTGTGCCCATTTTTGTTTTAGTGTGGTCCGAAAAATCATATTTTGTTCCCTTTTTCCAAAAATTACTTATGTTAAATCATAATTGTTCAAAATTTCCGAAAGACCGATTCAGATAATCGACATATCAAATTGAAGCCAATTAGCCTTATTGCACCTGTGAAAATTTTGAATTTTCTTTTCGTAATTACTGATTGTATGTTTTTTTAATAGTTTAAATGGTCTCGGGACCAACGGCGCAATATTTTTTTTATTTTTTCTTGAAGGCTGAAGATTTTTACATAACATATTCCAAAATCAGAGATGTGTTCTTTGTCGTTTTTGAGTTATGATTTTTCAAAGTTGACCAATAGCACAATAGGACTCCAAGGCCAAGCAAAAAAGTTTCGTTCAATGCAAAAAAAAAAACATGTATTTTTTACATACTTTGCGGTGTTTGATCACAAGCAACCTCACTGGGCGTCCTCTCTATTGAAAAAAAAAAGATCACGTAGCTTATGGACGACCCCTGAATCGAACCAAATTCTGCTTTGAATATAGAAGATTTTTTTTTAGATTACAAATAAAAACAATCATCACCATCATCATCTTCTTCTTCTTTTTCTTCTCTTATTCTTCGTCTTCATAACTGTCATCAAATTCATCAAATCTTAGATACACTTTCGATATTAACCTTTAATCAGTTGGTCGACGGATTTTTAAGAAATAAAGTGCTTTATTTCCAGAGTGAGAAAAGGTGCTCGGAAAGCAATGCTCCAGATCACGTTGCATGCATGAAAAAGGCATAACCTAACAGAATTCCTAAAATATAACGGACTGTCACATGTATGGCGGCATTCGATTTTTTTTAGAATATTTGCAATGTCGCAAGTATGGCGGCATTCGTTCGCTAATGGTTAAAAAAAATATATTGTAAAAAAATGCTATCGCTTTTATCACTAAAACTACAGAGTTCATTTGGAAGCTTATGTTTTTACCTTTATTTTGCATGGAGTCACAACCGTGGCGAACTGCGACAACAAAACTTTCAAGCTGGTTTTCTACAAAAATCACTTTATTTTCATTTTATTTTTTTTTCGAGGCTAATATGATCAAACTTTACAATATCTAATGAAAGTTTTTTAGTTTGTATAGTTTTTCGAGCGACTTTTCCGTTGACGCCAGAAAAATCCAAGCTATCATCGAAGCTGCAGAGCATTTAGAAGTAATGTACTTTCTTCCAATATTACGAAACAGCTGAGGCAATTTTGGTTTTTTGCCTGATGACCAGCGATTTTCCGTAGTGTCTGAAAATTTTTTTTTTCATTTTTTCCAAAAATGACTATTTTTCAAAACTCCTAACTTTTAAACTTCTGGACTGATTCAGATATTCGAGATACTTAATTGAAGTCAAGCTAGCCTTCTTTGAAAAAGCATTACACTAGCGAAAAAAAGGATTCTAGTCGCATAAGAATATTCAACGAAGACTGAAATCATGTTAAATTTGAAAAACTCATAACTCAAAAATGAAAATAAACACATCTCTGGATATGTTATGTAAAAAAAACCTCAGCTTTCGCGAAAAAATATAGAAATATCCTTGGTCCCGTGATCATCGTTTTCGTGATCATCAATTATCACGAAAACAACATTCATTTTTTGCAAGTGTAATATTTTTTTCAAAATCCAGATGACCGACACATCAAATTAAAGCCACTTTGCTAGTCTGCTTTGAAAAAGTAAAACACTTGCGAATAATTGTTTTTTGTTTTCGTTTTTATAGTTTACATGGTTTCAGGACCAAGGACGCTGTAACAGTTCGGCTGAAAAGCTCATAAGGTTGACGTCTAGATGGCGCCTCTTGCAAAAACCTACTTGACTATCACAAATCACCATCTTTCAATGAATACGTGTCAAAATTTGACAGCAATCGGTCGATTGGTTCGTGAGTTACAGCATTGAGAGTGAAGCAACTTTTGTTATTGTGAAAAATGCATGAACTGCGCTTCGAATTGCTTCCGCATCCACCGTATTCTCCAGATCTGGCCCCCAACGACTATTTTCTGTTCGCAGACCTGAAGAGAATGCTCGCTGGCAAGAAATTTAAGACCGATGATGAAGTGGTTACCGAAACTGAGGCCTATTTTGAGGAAAACCTTACCTTATTTTGTTACCTTACAAACTTTTCAGCCAAACTGTTACATATAAAATAACGCTTTTTGCATTATTTTACAGTAGATTCTTACCTTTCCTAGCACTTAACATGAACAAACAAAATAGTTAAAACAACTACAAACACTGAAAAATTAACAAGGCTAGATGCAAATGAACTGAGAAATTTTAATGCTTCTATAATTCAAACCATGATCATCATTGTTCAAGTCACATTCTCGCTCCACCTAGCAGACAGTTGTCTTTCTCAATGCTAATGTCAGACACAGCTGCTTTGCTCGATACCAAGGATAAAATGGAAGATAGATATCGCGCACAGTTGTGCGATTTGGCTCGGTGGGTTCAGAAATGCCTACCTTTCTGATCTGATGATTTCCCAGACTTTTTGGCACGTTCCCTGATATTCTGACATACACTCAATTTCGCCTGATTTTTCTGAAATAATTTTGTTTTTTCCTGATTCACCAAAATAAAAATTATCCTTTATAAATGGTCCATGTCAGTGATTTCCTGGTTGGAATTGAGAACTGTCATAAAAGCCTACATAAAAAAAGCTCTCCGGTCCGCATTTGTATGATGCTTACTCTTTCTTTCGTTTATTGTCTGTCTATTTCGACACGATTATCATTGTCGGAGATACATTGTCGACATTTATTAATGCTTGAAGTTGACTTGAAAAAAGATACTCTTTCAAATTAGCACGCCCAAAAACAGTTCAATATTGAGGATAGTGTTGCGAGATCTTTTCTTCTTTCACTCCAGAAGCCTACTTCAAGAATGATAGTTTTACAGATATTTGGCAGATTTTATATGTATAATATGTAAGTAATTCAAACTTAAATCCATATGAGAATATGCGATATGTAATCCAGGACAAACTTCCAGAATTGGTCAATGGTACAGTCGTCGTGTTCATTCAGGACAATGCCAAACTTCATGTCTTTTTGACAACACGACGAATTATTTTGAAATTTGCTGGAAGGTGCTATCCCGATATTGCACCTTCAGATAAAAGTATCCTGAACATGTTCAAGCTCAGGATACTTTTTTCCCTACTAAAATCTTCACGAAGTTCCTGGACAACCCAATATGAACTATCCTGATTTCATTCCAGACTTTCATTTCCATTCTTCCTGAAAATTATAGTTGGCAACCCTGGTGGAGGCTCCGCGTCGACCTTTATGCCGTGTGATGGAGAATGCTTTTGTACTTGTGCACTACATCATTTTTGAATCTGTACTGGGGTGTAAGTTTAGAAGGTGTATGAGTGATGTTTGTTGCTTATTGACCCAAAAACTTTTTTCCATAGCTCAAAAACTGCTCTGAAAGCAAACTATTGAAATAACAACAATCTAAAAATATGCTTGAAAGTTCATCGAAGTTGAAATCTGTCAGTGGTAGATGCATGTCGTGGGATGGTAGAGAAATCACTATAAATATTGTGCTCGCCCTGTCCAACTTTATTTCCAATTTTGCTACAGTTCAACACTGTGCAACATTTTTCACCTCAGAATATGAGCGAAGTGAGCATAGTGCAGAGCTTGCAGTGACGGACAGAAGCAAAGCAGAATAGAAATGTTGAATAGGACGTACCGCGCTGATTTCCATACCGTTATGTGGGGATTAGCTGTATAGGATTGAATAACACGTACGAATTGTTGATTTCATACATAATCAAATAGAAAACGGTGGGGAAACAAAAATGTCTAGCATGAGAAGAATATTCGCGATGCATACTGATAGCGCTACGAGCATAGCAATAAAGAGAAGTAATTCTATTATGAATCACCCACAAAACCACGCGAACCCATCAGTCCTTCTCAGGACCCCCAAAATTTTCGACTAAAGAATAAGTTGAAAAATTTAATTTAAATTTTAAAAAATGGATCATATCTATGATACAACCACAAGATTGATGTGAGTCTACCGTTGACTAAGTAATCATTTGTTTGTATTGATTAAATAATTGATTGCATGAAACAATTTTCGAATTCAATTGAATTCAACATATTTGCTGTGTATGTAAAGGATTTGAACAAACGCCATGTAATGTGAGGAACCTTGATTTTGATGGCTGTGTTAGGGAAACTACTTCGATGGGAACAAACATTCCTCAAATTTGCATGTTTTTTGCAATGCCAATTTATCCAGGAATCTTGGTTTTGATGACTGTGTTAGGAAACATACATCGATGGGAACAAAAAACCAGAAAAAACGGTGTTTGACGATAAAATTTCTGACCTGAACGGGAACGGGAATCGAACTCGAAACAACCATCCTGGGAAGCGCCATGCTAACCACTAGGCCATGGGGACGTTAACAATGCGGTCGTGTCCTGGACATTACCGTTATGTATGTATTTTTTGCGATCCGCGATACCATGACCAACGTGTGATTGTTGCCCCTCGGCAAAATGATTGAGTACCACTGCTATAGATCCATCACTGCGGTTCTTCTCGTGGTGCGGATTAAACTGCTAAGTTTGACATGTCTGAAAAACTTTGTCTGTATTGGGGAACTTCTAATTTCTTCTTCAGAAAATAAATAGGAGGATCAAGAAAATCCATTTTACTTCTTGAGGCATCTGCATTCAAATACTAAACGAATCATAGTTTTTCATAATGTCTTCGAATTCCTGGTCTAAAAGGTGAACCGCTATCTTCGAAATCGAACGTACAAGTTTTGCGAAGAAATGAAAACAATCCATTACATTTATATCGCATCGCTTTGAAGCATTCGAACGGCATTCTGGAAGTGTGTTATCAGAGATAGTAAAAGCAACCACGTCTTGCACACATTGCATAAGAGCACAAACGAAGTGTGTTGTCTTGAGCACGGGGGGAATGAATTTCCTGACCTCTGTAGGAATGCCAACAGCCAAACAGGTACCCAGATTCGCTTGTTCTTCCACCGAGTCGGAAATGAAGCAGCGAACCGGTAATTTGGATTCATAACTATATGTTCCGGTCGTGTGGAAGATTAAGAGCATAAACTGGGTGGAGGTGGAGGGGGGGGGGTTGCAGTGGAAGCGTCGTTCTGTTTCGCCTGCAGCCATCTGTCTGGAAACTCCAATCCAACTGTGTGATTAATACAAGTGAAAAGAACATGGAACATGATGCTGCGAAATACGTTTGTGTGACATTCAGCTAATGGTCAATCAATCATATTGAAACGCCGAATGTACTGTTTGCGACTGACTATCGTTGAAAATAACAATTTCCATGATATAATTGTCCCCGGAAGGCTTTTTTTTTGCTTGCTTCCAAAACAAATCACATTTGAACTTGAGCAAACTTGCTGCAGACATCATTATTCTCCGCAGCTTGATTTTTTGTTGCTTGATTTCGCTCTCGCAGTATTTACCAATAATGGTTGTTTATATTGAAAAATATTGCCTTCGCATGACGTGTTACATCTTTATTTTTGCGAGTGTGATTCTTCTGCGCGCAAAAACGTCTCCTAATCTTAATGGCGCGCAATTCACACATGCTTCCCGAACCGTCTGCTGCTGCCTGTCTGACGATGGCGCCAATAACAGCTCTTTCATTTGCAAATTGACACTAATCCTCGGCTCTTCAGAGGCCTGATTGCGTCTCGATTGATCCTTTGTTCTCTGATGATATCGTTCGCCGCTTGATTGGTATGGGTGATGGGTAACAGAATCTTATTCGTGACTGAAATTAAGAATTGGTCTTCTGAAGAATTAAACAGTCGAGAAAGCGTTCGCATTATTTATTCATTAACACCCCCACACAACTAATAGTTGTATAGGGTTGCACTGAATACGTTGTTAACCGTATATTTAAATATCTAACGTATATCTATCTGTATACACTATTTGTGAAGGATGTGTGAAATTTATCGCATATTATGCTTTTACGAACTTGTGCTTGTGCAAATATACGGGCGAGTCCATAGTAAGTACATATGAAGTCCACAAAGCGATGAATTCACGTGTATTCGCCATATTGCCAATATTACATCGCATTTATAATACACTAGCTGACCCGGCAAACTTCGTCCCGCCCAAAATTTATTTTTCGTTATCACTTTCATGTTTTTTTTACAAAGCGCACGTTCATGGGTCCAATCGCAGAACTGTGCATTGATTGATCTTCTAATCTACCCTTTAAAATTATTCTTTACTATAAAATTTCAGTACTTCTACTAAAACTCGACATTATAAAATCAGATTATTTTCACACAAAATTCTCGTGCAAGATTTTTTAACCATTTGTAAATAACATGTTTCTCCGTTACATTATACGAGTTACGATATACGAGTGCGGTTTATCACATTAAAATCCATTTCCACTTTCGAACGAAGATCAATTTCGTTACCGCAAACATCAAATGTACTAACAACGGTTTTTTTTTTATCCCATTTATTTATTTAAGGCTCATTAGCATTTCAGCTGTAACAGAGCCGAATTTTAATCGTGTACATGTCACATGGTTATCATATCTATAATTAGCACATTACACAGTTGCCGTTCGCCAGTATTCCTTCTATACCATTACATATGGTACATTCACACAGTAGCCATTTAGGCGTAAGAGTATTCTTTCTGATCTTCCATTATCCGGTTGGACCACCGGACAGCGGAGACAGTTGATTGATCATTGTTGAGTTATTTATAGAACAGCAGCCCGATGTGTCTTGCAGAGCAGAGCAGTTGTATGGATGAATCGATCTTATTTCGACCGTGGGTCGATCTCCATCGCTGATGGTTGTTGCGTGGACGTAGTTATTCTGTAACAACACAAAGATGGTCAATGAGGGTCCTGAGTTTTGAACTCACGATCGATCGCTTACTAAGCGAACGCGCAACCAATGTGGCTACGGAGACCCCCTACTAACAACGGTTGTCAATATGTAATTGTAGAGCACACGCGAATTGAATTTTTCGATTTTTTCTATTTTCCTTCAGAGTTTTCCGAAAATTTTCAATTGTCATGTTTGGTTGAAATATTTGCATTATGTTTATGGGACTCCCTCTCCTTTCCAGGGAGAAAGGGGTGTCATACCATCGTAGAAACATTTCTTGTACCTAAAAACCCTCACATACTAAATTTGACTCCATTTGCTTGATTAGTTCTCGAGTTGTGCAGAAGTTTGTGTTTCATTTGTATGGGAGTCTTCCTTTAGAGAGAGGAAAGGAGTGTCAAATCACCACAAAAACAATTATTGCCCCCTAAAACCTCCACGTGTCAAATTTAGTTCCGTTTGCTTGATTAGTTCTTGAATTATGCAGAAATGTATGCTTCATTTGTATGGCAGTCACCCCTCCCCCTCAGAGAGAGGGGTGAAGTATCTATTTACCATAGAAACGTTTCGTGTCCCCTAAAACTTCCACAGGCCAATTTTGGTTCCATTTGTTTGATTGATTCTCGAGCTATGCAGAAATGTTTTTCATTTGTATGGCAGCCCCCTCTTAGAGAGGGGGGTGGAGTATCTAACCACCATAGAAACATTTATTGCACCCATAACCCCCACATGCCAAATTTCATTCCATTTGCTTGATTAATTCTCGAATAATGCTAAAGCACTGAATAGAGATTTCAAGCAATAGACATCGGTGAGATCTCTCGCAATTCGTATAATGAACCCAAGGCTTCTTCTTCTTCTTCTTATATGGCACTAACGTTCCTAGAGGAACTCCGCCGTCTCAACGTAGTATTACTTGCGTCATTTTCATTAGTACTTAGTTGAGATTTCTATGCCAGATAACACGCCTTGAATGCATTCTGAGTGGCAAGCTCTAGAATACGCGTGGCCACAGTGCAAGTCAGAGGAAATTTCTTTGAAGAAAAATTTCCTCGACCAGAACGGGAATCGAACCCGAACCCCCGGCATGTTAGGTTGGACGCTAACCACTCGGCCACGGGAGCACAACAATGAACCCAAGGCTGCGGGAGGCTTTATCTACGACGTAGTTGACATGTGCTTTGAAGTTGAGTTTGGTGTCCGAATAAACACCCAGATCCCTCACACATTCGACTTTGGCTAGTGGAACACCATCAAGATGATAGCCGCAATGAATTGGATCTTTTCTCCTTGAGAAAGTGATCGTTGAGCATTTATTCGGATTCAGTGTCATAGGATTGTTCACACACCATATCTGGAAAATTTCCAATTGCCGTTGGAGAAATAATGCGTCAACCTCAGACTTTACGTGGAAAAACAGCTTCAAATCGTTTGCGAAGGAAAGCCGAGGGCTCCCCAATACTAGATTTACATCATTGAAGTAGATCAGAAATATCAAAGGACCGAGATGACCTCCTTGAGGTTTTCCTGATGTAGCCGAAAATTCAACAGAGAAGCCATCGCCAATGTTCACCGTGAGATAGCGTCCGGCCAAACAGGACACTGAAACCAAGCTTGTCTAACTTTTGCACTGCAATATCGTGATTGATTTTGTCGAAAGCGGCTGACAGGTCGGTGTAGATAGCATCCGTTTGGTTCATACCATCGGACATTCCATCGAATATGTACGTTGTGAAAAAGAGAAGATTCGTTGTGATAGAACGCTTCGGCATGAATCCATGTTGATCGATGGAAATGTATTGCTTGCAATGGGAGAATATCGGTCCCATAACTACGAGTTCAAAAAGTTTTGAAACCGCGCTCAGGGCAGAGATTCCTCGATAGTATCAACGTTCCTTTTTTTGTGGATAGGAAAAATGTATGCTCTCTTCCAAAGCGACGGAAAGATATCCGTTGACAAGGAAAGGCTGAACAAAATCCGCATTGGAGACATCAATTCAACAGCACATTTTTTTAAAATCAATTATGGGATTCGATCCGGTCCAACAGATTTCGAGGATTTCAATTTGTTGAACGCTGATTGTAGCATTAAATCGTCGACATCGATGCGGAAAAAAAGAGTTCTTCTGAAGTGGAACGCTTCTTGTGGCCATTGAGAGTTGCTCTTGAGAAAGACTCTCATTTGAGAAAATGCTTGAAAACTTCGCTGAGAAAAGATTGCAAATCCCTTGAACATCAGACGCGCTTTGTCCGTTAAGGAACATGGTTAATGGAAGTCCCGACTCTTAACGTTGCTCATCGACGTATTTCCAAAATGATTTTGGATCTCTTCTAAACTTTCTTTGAACTCCACGTAGATATATTGCATGACATCGTTTGCTCGCTCTTTGGTACTGATGGTTCAGTCGTAAATAGTGTTGATTGAAGATTGGGAGACGGTTCTTTGAATATCTCCTGAGTGCAGCCCTCTTGGCAGTTTTGAGTCGTCGAATTTCGATGGTTTGCCACGGTTGGTGAGTAGATGAACGTCTATTTTTCTTAGGAACATGCCTGTCAATTAGGTAGCTCGTGATGTTCGTGAAGGTTTGAACAGCACCGTCCACGTTGTTCGGTTCAGTAATTTCCGAGTCCATAAGAATCAGACAGACAGAAATCTATTTTTATATATGTATAGATTGCGTATTAGTTTTACATAAATTTCAAGACTTTATTTAGTACTATTAGCTTGTTGACCTGAGAGTTTTACTTTCAAGTGTCTTCAATAATAGGTTGTCTGCCCTTTTGGCTTCACACGACAAGCTGTCACTTAGAATTGGGCGATCTTTGGAAAAAAATCGATCTTGACATTTTTTTAACGATCGATTCGCTGATTAAATCGGCACCAGAGAATCGCTCTTTGCTGAATCGAGCTTTGGAAATTGGAATACATTTTTTTTCCAATTTATTCACTATTAAATTAAACAATAAATAAACATTTCACATTTCTATTCAAAAACGGAACTCATTTTATTTTGAGCTTCAGCATGAAGGACACAAACAAAACTTGAAAGACCAGAAAATTGTATTTCACAGGGCATTCATTCTGTACCGTCATGGAATTGTTTAATTTAATAAATTATTTGAAAATTATTAGTAGAAATTCAACAACTGAGAAGTAGTACCAGTTCTAGAGAACAACGCTGCAGTTGGTGTCACCACCAAATTTCGTTACAATTTTCTCTGTCAGTCTAGTGAATGTGATGGTGTAAATATAACTTGTAATCACTTGTTTTGTAAAGACGAAACATACAAAACTGCTTCTCCTAAATGTACGACCACTGATTTGACATCATTGAAATGGATCCAATGTGAAGTTTATCGGAGTTTTTTTTGTGAGATTTAGAATAATGTTCATTGAAAAAACAAATTTCCAAAAATTTCAGTACGATCGAAAAGATCGGAAAGTTCGGAATGAACGATTTTCGCGATTTTCTGGAATACTTTTTTGTATCGATCCAAAAAATCTAAAATCGGAGAAAGAAAGATCGATCTTCTAAACATCGATCCAAGATCGCCCGATCCTACTGTCACTATTCAAATTCGATCAAACAGTACGACAATGGCATCACTCTGGTTCCCAGGGAGTGGAAGCTGGTCAAGATCTCGGAACGGAACGAACATTTGAAAATACGGACGGATAATCTATGTCCTCGTAGAGTCGTAGAACTCCACCAAGCGTTTGCAGCGACCAATAAAACAGGCGGGTTTTGTATACCCAAAATTATCAATAGGCTCGAGCCTAAATAAATACATCTCCCCGAACGATCTTTATGGCGGGTCGTGTAAATAGTTTCAATAAGAATTTATGATTTTAACGGGAAAGAGATAGGGGAAAATCCAACCAAGGATTTTCCAATATGAATGTAAGGAGGAAGAGAAGGAATGGAGATAGAGCGTTAGAGAGATAAACAGAGAGAAGGTAAGAATGAACAAGCTCCGCCTCTGGAGTTCAGTCGGTCGAAATTAAGATTAGGAATGCTTCGTTAAAAGAAAATGGATCAAATATACGAGAGTCGGAACTCACAGCTTAGAGAAAAAAGTTGTATTTATTTCTTAGGGAAAGTGCCTTGGACCGCTCGGGCGCTACACGTTGTTAATTTAAATAACTTTTCGAGTATCCAAATAGTTATTCTATATCTCTTAGCAAAATTACATCTCCAACGCTCCCAAAAACATAATTCACATAGAAATAATTCACAAATTATACTATGCAACTTCTTTCGCAGAACGGCAACAGAAAATCCTAAATGTTGACTGCCCATGTATGAATAGGCGACGTAAGCGACAAAATGAAAAACAAGACGATTTTGCTACGTATTCCATACAATGAATACGCATGCTCGACATGCCAACGAACATTTTTTGTTCGAAGAGATTTGGGCAATTTAGAAGAAAAAAAAGGTTTTTCGAATAATCACAGCCTGAACGCATAGCAGACGCAGTTCCATGCAGCTTTCATACATCGTTTGGAAATTATCAATTAACAGTATTTTATGCTATAAGCTACATCTACACTTGAATCGAACTCCTGGTTGAGTCCAAGAATGTCTTTCATGGAAGTGTGCCTTCCGTGATAGTAGCAATCTCTTTTTTTTATTTTGTAATTGCTTAAATTTTGCGTTTTTATTAATTGTTTTTGTTACATCAAGGTGATAACAAAAAAAAACATATCATTAATGAAATGAAAATAATATTGGTTCTTAGCATTGTTTCAATCATTCAAAGTACTGAACATTCACTTATGGTAGATTCAGCTCAATCGGACTTTACTTACTAGTGTCGCGAAGACGTCAACGCGTCCAATTGAGCGGAAATTTTGCATAGAGTATTTTTTCGGGGGAATCAACATTTTGTAGGAAGTACCGTTCGAGAAATCGAAGGTAATTTTTTTCTTGTACACTCATTGGTACTCCAATGCGCATTAATGGACTCGCGATATACAGTCCAATATTCATCCGAGATTAATTCACTGCGTAACATATTTCTACTGAAGATATATTTTCGTTTAATTCTAAAATAATGCAAGGGAATGGAGGAAAACTGTTTCGTAGTCCTACTTCAACAATGCGGTCGTGTTTGTTTTTGTTTTCATTTTTATTTCCAAAATATTGTAACACAAAATTCAGCCTTCTGATTAATATATGGTGTCCAACAAAACTGTCATCAATAGGAAAATCATAGGAAAAATAACATTCTGAATTCAGGTAATCGTGTCCGACGAACATATTTAGACTTGATTATATACATTCCAAAAATATTTTTTTTTATTTTTCAAGCCAAAATGAAATAATTCAACGTTCAAGTGAAAATTAATTGGTTATTATGAGTACAATGGAGTGAAAAATCGTGACAACTGTACCCTGTATCAAATTTTCTCATTTTTCAAATGGAAGTTACAGAATTGTCCTACGTAGTGTAATTTTTGAATTAGAGCCCATTAAAGGCAAACATAGTTCAAAACAAAGAAAAATTATTGCCATTGTAGAAACAGAAGGTTTAGTAGAAGGATTTTTCCATCAATTATAATTCTCTGTCACCTCCTGAGATAGAATTCGGATTTTTTATGTGAGAAAGTTGTTTTACGACTTTAAATTAAAATTTAAAATTTAATGAATTAAAAACAAATACAAATAATTATTATACTTCGATTGTATACAGTGTCATTCGCTCGCTTCTTTATCAGTGTCACTTATTTACTTTTGTACTAAGTAATCAACGGAGGCTTTTGTATCGGGGTCATTCACTTGCTTTTTTCAAACTGTTCCAAGCACAAAATCCACAAGCATACAGAATGAATCAACAACAAAGCGACTTTTACTTCAAATTCTGGAGAACTTCAAGCGGTACATACATATTGTCTCTAGATGACATTAGTTCATTTGCGCTCGAGAATTCGAAAGATTGTGACATTGTATTTTCATTATTTTGGGCCTATACTATATTAGGTGTACCGGTACGTTTCTTCAGTTTTACAACAGATGGCGTAACTTGATTATTATTCCAGTGAATCAAATTTCCAAACATTCGTTGAAAAGCTACTGTCATTGCGCGTCTTTTTCAGCATATGTCAAAAAGTTGAAGCGTAAACCACATACTTTATTGCCACTTCGAATATATCGCATTTCGTACCAACGAGAGTGTTTTTGCGGGGTGTATTACTTCATTAACTCAATATGAAGAAAAAAGCTGCGGAAAGTCATCGCATTTTGATGGAAGCTTGTGGTGACCATGCTCCAACTAAGCGAACGTTCAGACGTGGTTTGCACGGTTTATAAGTGGAAATTTTGACTTGGACCTTGGTGGGACGAGCTGGGTGTGGTGTACTATGAGCTGCTAAAACCGAATGAAACCATTACGGGGGACTTTTACCGACGACAATTGATGCGTTTGAGCCGTGCACTGGAGGAAAAACGGCCACAATACGAGCAGACACGATAAAGTTATTTTGCAGCACGACAATGCTCGGCCGCATGACGCGAAACCGGTCAAAACATACTTGGAAACGCTGAAATGGGAGGTCCTATCCCACCCGCCGTATTCTTCAGACATTGCTCCGTCCGATTACTACCTTTTTCGATCGATGCAACATGGCCTGATTGACCAGTACTTCTCCAATTTTGATGAAGTCGTTCGGTAACATACCGTTTCATAATTAGTTTTATGGCACTCAAACCATGAGTTACATCTAAAACTTCAATGCTAAAATATACAAATTGTGTTATCAGTTTTGAATTCACTCAATCACCGGTTTATCAGACCAATTATCATTTCTGAACTCATATAGTTTGATTCGCAGTTGCACAAAATATTTTTTGTTCACATTTATTGAAATAAACTTCAAAACCTCAAAGTAAGTTTATTGAAATGCGCTATAAATAATACCAATTAAAATAAACATTAAATAAGTTATCCAACTTTGTTCAAGACTAAGTTATAAATTTTAGTTTCCTCCGATATGATTGTGGAGACATTTGAAGGCATTTTCTCGTACCATGTGAAGACATTCGAAAAAATCGCCGGGCATCCCTGCTCTGCACACATCACATCATCACGGCAAAGGCCACTCAGCACCAGTGTATTCACATGTACATATTTTTCTGTAAAGGAATAGATTTTCTTCGATTTTTAGGTACAGATTCTGTACGGTTCAAATCACAGATTTTTATCTCAAAATACAGATAGGTACAATTTTTTTGTGGGTGCTGAATTTACAACAGGTAGAGTTGGTCAAGCAGATGAGGAAAAGATTTGATTTCGATGATTTGACCCTCAAGGTTGCAGCAATGAGAAATCCCTGAAACTTTTCCGGTCTGACAAGCATCAATGTAGTATTGGAAGCGTTTCCAGGTTTTTGCGGTGGGAGTTACAACGTTGAATTGCTCCGTAAGGAAATCTCTGTTATAGAAAACATAAACTTACAGGACAGAAATTTGTTACATAAAAAGAATATGAATTTTGCTAGCATTTCCGGAGCTTAGGTGACTCTCATACTATGCCCTACTGAGCTTTTTTAAATAACAAAACTAAGATTCTAAATCGACTAAGCAACGATACGACGAACGCAATCTTCAGATCCGTTGGGTAGCCCAAAACTTTTTATAACTGATAGTATGCAGCCCAAGTTTGGCAAGAGTATGTATAAAAATCATCAAACGAATGAGTAATTTCAAACTTGAGTAATATTGTTTGACTTTCATGCTAATGAAACAGATTTTTCTATGCCACAAATGTTTTGATTGGTACAGATAGGGATTGCATTACCGTCCCAGAATTCAATAACCGGTTATTCGGTAATGAAAATTGTATTACTGTGTTTCGTTTTCAGATCGAGCAGCGATTTTTGAACTGAAGTTCGTCGGCACAACACTACCAGTTGTGTTTTTTCGATCCTATTTTGATTCTCGGATAATATTTCAAGGCAACGTAAAGGCAAATATTAGTTATGGTGTAAAAATAAAAATTACCGAAATTACCGGTTTTTGATTGTAAAATTACCGCTAATTCGGAAATGACCCGAATATTACCCGGTATTACCGGTAAAATCGATTGACAATTCCTAGGTACAGATTTCGATAAAAATTGAATAAAAATTACAGATAAAAAACAGTTTTACACCTTCCAGTACATGAAATTTGGAAAATCGATTTTTTTTCGATGTCAAATGACTTAAAAATTCATAAACCGTCGAGATCTGGTGTCATTTCGAAAAAAAATGGCCGAATATCGACATTTTGGGACATGGCCTGAGTGGCCAAAAAGTCAAAACTTTGAGTGCTTTGAGGCACCCCTAAGTCATGTCCGATTGAGCCGAAATTTTCGCAGGTCATTTTTTAGGGTTCATAAACAAAATGTACATGGTCGGTTCTTTAAATTCGAAAATTAATTTTTCCCATACCTTCATTGCCTCTCAGGCAAAGTCCCAGAATGTCGATTTTCGGCAATTTTTTTTTTCGAGATGACACCAAATCTCGACGTTTTATGCATTTCTAAGTCATTTGGCATCGGAAGTCGTTTGTCTACTCTCAGTCACCACAGCAAGGGAATATACTAATCTTGTAATTTATGCAACGATATTCAGTTAACACTTTTTTCTAAAATAATTTTAATGTTTAGTGAATTTGTTCACGAATCCAAACGGTGCTCCTATCAATAATACATAATGGTACTCAGTAAAAACAAAAGTTGTCACTCATGTTTGAGGAAAGGCTTAATGGGAAACTCTACGTATTGCGTCAAAAAGCATTGTTCTGTATGTTCAAACAGAAAGATAAAAGACAGAATAAGCCAAACTAATTATTTTGGTGATACATGCGAACACCTGAACGGCGTTTTGGGTTTATAGCATATATTTTTTATATTGAAACAACAAATTAAAACACATTCATTAGTAAATACTTATCTAAAGTTTACTCAAAAATAAATAAATTTTGTTCATCTTTCATAAATTCACATGATATACATACTCTGCATATAATCTTACAAAGTTATACATCACTGCTTTCTCAAGTAGAAATAATTTCGACCGCAAAGGGTTAAAATAGCCATGTTCGAGAAAGGTAAATTCTGTTGGATATGTTCTCATGAAAAATCTGTCGCAATTCAAATTGATCATAGATAACGAAAATTGTAATCTTGAACCATTGCCATCTACGCAGTTTAAAAAAATCGAAAAAAAAACAAGTCAAAATCACGTTACTAGAATGGGGTTCAGAGCGTTCATCAACACTCATCAAGAGTTTATTGATCAATCCTAGACGGGGATAGTTGGTTGAACATTTATAAAACGAATTTACGTATATTTTCAGAAAAAAAATTTCACATCGTTTCACAAATTATAGGCAGTATACGTAAACGTCGCTTCCACTTTGGTACGTTTACTGCCTTTTACTCCATTATGCACATTACTGTTATCAATTGTGGTTTACAAGAAAATTGGTTCACTGGCACCCGACTTTTTTTTTTGCTGTGCTTTGTCACTATCCCCGATTCTATTATCCCAACCGCAAGTATCCTGCTTGTTTTGTTGATTTCATTTGTTTACACAGAACATCAAAGAGACTATACAGCATTCTCTCATTTCTAATGAGGTATCATTACTCCCCACACTGGTCAAGCAGATGACATCAATATTTTTATCGTGTTATGGTAGATCTTCTTCACAAAAAAAACACTCGCCAAATCTCCAATGACTGACCGTCCGACAGACAGACATTCAGACATAGAGGCCTCGTGTGTGTGTGTGTTGTGTGCAGCGTCAACACTTTTGAGTCACATCCTAGCGTTTGCATTTCGCCATCCACAACAAACATATCCGGGCTGGTGGTGTAGACGACGATCCAATAATAATTTACTCGCTATGGGGACGATTCTATCACCGCTGATAAGCAACACCTGCTATCGTGTATCCGACAAAGCACTTTTGAAACGAATAACAGATAAGATTCGGTTCCACGGAGCAGAACCACGCACAAGTGGTAAGCACACACCTTTTTTTTATAAAACACAGAAAATTAAACACTCTCGACGACAGAGTCGTCAGTGCACTAATTCCACGAAATGTGTCAAGGAGGAAGATTTAATGAAACAATATATCCTTTGAAACCTTTTTTTTTTTGTTCCTCTGTCCAAATCAAATGTTGTTTATTCGTCTCGACGTAAAGACGTAAAACACGCACTCGAACTCGTGTGAATGGATATTAAGCAAGACGAGAGAAAGCCGATCAAAACGATGCGAACCGTGCGAGGATTGAAGCCGAACTGAGGGAGACAGTTTTGCATTACTCCCTAGAACTCGCCACCGTCACCGACAGCTCCATTCCGCTCAAGTCCGGGGCGGCGTCGACGACGGCGGCATGGCTGAACAACCGAACGCTGTTCTATTCCCACTTACTTTAGGACAGATTTTCAAAATGCAGAATGGTCGGATTTTTTTCTGTACTATTATTCATTTATAAACTCAACCAATTCCCAAGTCACCCCATTTTGAAACCGTCAGAGACTTCTTGGTCTTTTCTCCCGAGATAAAAAAAAAGTTGTACTGATATGCTTATCTTATCATATCGACTACCAGCAACTACTCACCGCCATGCCCATTTACCTACCTCCGCGATCATGTGCTGTATCCACCCACCCCCCTCTTTCCAGTAGTTTACACAAGCATGATACCACGTTATCAGGTGAAGCACGCGTTCTCGTTGAGAGCGAGAGAAATCAACTGAAGAGCGGAACGTTACTTGAACTGAGTGAGAGTGAGAGTGAATCTATCTCTTGCTGCCACGATGCCACGAGGTTCTTGAGATGGAGCATTGTTTTCGTAAAACGCCGGTAGGATCGTGGACACGATAAAACTGAGGGGTTGCACCATCTTGGCTGTCGATTGGAATCGATAAAAAATACGTTGTATTTACGAATATATAATTCTTGCTGATGATACTAAATCATAAGCTAGAATGATACATCGGAGAAAACATGATTAAGATGTTTTTTTTTTTGGAAATTGTAGTTTTTACCTATTCGTTTCTGGCGACGACCTCAAAAATTCGGCGTCAGTCCTCAGAGACTGACGTGGGGCTCCACGTGCTAATACCGTTCGTTCTTTCCGAATGAAGAGTCAGTATTATGGAAAAGCTCACAAAACATATGGAACTACCGCATATTCAGTGGCCGTTATTAAACAACCGACTAACAGGGATGGACCTCATTTCTAATGTATCCCAATACAACACAAGAGCACTAGTCACCGCATGGAGCATTGATTTATGTTCCTCAAAAAGTGGATCTCTAGGAGGGACACCTAAGGAAACCACCAAATCGGTCATGGGGTTGCTCACGATCTTGAAGCCCTTTGTCTTGAAATAGTGTGTTTATTTTGTTTCCGTAAATATAAAAAGCAATGCAAATTTTAGGAAATGGGGTCCAGGACAAGGCCACATTATTGACGTAAGTTTACGTCAACTTTTCATTCATTTTTTTTTTATTATTTCGGTCATTATTTTAGAATGCATCGAATCAATTCTTTAATAGAATGTTTTGTGGTTCCCAAAAAAGATCGATGGTTTGCTCGGACTTCTTGCGAAACCAATTGAAATAAACCGACGACACATTCCATGACAAATTGCGTCACCAACTCTCGAAGATTTGACAATTTTTTAAACCCGACGACGCACAGTGGAAATGGCTGTTCTTGAAAAAGACTGTTAAAAATCTTTTCTCGTCCTACGTTACTTTTCAGAGGCTGGGTGTTTTCAGAATAATTCTCAAAAAAAAAAATACATAATTTCTCTTCCAGATACTCTTCCAGATACATAACTTTGCTAAAATCACTAATAGTTTTTTATGATTCCATTGAAATGTACAATGAGTACAAAGCAAAATATGTCATATTACTATTAATATAGGGATGGGGAATAAGTGCGTAGCTCTGCTTTATTGAAACAAAAAAAAAATAATTCTATCAAAAAGGTAATCAATTATATATTCGCCACAGTTCATTTTTTCCCTCCAATTCACGACTGGTTTTGCCGACCGTTCTCCTTCAAAAGTCATTTGAAACGTTCTTCATCGAATTCAGAAGGGGCGTGTCATCGACGTCAAAGTCGCCATTTTTTAACAAACCATTCTCATGCTTTAGACCTTCTACATACACGTCGCAAGTGTTCCGGGCTGCTTCGTCAGCTTTTGGACCTCTATGAAAAGCAAAGAAGAGCAGGTGTCGAAAATGTTGATTTTTGTCTCCTAGGTATTCCATTTCTAAGCCTCAAAACTAATAAAAAATTGCATATATCAAAAATACAACTAACATAATTTTGTAGAGCAGAAAGAATTCTATCGAATGGATACTTACCCTTTGTAAAATAAAAGAAATATAAAAACGCTATGAACTTATTCCCTAACCCAAAAAATTATTCAATTATGTGCATGTTTGTGTACCAATACTCAACTTGTGTCCTCGTCGGAAACATTACCTTTTACGCCATTTTTGGCAGCGCCTTTTACTCAATATTTCACTTTGTTTTCATCATACATTATCTAATGTTGGCGTTTAGTTTAGTATTGATTTATAAATCAATTTCTGTTTCTAGTTCTCTATAACAGCTTTTGCAGCTCGGGTTATTTTGCAAAAGTTTCACTGCAGTTGGTGATAGAAATTTGACTTTCTTTTTCTTAGTTAAAGTGTTTACTTTTGTCAGACAATTAAAAAAAAATATTGTTGAAAATCGCTTTTCTGTATTTTGTCCGCCAGAGGTAGGCGTGGAATTGAATTAGAGACGAGATTACTTTTGTACATGCCCAGTTAGATTTTTTTTCTGCGTCGCTTCTGCACGTTAGTGCAAGCTTTGCACTTTGCTTGCTTTGGGCATAACCTGAGAACGCATTTTGAGGCGAAAAACTTTGCACGTCTTTTCAACACGATGGTATAGTAGGAACTGGGGTTAGTCAGAGCAAGCACAATATTTATAGTGTGGCTTCTATTTATATTTTTCTATTTCATTGAACAGAATGATTCACGTAGGCTAATTACGATTGTTTTCGCCATGGTATGTATATACAGTAGAACCCCGATTCTCCGCTTCTCGAAAGTTCTTCAAGAAACCAAACGCCTCGCACAAAGGCTATGTGCCGCGAGCCGAAATGTGCAGAAACAAGGAAGGAGGCATCTTGACGAACGAACGCGAGGTGATCGAAAGGTGGAGGCAGCACTACGATGAACACCTGAACAGCGCGACAAGAGACCATGACGACGTTGAGGAGGACTACACCGGTGCAATTAACAACGACGACGTGCCACCCCCGACGATGGGTGAAGATAAGGAGACCATTAATCAGCTCAAGAACCACAAAGCAGCTGGTAAAGATGGCCTCGTAGCGGAGCTCTTCAAGGGAGGTCCGAGAAAACTTGTTAAGTGTATGCACCGGTTGATAGTCAAGATCTGGGACACAGAACAGCTACTGGAGGAGTGGAAGGACGGGATAATCTGTGCCATCTATAAAAGAAGGCGATAAGTTGGATTGTGGGAACTATCGTGCCATCACAATTCTGAATGGTGAAATTCGAAGACGCATTGTCAATGGAAGTCGTGCCTACTATGGGCTCCGCAAATCCTTGAGGTCCAACAAGCTCCGACCCCGTACGAAGTGTACCATGTACAAATCCCTAATTCGATCGGTTGTTCTCTATGGGCACGAAGCATGGACGATGCTTGAAGAGGACTCACAAGCGCTCGGAGTTTTCGAACGCCGAGTGCTCAGAACAATATACAGGAAAACGGAGTATGGAGAAGGAGAATGAACCACGAACTGGCGCAACTCTACGGCGAACCCAGCATCCAGAAAGTCGCCAAGGCTGTACGAGTGCGATGGGCAGGGCATGTTGCAAGATTGCCGGACAGCAGCCCTGCGAAGTTGGTGTTCGCATGAATCCGGTAGAAACAAGAAGAAGAGGAACCCAGCGAGCGAGGCGGTTGAACCAGGTGGAGCAGGACTTGGCAAGAACCGGTGCAGCCAGGAGTTGGAGAACTGCAGCCACGGACCGGGTTCATTGGAGAAGAGTAGTGAATCAGATTTAATCTCAATGGGATGTAGAGTCATAGTAAATAAAAATAAATTATTCGCAACAGCGAGTTCCATAGTAAATCGATAGGTCTTTCCGGAATTTGTTAGTGAGTAGTACTGTATTCAAATTGTACTTCGCTTTAGTTACTCGTTTCTGTCGGTACAAACTGAGGTGCACAATTTGGACCAATCAGAACAGGGCTTTTAGTGCGTTTGGGTATTGCTTAATATTTTACATTTATTTAATTTTTTTTTCCAAAAATCCAATGAGAGAGAGAAGTTGATCGTGCATGTGGCTACACACATCGTGAATTTAACCATACAGTCGTACTAGAAGCACCAACTATTTTTTACTTTTGCAAAACACAGAAATTATACAACAAGCGAAGGGTGGAGGGAGCTTGATAGTTTGTGGCAAGCAATGCATTAGGCATAAGACAAATACGACGGTGGGAAGAGCTGTATCATTCATTTTGCCGAATCTTTTGTCTTCATTTTCTACAAGTGGTGAGAGGACATTTTGCACAGAGCAGGCTGACCAAACGTACCGTTTTTAACGGGACAATACCGGTTTTTTTTCTACCCTTTCTGATTGTCCCGTCTTTTTATCAACTTGTACCGTATTTTGAGTATAAAGAGAAAAAAAATATTGTCATTATTTTCAATAACACAAAGCTATAATTATTCAACTTTTTCTATCTACGATTGTTCATGGGCTTTGGCACAAATCTGGATGTCCTTTAGTTTGAGCCCTTTTCATCATAATGAAAAGCGTTTCATCATTTTGAATTTAAAAAAAATCTGTGTTTTAGGGTTTTAGGTTGCCATTTTTTTAGAAGCGAGATATT
Organism: Toxorhynchites rutilus septentrionalis; assembly: GCF_029784135.1. NCBI lineage: Eukaryota > Metazoa > Arthropoda > Insecta > Diptera > Culicidae > Toxorhynchites > Toxorhynchites rutilus. Next base: position 54,548,378 of record NC_073744.1, read on the forward strand.
TATCACTAAAGGTTACCAGTCATATGTTCTACCAATGCATTGCTTCAAATAAATCCGAAATCGGTCAAGAATTGCACCTAAAACAGACACTTTCAGAAACCTTAAGAATGATACATTGGGACCTTTATCTTTCGAATGAAGCAATTATCATACCACATTGATCAACCGACAAAAAGGTACTGACGCTCGAACCCTTACACCCCAAACGTAACGCTCTCGTTTTTGAAATGTTCGCCTTACACTCCAGTATAGATATAAAAGACGTAGGACTACGTCAAAACAAACTGAGCAAATTTCAGGAAGGAAAAGAAATCAACCGATAGTACAATGGAATGAATCAAGAAATTCCCGAAATTTTGTTAATCGCATAAGCACAGACAAAGCATGGTTTGGCAAGCAAGGCGCAGTATCATACACAAGCGAGGAAACGAGCTTGTCAAAATTTATTGACAAAATTACTTAAATGTTTTGCAGAGAAACTGTGTTTTTGTATGTTAGTATTACTAAACCTCATCAGCATTGGGAAAGACTTTTGACTGTGGGAGTGAGTCAACTAGAATGAATATAGCAAATTACATAATTTTATACACTCTATCCCCTCTTGCGACAAAAAAGGCTCGGTGCAAATACTGGGAGAGGGTGTAGTTTAAGTTGCAAATAATTTTCGCTCTCCCCACCGTCAATGCAAGTAAAGTGCTGAGCGAACGATCCGCACGGTAGCAGAACCACAACTTAATTGCTGCTACGTTAGGTGCTCGCTAATGACGTTACTGGCATAATTTTAAAGCAAAACGAACCAATGGTTCCACTGGCCCAGTAAGCGCACTAAGCGTCGTCATGCACTGTACGACGCCTTTGACGACGTGTTATTTTGTAGAGTAAAAGTGATGCGCCAATAATCATTGGATGCTTGAATTAAGTGAATTAAACTGAACCATTATTTTCGAAAAAAAAATCGAAATAATTTGTAGGCGTTGTTCAGGTGTTAGTCTATTCATGAACAAATGACAAATCAAACTAAACACAAAAAAACTGATGCAAATATCAAAAAGTGTTGCCAACATAGTGTTCAATCCCTCTATAAAATACCAATTAATTAGTTAGAGACAGGGGAATCGTAAATAGAGGGAAATTTTAATTAAATGAACGTTGTAAAGGGGAATAAAGTTATATTTTTTGTTGTTTGCAACTCAATTCTGGGATACAACTTTTGGTTTCGATTATTCTGATTCAATTCATGAAAAAAATCCGTTTTCGTGAATGTTTTATGATAAGAATCATTTTCTCAATCGATTTTCCGAGCTACGTCTCGGGCAACTTGATGTGCTGGATCAACAATAGATACAATGTCCTTCAAAGAACAAGTCATCATCTCCATTGGAACTGATGGTGAGCTTTGACACTTTATTTGGATGTAAAATTTTATAATATTGGTTTTATTACTGTAAGATATGAATGACCAGCAGATTAACAACACTGTTACCAGCAAGCTACCAACCTCACAACACAGAGGTCAGGAGAGTAGCAGTCATTCAATTATTAGATCATAACAGGGAAACATCCAGTCTATAATATTGGAACTGAGTTATTATTTCTTTCGTTGAGTCACAAGCATCACAATTAAAACTAATCGAAAGTGTTCGATTTTAACAACATCATGTCGAGGTTGTTGTCAAAATCGAACGAGTGCTGTGCTTTCATTGATTCATTGTCGTATCCAGGCGTTCATACCTTCTCGGAACTCCTTATAGAAAAACAATTTTAATTCCTCTCGTACACTTGGAGAACTGATAATGCTGCAGTGACCGTGGAATTAAATTCTTTTTCTATAAGGAGTTCCGAGAAGGTATGAACGCCTGGATACGACAATGAATCAATGAAAGCACAGCACTCGTTCGATTTTGACAACAACCTCGACATGATGTTGTTAAAATCGAACACTTTCGATTAATTTTTCCATCCCTACATTCATCCCTACATACAACCCCCAGCGAAGCGAGCATAATGCACGATGATAACGCCAAGAATGGAGCATCCAATATTTCAAATATATCTTACACGTTCATCTACTAACACGACAATCCGGCCATGCGCTATGATTGATTAAACGAACAAGCCAACCGAGTGAACCATAGAACTTATGCACTTGACATTGATTAGGTCCCTTTGGTTGCCCCCACAGAGGCTGAGAGAGAACGAGAAGAAAATGCAGCCTGGAATAAGGATTATGTAGTGGCTAGAAAGGACGTCACTAATGGGATGACTGGTGTTGGTTTCTAATCGCCTTTTGAAGACGTCAACCACAGATCTGTCGAGGCGAAGGAGATGATACGTTTTGGGTGAGCCTGGAGAGACCCCCATTCCCTTATCTGGCTCTTTGCTTTCGAGGCTCGGAATCGACGTTTAGCTAAGGCATTCTATGTTGGGAAAGATTGTTTGAAATCGATCTGGAAATGAAGAATGAAGAAAATCGTTTGCCGAGGCGTCCTTTCCGTTTGAGAGGCTAATAATGACCGAACGTGCGAAACCCTAGATGGAACGTTATACCACCGAACCTAGCGGCTTCCACCCGTTGTTATCTTTTATCCACCAATTTGATAAGGGTTGTTACGAACAATATCGACATCAACAGCAGATGGGCGTCATGGTTAATTGTGGGAAAGCGAAAGTCAGAGATTTCGTTAATTATTATTGTGCCAGTAATTGTCAAACGAAGTTTGTCGTTCTCATATGTGTATGCGGCGCAATGGAATGTTTTGGCAACGAGCACAACTGTTTTTGAAATGAGCTTTACTTACGCTGCAGAAGTCAAAACAACTTATAATGGAACTTTAATTTTTCGTTTTTCCCTCTGCTATACTTCTTGGCGAAATATAACCTCCTAAATTTGGTATTGCCTGCATATGTTTTGTTGAATACTCTGTTCAGACTCCGTTGGCAATTTGTATGCATCACATCTGTTGTTAATATTTCATTTTCGACAATATAAATTCAGCTCAGGATTTTGTCTGTCAAATCAAAACTGGAAGGCCCTTTCAAAATTCCACAATCTTCAATTTCAATTCACAAATCATCAATAGATAATCTAAATTTTTTAGAAATGTAAATAGAAGCTGCGTAGGAGACACGATCGCAATGTTGACGTAGGATTACGAAAACATTTCGTTCAATTCACATTTACGGCTTGACAATTTCGAAACTGAAGGACGAAAATGATTTTGACGTAGAACTACGCCTTTGATTTCTATATAGGGGGGTTCTTCTACAAAAAATGTAACGTTTTTGAATGCATATTACGCAGAATCGTACTTACGATATATATTATGATATATATATATATATATATATATATATATATATATATATATATATATATATATATATATATATATATATATATATATATATATATATATATATATATATATATATTTTATATATATATATATATATATATATATATATATATATATATATATATATATATATATATATATATATATATATATATATATATATACCATTAGACAGCAAATTTATCCAGTTTTTTTTTTAAATTGTTTTTCAAATTGTGTTGTGTTTGTTGATATGTCCAATCACAGGTCACAGTCGCCTCTAATGCGACACTGAGTAGTGCTTCGGTATGTTCAATTAGAGGCAAATCACTGTATTTGTTATGCGCTGCAACATCTCAAACAGTTCAAACATAAACGGATTATTTTCTGAAAAAAAACTTCTAAAAAAGGTATATTTTTTTATACAACCTTATATCTTAAAAATTAACCACATCAATTAAGTAATTCAAGCATTGCAGTCGAAAACTATCTACTCTTTCAGGTTAATTTACTTCTAGGTTAAAAAAACTCGAATAACATTTAAAAACGACCAAAAGTTGAGAATTTTCAGTAAATTTTATTTTACAATCATTGTATCTCAGAAACGGTAGCATTTATCAAAATTATTCTGTGTACCTTTTTCACTGCAAATTATGCGTTCTTTCATAAAACCGGGTCTAAAAACAATTATAATAAACATTTCAACAATTTTCAAAAATCTTTTTTTGTTAATCATAACTATTTTGTCCATTATTTCTCCATTCTGGCGAAATGTGCAATAAACTGCGATAGTTGTCCGCTGCAATAGTTGTAATATATTTAAAAAAAAATCAAAAACACCTTTTTTAAGAAAATTTAGTTTTGAGTTCTTTTTTGCATTTTTGCTTAGACCCTTCTCAAAAGTGAGGCCAGAGTCATAAAGGAAAACCGATTATACAAACGTCCTTTTCGGTCGAAATGAATCACTTTGCAAAAGAAAAAATCGACCCTTCGCATTCGAATATAATCGCACTCAATATTTACTAAGTCTATAAACATTCAGAATTAGAAATGCAATAAAATGAAAATAATGGTTTTGTTTTATTCATTCATGAATTTCTCATGGAATCAAATTATACTAGATCAGGGACGGCCAGACTGGGCAGTACGGGCGCCTAATTGTTCAAATTTTAGGTCGTGGTCCACAAACGTTGACTGTATCAGAAAGTCATTAGAAAATTAATGTAGTACTAGACAAAAAGACATAGTTTTAACCCTCCTGTACTCGCGCGCAAAATCTTAACTCTGGTGTCACAGACTGTACGTGCCTCTGTAATTTTGCAAAAAAGATATAATCAAATGAAAAAAACTTCAGAAAATGTTTTTCTTCAACATCATTCAGTTTCTATAGTCATGTAATTCAATCTCCTCAAAACAAAATTATTGATTCTCAGTGTGTGAGACCGAGACTGTGAGAGGGTTAAAAAAGGAAATTAATGGAAAAACATAGGTCATACTCAGGGTACGTTTATGACAAGGTAGTTTGGACTGACTAGTGCATCAGTGACAGTAAGGCTGTGACGTGTTAGCTTTGCAAGTATCATGGAGTGGTATAATGAATTTGTCTAAATAAGTTTATTTCTTTTGTATTTTAGCTAAATGTATACATTTATTCATTGCTGCGTAAAGATAATCTATTTAGATTTTTTTTTCCTAATCAAAACCTAGGGGAAATTGTGGTTCGGTAATTCAGAGTTTAGCTTCCTGAAGCTCTCTGTAGCTCTCAGATACCTCCTACTGCAGTGCTCGAATTAAACTAGCAGAATCACTAGGTTTTTTATGAGAGATGTTGATAGTGCTGCTCCCGATTCCATTTGACGGAATATCCCTCTCGGGATAGTCATGTTTCGTCCCATTAGAAAACTGGACCAATTCCGCGGATGTTATGGATGATTTATGATTTTTTACTCTTGCTTGATGTCAATCAAGATCTTTTGGCAAGCCTACCGTTTTGATTTCCCGAGGCATGAGAATCGTTGGCCTTTCTGACAGAAAGAACAGCTAAAAATAAACATTTTTGAGTAATAATTGTAATTATAATATGGACTTGTTCAAATTTACCTGTTTGTATCAGTCTTCGACAATACTGTACTTCCAAGCCATCGATATGAATTAAACAATCTGGACTGAAGTGAAGCGAGTTAAAGGTACATGTTTTAATATTGCTGTTTAGGTCCTATCCAAAAAATCGAAGCCATTTCTTCCGAATAGTCACATCCCTTGGGGATCGATGGAATGATAATTTGTGGGATATGTTTTCATAATTCGAGTTGGACTCGAGCCCCGGTATCAATGACCTAACGCTCACGCATCCGGGTGCCACATATCAAGTCATAGAATTATCTGAAAATAGAAATATTTCATATACATTCCTTCGCAGTCGGGCCGCCGTAAAAAGACCACTTTAAAAAGCAACACAGAAACAACACATCCTGGGTACTAGCTCCGTTATTCTAACGTTAATGGTTCACTAACTCCTCTATCTCACGTGTTTTTGACGTATTTTCAAATAAAAAGTAGCTAAACACGTAATATTCGCAACAAAAAAAAAACACTTGTTATGAATTGCTTTGCGATCGCTGCTTTCCGTCAAAGCTAAAATGTCATAGTTGAGAGTGTATAGGAGAATCGTGTCGGACACACTTCGAGTCCAGGATACCTTCTCATAAACGTACCCTGGGTCATACTAATAAATATTCAATGATTTTTTTTTATAAAATACGAATAATTATAGAATTCAATGATATTTTTTTGTAAAATACGAATAGTTATCGGTTACTAGATAGTTGATAAGTATTACTTTATTTTCTGTAAATACTGATTGTTTCACCAATGAATGTCGTTGGTTTTTTTGAGGAACATACAAAGCAATTGTTTTCTATAAAAATAGACTCGAGATAATTATTAAATTCCCCAATTACACCGAGGTAAAGGGTCATCCATTAACGACTTGACAGTTTTGTGTCTCGTTTGAACGAACGTTAGTCAAAATCAACTTTTTCATCATGGTGAAGTACACGAACGAACAACGCTTAATATTTTTTTAAAATTACTATCGACATCCCGAGCCGGTTGCAAATTTCAGAGCGCTTACTCCAATTTTCGACCACAATAATCGTGCCAGCCGGCAGACTGTGGATAGTTTAGTGACCAAATTTGCTGTTGGATGTCCTCGTGGCAACGAGAAGCCGCCCCGAAGGAAGCAACGAAAATGTCGCAGCCCCAAGTAGTGACCAAGTCTTCCAAGTCTCATTGTGGCGTATTTTGCGAAAAGATCTTGGGCTACACAGGAAGCGCCGAAACTTCTCCGATTGGGCTCTGGCAAATCTGAATCTGGCTAAATGGCCAACAGTGGTCAACAAGCAACATATGTGTTATTGGTCAGATGCAAACCCATTTGTGCTTCAAGAAACACCATTGCATCCGCAAAAAAATACAGTTTGGTGTGGTTTTAATGCCGAAGGAGTGATTGGGCCGTATTTTTTGTCGATAAGAACGATCGTCATGATACCGTCAATGTTGAGCGCTATCGCAACATGTTGGAAGACTATTTTTGAGCAGAATTGGAAGATCTTAACATCAATGATATGTGGTTTAAACAAGACGGTGCCACTTGCCACAGCCCTTAATGAAACTATCTATCGGAAATATTGGTAAATATAATAAATGGAATCGAATGGCCGATTCGATCCCTATAATTATCACACCGAACACATTTTCGTATTTTGTAAATCGATAGAATCGAATCGAGTTATTTTTCGAACGTCGGCGAATTGCAAATTTTTAAATATTGCCGAAATGTTTCTCGACAAGCAACAAGCGATTCAAACAGCTCGAAAAATTATTCTGACAGCTTTCACCCGACTGTATTTATTACAACAAAATAGAGCTAACGAGCAAAATTTTGTTAAACTCGAATTACATATCAGAGCTCAATATTCAATTTTGGAATATCTAATTTCTCATTCACTAGTTGCTCTATTCATGACTATATTTCTTGATAGAAATCTGCACAATTAACTCACATTACATATCATAGATTTCATATTGAAATAACAATACTTCATTAAAACTCGCGCTCGCAGTCTTCAAAGGCATAGTTTTCTCAAAAATTTAGTTAAATGGGTCATTTAACAGATGATATGTCTGGAGAAAACATTGTTTAAATTATTCATAGTGACAATTTTTTGCTATACTACAAGTTATGTTGGAACAACTGGATGTGTTAATATTAAATAATTAACAATCTGAATAAAAATGTAAAAACGGATTCTTTAAGGAAGAAGTATCTACCCTTTCAACTATTATGTTTCATTGAGGTTAGATAAGATGATCACGACAAAAGGTGGAAGGATATTCAATGCATTGCGTTTGGAGGTGACACTATCCTAGACCAGCTGGCGGGCACCTTGGAATACCTACGCGGGCGACCGGTAGACCGCGGACTACCGTTTGGCCATCCCTGTAGTTACTAGATCTTGACAGCTTATCAAAACGTACAACAGCGACAAAATAATGATATGAAACCATCTCTATTAATCAATTCCCAAAGAAAATTAAGTGCCAACTACCCTGACCTACACTGTTCTCTTCTCTCTCCCCCAGCTATTAGATATGCTAAAATTCTACGCCCGTTTCGAGATCAACGACGAGACTGGCGATCCTTTGACTGACCACGACATGACCCAGTTGCACTATTCCAAGATCAAAGCCCTGCAGAAGGCGGCCTTCGCCAAGTTCCCAGACCTTCGCATGTTCGCCCTGTCCAACGTGGCCAACGTGGACACGCGGGAATCACTGGAGAAACATTTCGGTGCGCTGGATGGGAAGAGTCTGAAGCAGATCGCCTGCTACCTGAATCTGGTTCCGGAGGAATTGACACCACCGTTCGATTGGCATCGGTTGGATGAGCCGTTCCTGAGGGAGCTGCTGATCTCCAGGCACGAGCGACGTGTCTCTCAGCTGGAATCACTGAACGAGATGCCACTCTATCCGACCGAGGAAATCATCTGGAACGAGAACATTGTTCCCACCGAGTACTACTCGGGAGAGGGCTGTTTGGCTCTACCGAAGTTGAATCTTCAGTTCCTGACACTGCACGACTATTTGCTGAGGAACTTCAATCTCTTCCGGCTGGAGTCAACATGTGAGTATTGATTGTGTATGGAACTGAACCCTTGTAATACTGTTTTTTCCTTCTTACAGATGAAATTCGCCAGGACATCGAGGATGCAGTTAGTCGAATGCTTCCCTGGGAATCGGAAGAGGGAGACGTAGTGTTTGGTGGTTGGGCTAGGATGGCCCTTCCAATCCAATCGTTTGCAGTGGTTGAGGTTTCCAAGCCGCATATTGGCGAGAAGAAACCCTCACGCGTAAGAGCGGATGTTAGCGTAACGCTCAATGTACGGAAGGAGATCCAGGAGGAGTGGGAAAACTTGCGCAAGCATGACGTCTGCTTTTTGATCAATGTGAGACCCACTAAACCCATCGGGACCAAGTATGACTATAAGGAGCACTTTATTCCCCAAGTTGGATTGGTCCACGTGCGAGGGTGCGAGATTGAAGGAATGTTAGATGCTAACGGGAGGGTAATCGAGGATGGAATCGACCAGAAACCCCAGCTTACGGGCGAGCAACGCACCTACCGGGTTTGGCTGGACTCGAACCAATATCGTGTGGATATGGATAGCTTGCAAACGGGAGGGGACGATGTCTATGAGGGTTTCAATATAATCATGAGACGCAAGCCGAAGGAGAACAACTTCAAGGCGGTTTTGGAAACGATAAGGCATCTGATGAACACAGAGTGTGTTGTGCCGCCGTGGCTTCATGACATCTTGCTAGGTTATGGGGATCCTGGTGCAGCGCACTACAACCGAATGTCGGATCAAGCTCGTGTGATGGATTTCAACGACACCTTCCTGGACATTGACCATGTGCGGAACGGGTTCCCCGGATATGAGATGGTGGTAAAAGAAACTGACCCTCAAAAACTTGTTCGTCCTTTTCGTCTAACGTTCGAAGATGTCCCTGAACGTATGGAAAACAGCGACGAGGAGGAAGGTGGTGAAAAGAAGGTCGAGTTGCCGAAAAGAATATTAATTGAACCGTACGTTATACCCAAACGTGGACCTTACAAGTACAACGAACCCAAAAAGTAAGTGAAATAAAAAAATAAAATTTCACGCCAACTCGACTGGTTATTGGCAGACATTGGTCATTAAAGCAACTTTGCATTTTTGAAATCTTCGAAAAAGAATTAGACTAATTTTTGAAAAGGGCCAACAAATTTTCTTTGTTTTTTTACAAAAATTGAACTCAAAAACTATGAAATCTATAGAAAGTTGGTCAAAGGATAAAATGTAGAAAATTGTTTCAATTTTCATAGGAATACCAAAATTTTTTACAGAAAAATTACACAGGATTTTTTTTAATTGAAATTTATTTTCCTTTAAATTTTTTAAATTCTTAAAAATAATTCAATTTCCAACAAGTCATCCATACATCGAAAGATGGGTACTTTGACAAGGAAAATGTTTTTCTAACAACAACTTTTTCACGTTTTTTTTTAATTCTCTATTTTTGAGATTTCCAGTCTCTGGACTGGTTCGTCTTAGCCACGTTTTCTTGGAAAATATTACAATTAATCATATTCTAAGATAGCGATATAGTGTATCCGACAAAGTTTCAGATCTTATTAAAGTATGAACTTTTGTCGGAGACATTAACTTTCTATCTTTTGTAGTTTCTGGAAAACATGGCATTTTTATATGGAGAATCCTGAAAAAATAATGTGTAATTTCTCGCGCTTGACATGTTCTTGACATTTTTCTAAATAGAAAAAAGCTTGCAGTACATGTAAATCGCGATAATTTATGCATCGAAATGTTACGAGTTTAAAATTAATACAGGTCGGACTCGATTATCCGGAGTATTGATTTCGAATCATGAAACAAAACAAATTTTCTTTCGGTAAACGTAAAATAATTATGATTTGCACTTATTTATTGAACGGTTTTATCTAGCTGGACCCGTTCGTATGTTTGTAACTTTGTAACATTGTAACTTTGCAACTTTCTCTGTAGCGCTGTACAACATTAATAGAAATTTAACCCCCTTTCTGTTGACCGATTGATCTGAAATTTGGAACACATCTTCACTTCTGGTGTCATTATAAAACTGCGTATTCCATGATCTTGAAAATACAAGATGGCGGCCGCTACAAAATGGCGGATTACATATTTTCTCAGGACCCCATCAATATGTATATCAAATGAAAGGGCTAGTAGTTATTTATGAAAAATCCAAATACAAGATGGCCGCAGTCCCCAGATAACTAATTATTTTTAAATGGTTTCATTCAGCTTGACTTGTTTGTATGTATGTTTGAATGTTTGTAGGATTGTCCCAGATTAATAGAAAATTGACCCCATTCAAAAAGATCGCCACCACTAAACGGTCGACTATGTATTTTTTACAATCCCATCAATATCGGTTTCAAATGAGATGATTTGACTAATAGAATACAGTACATCATGAAAATATTCCGAAGAAAATTAGGTAAGAAATAAACGTTGGATTTCCGTTATCCACGGTTAGTTGTTTCATCATATACCCCACGATTTTATTGTAGTCTCATCAATGCCCTAGATTAATGAAGGAACGGATGTGATAATTACTAACTGCTATTTGCCTAATTATTGGGCCTGATTCTCAAATACACTTCGAATACACTTCACGGTGGAAACGGAATGAAACGTATCCGCGATGACAACGGTACGGTGTCGACATCTGGATACGAGATTAGTTTCCCACTAAACTAATCATTATAATATCAAATTATCTTCAGATAAAATTTTTGTATGAGATTATTCTATCACATGAAGGAAACAACGTTTTCCACTCACATTGAATATCAGTTTGATACGAAGAAGTTAATTTTCATTAATGATTTTTCATTTGAAAAGTGCTCAGTCTGCCTGAAAACTCATTATTATCTTCGACACTTCACTAACTCGTAAAACGTAGTTCAAGGGCGTGCCGTTTATTTCGTTTCCACCGTGAAGTGTATTCGAGAATCAGGCCCATTTACTAGCTTTTAGTACCGTTTAACTTAAAAAGTTTTTTTTACTTATGTTATTTTCTAGTTCTTAGTAAATTATCTGTGTCATTAGTATACTTCTCTGCAATAAAACCATTCAACTTTTTTTTAAATTTTTATTTCTAACCTAACTTTCTTCGGAATATTTTGATGATGTGCTGTATTCTATTAGTCAAATCATCTCATTTGATACCAATATTGTGGGGATTGCAAAAAATACATAGTCGACAATTTCGTGGCTGCGACCTTTTCGAAATTTATGTTGTTCTTAATGTAGTGTATTCTCCGAGCCAAGCCATTCAGCCATTTTTTAGTGGCGACCAGGTTGATTTTTTCAAGATCATGGAACACGCAGTTTTATAATGACAGTAGAACTAAAGGTATGCTCCAAATTTCAGACCAATCAGTGATCAGTAACGGGGTCAAATTTCAATTAATGTGGGACAACCCTACAAACATTCAAACGTACATACAAACCGGGCAAGCCCATTGAACCTTTAAAAAGCTATTGTTTATTTGGGAACTGCGACCATCTTGGATTTGGATTTTTCATGATCTACTGTGTTCTACCAGTTGAGCACTTGCATTTGATATCCATATTAATGGGGCTTGGAAAATATGGTGCCATTTTGTGGTGGCGGCCATTTTGGATTTGCATTTTTCATAAATAACTGTGTTCTACTAGTCAATCCCTTTCATTTGATATCCGTATTGATTATTCAATATGGAATTATTATACCAAATAATTCGAAATTTTGATAAATACTCCGGATAATCAACCCTAAAATTCCGGATAATCGAGTCCGAATGTATTTTTGTTTTCAATGACATTTTGTTTCAAAAATTTGTTTCACATTTTTTGATGAAAACTTGAATAATTTCCTACATTTCATTCTCTGGCCAACATTTTGTAGATGGTATAGTTTTCCTGGTGAAAGTGTCCATCTTCCGATTTTTTTTTGAGAATTTTAGAAAAATAAGTTTTTGAGAAAAATGAATTCAAATTTTTTCAGTGTAATTTTTCTTCAAAAACATGATGGTATTTTTATATGAAAATTGAAACAATTTCCTTCTTCTTATTCTCTGACCAGTAACTGTAGAACAAATAGTTATTATTTAATAATTCATCAAAGTTTGATGTGTAAATAGCCATCAAATAACACCTCAGAAAAAATATCATGCCCAGCATTATACAAAACTACTAAAATTGTAAATTTTGGATAGAATTATTCTTCAAAGTCTTGCCAGATTAGTCATTACTGATTTGAAACATCCAAAAAAAATTCCATTAGAATTACAATATTTTCGAAATTATCTCTTATTTACACTGAGTGGGGGTGAGAATGGGTCTAGCACAAAATTGAATTCCATGCCAAACCGATATAGTGATTGTCAGGTTTTCATGAAAATTGGTAGTTTTATTCCTCATCGTAAAATATTAGACCCGTATTTTTAATTTTTTTCACCAGGGTGGCCATTTCCATTTTATGGTGGTCCGAAGAATCAACTTTCCCCCTTTTTCCCAATAATGACCTTTTTCAATACTTCATTACTTTTGAACTACTGGACCGATTTAGATGATCGATATATCAAATTAAAGTATTTTTTTTAAACATTACACTTGAAAAAAACAGATTTTGTTTTCGTAATTATTGATTGTAATTGTTTTTCATAACTTACATGGTTTCGGAACTAAGGTCACCTTTTTTTATTTTTTTGACGTGGGACTACGTCTAACCGGAATATATGGAGGGTAAAATGAAAACCTAAACACAGAACATGCAGGAAAATATGAAAGATTTCGAATGCTTATAGCTCGAACATTTCGTACTGGATAGGAGAGATGTTTGAATATTTCTACGTATCTATCGCAACTAACAAAATGTTGTTTTTCATTAGATAAACAATTGAATAACTGTAAAATATTAGGCGTTATCTAAACGCCCTAACTGCATCGTTTTGATTTGCCCGATTTACGGTTTCCCTAACACAGCCATCAAAACCAAGCAGCCTTGGGGAAATCGGCATTGCAAATACATGAAAGTAGGGGGACTTTTGTTCTCATCGAAAAATGTTCCCTAACACAGACTTTAAAACCAAGCAGCGAAATCGGCATTGCAAGCACACGAAAGAGCCTAGAGGCGAGTGAACTGAAAAGTTTAAACCCTCTTAAAGCCAAAAAGAAGAAAAAGAACACACGAAAGTAGGGGGAGCTTTTGTTCCCACCGAAATGTGTTCCCTAATAGAGATTTCTAAACCAAGGTGCCTGGAGAAATCGGTATTTCAAATTCATGCAAGTCGGGGGTATTTTTCTTCCGACTGGAATGTGTTTCCCTAACACAGACTTGAAATCCATGAAGCGTGGGGAAATCGGCATTGCCAATTCATACAAATCGGGGGTATTTTTGTTCCGATTGAAATGTGTTTCCCTAACACAGACTTCAAAACCGAGGTTTCTGGGGAAATCGGCTCTGCAAATAAATGCAAACTGCGAGTACTTTTGTCCTCGTTTGCCTTTGTGCAGAGTGGAATATGTCTGTCCTAACATGATCTTCTAAACTAGAAGCGAATGAACTTCCCAGTTTCAAGCAAATTCGAGATTCGAGAAGTATGTACACTTTTGGGATGTAAACTTCAGAGGGAAATGTAAAATAAAGTAATCGTTTGATAATTTTTTTTTTGTCTTTATTGGAAAGATTTTCAGCCTTAGGCTGGTTCATCAAACGTTTGATAATTCTTCCGTACATATATTTTGTTCTAGTCATCATACCAAACGTAAAAGGTCCGTCATTAAATTTACTTGTAACGAAGAACAATCAATCACAATAAATGAATTGACTTTACACGGCATTTGTTCATTTTTTTCACTCACAGAGCAAATATATTGAACTCAATTGAATTTGGAAACTGTTTCATTCAATCAAGAATTTAATCAATACAAACGAATGATTGCTAAGCTAAGGTAGTTCCACGTCAACCTTGCGGTTATATCATAGATATAACCCACTCATTTTTTTCTTGAAAGCTGAGATTTTCTTACATAAAATTTTTTTTTCTTTTCGAGCTATTTTGCAAATTTAACATGTTTTTAGTTTTCGTTCAATACTCATATGCGACTGGACAACATCTATGCGACTAGAATCCAATTTTTATGCATATGTGGTATTTCATCTGGCTTCATAATGGTATATCGACCATCTGAATCGGCCCGGTAGTCTAAAAATTATGAATTTGAAAAAAAAAGTCATTTTTAGAATAAAGGGAAAATTTTGAAAAATCATCACTCAATAACACAAAATAACGCATCTCTGAATTTTGGATATGTCATCTAAAAAAATCTTAGCTTTCAATAAAAAAACATAAAAAATATAGCGTCCTGAGACAATGTAAACTATAAAAAAATACAACGGATAATTACAAGACCAAAATCCAAAATTTCTGCAAGTATAATATTTTTTAAAAGAGACTAGCTAATTGGCTTAAATTTGATATGTCCGATCGTCTGAATCGGTGCAGTAGTTCAAAAGTTATGAGTTTAAGAAAAAAAAACTGTGGAAAAAATGAGAAAAATGATTTTTTGGGCAACCCTAAAATGGAAATGATCATCATTCGAGAACATTTCTTCGTAATCAGAATTGTGTTTTACTCTAATTTACGATAGTTATACAACGAAAAGTTCGAGAACTATCTTTTGACGTGGGACTACGTCTAACCGGAATATATGGAGGGTAAAATGAAAACCTAAACACAGAACATGCAGGAAAAAATTAAAGATTTCGAATGCTTATAGCTCGAACATTTCGTACTGGATAGGAGAGATGTTTGCATCACTTGATAGGGAATATTTCTACGCATCTATCGCAACTAACAAAATGTTGTTTTTCATTAGATAAACAATTGAATAACTGTAAAATATTAGGCGTTATCTAAACGCCCTAACTGCATCGTTTTGATTGGCCCGATTTACGGTTTCCCTAACACAGCCATCAAAACCAAGCAGCCTTGGGGAAATCGGCATTGCAAATACATGAAAGTAGGGGGACTTTTGTTCTCATCGAAAAATGTTCCCTAACACAGACTTTAAAACCAAGCAGCGAAATCGGCATTGCAAGAACACGAAAGAGCCTAGAGGCGAGTGAACTGAAAAGTTTAAACCCTCTTAAAGCCAAAAAGAAGAAAAAGAACACACGAAAGTAGGGGGAGCTTTTGTTCCCACCGAAATGTGTTCCCTAATAGAGATTTCTAAACCAAGGTGCCTGGAGAAATCGGTATTTCAAATTCATGCAAGTCGGGGGTATTTTTGTTCCGACTGGAATGTGTTTCCCTAACACAGACTTGAAATCCATGAAGCGTGGGGAAATCGGCATTGCGAATTCATACAAATCGGGGGTATTTTTGTTCCTATTGAAATGTGTTTCCCTAACACAGACTTCAAAACCGAGGTTTCTGGGGAAATCGGCTCTGCAAATAAATGCAAACTGCGAGTACTTTTGTCCTCGCTTGCCTTTGTGCAGAGTGGAATATGTCTGTCCTAACATGATCTTCTAAACTTAGGAACCTGGGAAAATCGTGCAGCCACTAGAAGCGAATGAACTTCCCAGTTTCAAGCAAATTCGAGATTCGAGAAGTATGTACACTTTTGGGATGTAAACCTTCAGAGGGAAATGTAAAATAAAATAATCGTTTGATAATTTTTTTTTTGTCTTTATTGGAAAGATTTTCAGCCTTAGGCTGGTTCATCAAACGTTTGATAATTCTTCCATACATATATTTTGTTCTAGTCATCATACCAAACGTAAAAGGTCCGTCATTAAATTTACTTGTAACGAAGAACAATCAATCACAATAAATGAATTGACTTTACACGGCATTTGTTCATTTTTTTCACTCACAGAGCAAATATATTGAACTCAATTGAATTTGGAAACTGTTTTTTTTTCAATCAAGAATTTAATCAATACAAACGAATGATTGCTCAGCTAAGGTAGTTCCACGTGAACCTTGCGGTTATATCATAGATATAACCTACTAATTTTTTTTTGCCCATTTTCATCCCCATCGACGGTGTATATATAAAAAAAATCGTAATGCTGTTCTGGTGTACAACGATTAGTGATCTTTCAAATATTTATTGTCCGTGTTGGAAGAGATGCTATATCTGCAACTGAAATTGCTGTTAATTTTGATGATTCTATTCGAATTCTTCAATATAAAAGGGGAAGAAGTATTTGAGTGAGGTGTAAACTGCCGTTCTACGCCTAGTTGCCCCCTGTTACTTTTTGACGATTTTCACTTTTCTTCATAAAACGTTGTCTTTATGCATAATCTTACGGAAACACACAAAAAAACATATAGTTTGTTCCCAGTTTTTATAAATAACAACATCAAGCTCAGTTGTCTCGTGTTAAGATTCTAGGCATAACAGTCCCACCATGAATTTTCAAACCCATAATCAAGCATGATTGATTCAGTAAGGGGATCTCATCACGGTTCATTAAACAACAGTATAGTGCTTATATAAAAACAGGTGTATTGCTAAATTGAAATGCTTAAAGCTTTTGGTAGACAAATATGCGAGAAAACTTTGATTGCATTTTTCTAAGTTGTTGATTTTGGAACATGGGACAACAATGGCGTAGAACGACAGTAAATTGTTTTCAAAATAATATACACCCAGGTTTTGACGTAGGACTACGTCTAACCGGAAGATATAGGGGGTGAAATGAAAATCTAGGCACTGAACAAGTAGGAAAAATGCAAGATTTGGAACGCTTATAACTCGAGCATTTCTCAATAGATCGCAAAGGTTTTTGCATCAATTGATAGGAAATATATCTACGCATCTATCATAACGAATAACATTTCATTTTTCTTGAGATAAACAATTGAATAATTGTGAAATATCAAGCATTGTCCAAATGCACTATGTGCCCATTTTTGATTGGTCCATTTTGTGCTCCCCAAATCGTACCGACCAAAACGGGCAACCAGAGCAGCAGCGAAATAGAATGAGGCACGATTGGAAAGGAAAAAGAAAAAAAATGAGGGAAACATTGGTCGCAGTCTCACACATGCGTAATTCTCGAGCCAGCCAGTCAGCTTAAAAATCCTCGCTCCGCTGCCGTAACGATCATTCTTTGTGTGGACACCGACTGGACAACATCGTTGCTGGACGAGCTGAACGGCGAGGGATCGAGTGCCTTTCTCAAGGCAAGAGGGCGGAGGTGGTAGCGCTGGAGTAGAGTAGAGTAGAGTTTTCAAAGGGCCTTTCTCAAGGCTAGAGACGAATGAACTGCAAAAGTTTAAAGTCTCTATAATACAAGACCTTCCTTCCTTCCGTAACGATCATTCTCATCCAAACCGTACACCACATCGTTTCGCATCACATCACACCAACAAACCAACACAAGCAGCCATGTCTGGACATGACAAAGGAGGAAAAGTGAAGGGAAAGGCAAAATCCCGCTCGAACAGTGTTGGTCTCCAGTTCCCCGTAGGTGTATCCGCCAATTGCTCCGCAAGGGTAGCTAGGTCGAGCGCGTTAGAACCAGTGCACCAGTCCACCTAGCCGCCGTTATATAGTTTCGGCCGCCGAAGTGATCGAGTTGGCTGGTAAAGCTGCTCGCGACGATAAGAAAAACCGCATTCAGAACAGAACACATTCAGTTCGGTGGACATCAAGTCAACAACAGGCAGTTGCAGCGAGTGGCGAGTGGCAAACGCAATCGCAAAACAGCAGCAGGCAGCAGAGAAAAAAAAAGTTTGTTCTTTATACAAACTGCTTTGGTGGCAAATCCAGAACAAGGCGGCATCGAGGGCATTCGAAATGGTTTTTTTCAAAACCACGAGTACTAAGTTTTCTAAATTGGAACCATTCCATAAAACACGGCGCTTATCAGGGCTATTAAAATTTTCAAAAAAGAGTACAAAATACAGTTTAATGCATACTAAAATATTATCCAAAATAATAATTAAACACAAATTGATTTTTTCATAATTTGTTGCCAGGATATGATGAGTATGAGAATTTGGCAGTTGTGCTGAGCTTATTGATGGTTGGGGACTTTCTCGATTATTCAATTTTCACCAATTAAATTGCTTCCAGATTGAAAGTATAGTAATTTACATTTAGTTCGACATTTAGCTAATTGGACGGACCTGGAATGTGACATATTTAGTTGGACATTTTTGTAAACATAGAGTTGGGGGCCAAATTATGACCCAACATGTTCCAAACTGAATGGGAAGAAATTCTGCAACTGTGAAAGCTGTACCACTGTCATCGCAAATGTTCAATTACAGGTTAAAATCGCCTCCAATGCGACACTGAGTGGTGCTTCGGCATGTCGCATTAAATATAATTTACAGTACAACATGTCCCAAACTGGATGGGAAGAAATTTCCCAACTGTGAATCCTGTGGCGAGTTGCAAACGAAATCGCTAAACAGGTTTATCCGAACAAGATGAGGATATCGAGTGATAACAAAACAATAAACTCTTTAGATTAAAGATGATTTTGTGGTCCTGTAAAGAACCCTTTTTTGGGTTTGCTTACGAATCTTTATTTGGTGCAAGTATCCTTCTTCACCGCTTTGGTACCTTCGGAACAAATCGTAATGAATATATTTTTTTGCCATCGCTGCCTTTTAACGCTCATTCGTTCGTCTCGTTGGACTCGCCCCTTTGGCTGAGTCTGCTGATTTGTCTCTATCCTGTGAGCGTGTACCGCTAAAGTACAAAACGCGCGGACCCGCTGAAAAATATATCATTCTCTTTCAAACCGTAAATCAGTGTGGTTGTATGGCATCGTTTCACATCGCATCGCATAACATCAACAAAGCAACACAAGCAGCAACGTGGACGTGTGGACGTGACAAAGGAGGACAAGTTAAGGGAAAGGCAAAGTCCCACTTGAATCGTGCAGGTTTGCAGTTCCCTGTTGGTCGCATTCACTGACTGCTCCGCAAGGGTAACTATGCCGAACGGATTGGTGCCGGAGCACCAGTATACCAACTAGTTCCAGCGAGTGACAAACGCAATCGCAAAACGGCAGCAGGTAGAAGAAGGAAAAAGTTTGTTTATACAGACTGCTTTGGTGGCAAAACCAGCCACCGTAAAACACGGCGCTTTTCAGGGCCATTGGCCCTTTCAAAGAAGTGTTATTAAAAGTTATTCACGATACCAATGCATTCTAAAGTGACATAATATGACATATAATATGAACTGAATTATTTTGTTTTTGTGATTATTGGTGGTTAGGGTCTTTTAAATTGATCATTCAGTTTTCACAAACCCATATATGGTTTCCGAATTAAAAGTGGCTTCAAATTACAACACATTGTATGCAGGATTGCATTAACGAATTTTCTCAATAGCAAGAACTGCTTTCTTTGGTTGATAACTGATGTTGAAAATTGACTGACGTTACATCTGCATTGTATAGAAAAATAACTAAAGAGCAACATGATGAGCTATGTATTTCCTGCTGCTCTGTTCTTATTTTAAAGGACTTTAATCAGAAGGTCATCCGTCCCTGTATTTACTGTTGGTTTTTCAGAACGCTTATAGCTCGTTTATTTCTCGATAGATCGTAGAGTTCGTCTCCAAAACCTCAGTTCTTTTTCATTTTTATTTACTTTGTTTGCAGAGACTACAAATCTTACAATTCATTCGTCTCCGAAACCACAGTTTAAGATACGGTAATGTGCTCAATAGTTAAATATATGATAGTGAATGAGCTGATAACCACCTATGCATTCCCTATCACAGCCATCATTTTGATTGTACGATATGTGTATACGCCAAAAGATGCCCGGCGTTGAACATTTAATAAGGACAAAGCCTTCAGAAAAAACAATATATTTAAAATATATATTTAGAAAAAGCTGTCCCCTTTGTATAGTCCTACGTCACTCCGGTTATGTCCCCGACATTACCCACCCGTCTTTTTTACGCGGTTTTCTGCGCGATTTTTGTACGAGGTTTTTTACGCGGATTTTCCAATTAACGTGGTTTTTTTACGTGGATTTTCCAATTAACGTGGTTTTTTACGTGGATTTTCCAATTAGCGCAGTTTTTTTACGAGGTACGTATCCCCGCGTAAAAAAGACCAGTGCAATACCACATCTCCCCCTCAGCTCACATTTTTCTCTCATGTTCCCTCAGAGCATATTACGGTAATTAGTGCTTGTAACGAAGTTTAGCGCTTAGTGCCGCACCTTATCACGATTCTTACGTGGATTTTATGTGTTGGGTAACGAGGAGCTCACCGGGCGGTACAACGGGACGGGGTTTTCATGGGCAGCGATTCGTGAATGTCTTTCCCTGTCTACTTAGCTCTGAACGGTCCAACAGTGGAACTACACGTGCATCGGCAGAAGAATGTACAATTTACTAGGGAATCTTCTAGCAACAGCAGATGACCTCATTCGTGAAGAAAACCAAACTATAGCTACCAGTAACCAACGAAATTGCAGGAAAAAACTAGGGGTTTTCGGAAGCGAGCAACACTTTGCTTTTTACTTCCGTTATACATAAGGATAGTCCCATTTGATATCTATCATTAGGTGACATGGTTTTTTACGCGGATTTTTCAATTAAGCATTTTTTTTACGCGGATTTTCGAATTAACACGGTTTTTTTACGCGGATTTTCCAATTAACTCTGTTTTTTTGCGAGGTACGTATCCCCCGCGTAAAAAAAAACCTTGGTGTAGAGACTTGTGCCCAAGCCTGCATGGTTGACGCCGGACAACAAAATTATTTTATTCAATTCGCTTGTTTGTCACTTAGGCTGGAAGATCGGTCCAATTTTCAACTACTATCTGAGCATCTGAGCCCGATTCAACGCGTTGACAAAAGGTTTTTTTGTCGCAATCACTGACCAGTTGTTTTCGATAAAGATTTTTTTCGATCCTCTGAAATGATTTTGCTCTTGAACTTTGTATCGAGCAAAACCGATGTGTGTGACATCAGAAAAACTACTGACTGCTTGCTAGTTGGAGCGAGAATGAGTATCAGGAATCACGAATGGCTTATTTATACCAATTAAGTTATATACGGACGGAGTTAATTTGCAATATCTCCTTTCATCAGTCTCCGTATGAACGAACGCTGCATTTGCAATTAGAGTGAGCGCTTTACGGACGTTATTCGCAGTGGTAAATAAAAATTATACCGCACGACTCCACTCGTTCCTCGATATAGATAGCACAGACAGGTAAGCACCGAAATTCATAGAACAAATGTGTGAGAGAATGGGTATGCTTCCATTTTTTGTTAATTTAATTCATCTATGAATTAGGGAATCGTAATGCATAACATATCAAACAATTCTCACAGAATTTCCAATTCGATTGGTATGCAAATCGTTGTCCGTTCATCCATCAACATCCGTTGACAGCAATAATAATTATTAACGCTGAAACTATTCCTTAAAAATTTGAAATGTTTTTTTTTTTGATCCGGCACCCTTACTGAGGAACGTAATCTTGTCGTAGAACTAGTTAATGCAGATGAAAAACTGGAGGTTAAATTTCTTAAAACTGTGTAAATTTTTCATATTGAAGTCCATTCCGGAGTGGCATCAAGAAGAAAATCCAGTTTATATAGATTACAGGAATAATAATTAGTGAGATAAAACGGTGGAACAAATAAACCGTCCCAGTCACAAATCGTTGTGGGCAGAAATTTTAAGAAAAGGAAAAGAAATTTCTAGACAGCAAAAATTAGTGAAGCTTATCGATTATATCTATTTTGTATTTGCCTGGTAGTATCGGCATCAGTCGGAATGATTTTTCTACGATGATCAATACTTGGACAACTGAAAAGTCATGGTAAAAATGCTATGTTAATTGTCAACCAGAACTTTGATTTGAAATTTAACAAATTTTATGCAGCGATATCTAAGAATGTTTGATTGATTGGATTTATTCTCGGTTTTATTCACTCAAAAAAATTCTTAAAAAAATATGAAATAATTAATTTTAATTTTTTTTTTTTGGTTTACGTGTCTTGTTTTTATTCCTGAACTATTTGGTCAGCCTACCTATACAAAAAGAAATTCAATTTTCTTTCGAAGACATCAAGCATGCAAAGTTGCTTAAATGACCAATGTCTTCACATCAACAACGTTTTACTGCTATCTGAAATGGTGCTGCCAATTCCTAAGGGGAGTTGGCATGAAATCCGTCTAAAACAAACTAGAACAGAAATTACTCACAACGCTTGTCCATTTCAGGAACACAATTCGTTTCACTCCAACGCAAGTTGAGGCCATAAAAGCAGGCATGCAGCCAGGGCTCACGCTGGTGGTGGGTCCTCCCGGTACCGGTAAGACCGACGTTGCCGTACAAATTATCTCCAATCTCTATCACAACCACCCTCAGCAACGCACCCTGATTGTCACCCATTCCAATCAGGCGTTGAATCAGCTGTTCGAAAAAATTATGGCACTTGATATAGACGAACGGCACTTGCTACGTTTGGGTCATGGCGAGGAATCGCTGGAGACAGAGAAGGATTACAGCCGCTATGGAAGAGTCAACTACGTTCTGTCCAAGCGCATTGATTTGCTAGGACAAGTTCAACGGCTGCAGGATTCTCTCGGGGTTGTTGGAGATGTTGCGTACACCTGTGAAACAGCGGGTCACTTTTACTTATACCAGATCATAGCTCGCTGGGAGAAGTTTTTGAACGATTTCGAGAGCAGCAAAGAATACAAAAATGCGGCCGCTTTCGAGGAAGAATTTCCATTCACAAAGTTCTTCAACGATGCGCCCCAGCCGCTGTTCCACGGAAGCACCTACGAGGAGAACATGGATGTGGCACACAGCTGTTATCGCTATATTTCGCATATTTTCACAGAACTGGAAGAATTTCGAGCGTTTGAGCTGCTGCGGAGTGGCTTGGATCGCTCGAAATATTTGCTGGTAAAGGAAGCCAAGGTAATCGCTATGACCTGCACTCACGCTGCCCTGAAGCGTAAGGAACTGGTCAACATGGGTTTCAAGTATGACAACATTCTAATGGAAGAGTCGGCACAAATTCTAGAAATCGAAACTTTTATTCCACTCTTGCTTCAAAACCCAATGGATGGTTACAACCGTCTCAAGCGCTGGATTATGATTGGAGACCATCATCAGTTGCCTCCCGTTATCAAAAACATGGCATTCCAAAAGTATTCCAACATGGAGCAATCCCTTTTCACCCGGTTGGTTCGCCTGGGCGTCCCAACGATCGATCTGGATGGACAAGGTCGTGCGCGGTCCGGAATTTGCGAACTGTACAAGTGGCGCTACACTAAGCTGGGAGATCTGGACCACATCAACCAATGGGCGGAATATATTAACAGCAATCCAGGTTTTGTTTACGACTATCAGCTTATCAACGTGGAAGATTTCAACGGTGTTGGTGAATCGGAACCGAACCCTTACTTCTATCAGAACCTAGCCGAAGCGGAGTACATCGTGGCGCTTTTTATGTACATGCGTCTTCTCGGTTATCCGGCGGAGAAAATTTCCATCCTCACAACATACAATGGCCAGAAACATCTAATTCGAGACGTCATCGAGGCACGATGCGCCGACAATTCGCTCATTGGCAGACCGCACAAGGTCACAACCGTGGACAAGTACCAGGGTCAGCAGAACGATTATATTCTACTGTCGCTGGTGCGTACCAAAACTATTGGCCACATCCGGGATGTCCGTCGTTTGGTTGTGGCCATGAGTCGTGCCCGCCTCGGCTTGTACATCTTCGGTCGTGTATCACTATTTAAGAATTGCGTCGAGCTTCAGCCAGCGTTCAAGTTGTTAACGAAGCGTCCTCTGCAACTTCACCTGAGTTCCGACGAGACCTATCCCAGCGCAAGAAAACTCGGGGAAGGTGCAAGTCAGAAACCAGAGATAATCAAGGATATGCAAGAAATGGCCCAGTTTGTTTACAACTATTACATGAAAAAGGTCAATGTTATTAGAACAGAGATGGTAAGAAATGAATCGAACAGAAATACGTGAAGCTTGCGTTCTATATCTTTTTTTTGTTACAGGAAAAAATGAAGGAATTATATGAGCAGCACAAGAAAACCCAGGAAGCCAATAAACCTATTCCGGAAGAGATTGAAACCGAGCCGGCTGAGAAGCAGACGAGTGGGCAAGGAAAACCTGAGGAGTTTGCACCGACTCTGATTCGTAATGAGATCGATTTTGATGAACAGCTGGAAGTTGGCAAACGAGGTAAGAAACGAGTCGCTCAGAAGCCTATCGATCAGCAGGAGAACGTATCAGAAACAGGAGATGTGGTCGAAGGAACCGAGGGGGACAAACAAGGCGACGGAGAGAATATAGATGAAAGCATGAAATCAACAGAAGAAAATGATGCAGCAAAAGAAAAGAATACACCCGAGATCAAGGACAGAATTGATGAAACAAACGTTCCCGAGGGAGAGAAAGCAGCCGAAGAGGAGAAAACAACAGAGGAAGGAAAGCAAGTAGAGCAAGGAGAGAAAATGGAGACAGGAAGCACCGAATGAGGAAGCCACATTTTGGCAGATCAACCGATCGAGATTGGTTTGGACTTGAAATATTTTTATCCCATGTATTAATAAACGTATTATTCAATTCATCATGTTCAGCTTGAACCTACGGCAATTAGATTTGCTTTTTAAGAACAACAAAGAATTTTCTTGTGAATTCTTTTGGATAAAGATTCAGTAACTGACTTCAAAACATAACACTACGATTTACGATTGCTGAAACTGTGTTCGAACGATGCTCGGTCTGTGCCATTTTTACTTTAGTGTGAACCAGACTAGCAAGCTCTTTCATTCCAGCACATACATTATTTAGAAGTTCTTATAATGCAGCTTAAGAAAAAAAGTGTGTTTCAGTTAGAATTTGGTCGCTTATTTTTATTCACTTCAGCGCCCCTAGTTGTCACATCGAGAAACTAACGACAGTGTTTTGATCCGGGTGATTTATTTATTCAGTAGTACATAATTCGTCAAGATTGAAGGATACATCCAAAAGTTACCGACGAGAGAAAGCGAAAGGCGAAAAAAATCGCACAATCACATTGAGAACCCGACGTGGTCGGGAGGAAAGATTGCAAAATTCCTCAAATTTCTAAAATCGACTGTAAATACCGTACTAAAACGTTACCGGGAGACGTCGAAAACCGATGAAAACTCGAAGAAAGTGAAAGAAGTGGTGCTTGAAAATCGTCATACCAGCTTAAGAGAGATGTCTAGTGAATTTGGCATTGCATATGGAACGGCACAGCATATTGTTTTGGGTCGTTCCGAGGGACCTGAATTTCGTGCAAAAACAGACAGTTGCTGAAGAGATGATTTCTCAAGCCCAAAGTGATCCAACTCTCCTGAAACGGATAATTACGGTCGATGAGACATGGGTGTATGAATTTGACATAGAAACAAAACAAGAATCGTCCGAGTAGCGCTTCGAAGACGAAAAACCGCGTTAAACCCACTCAAAAGTGAAGGTGATGCTGACTGTTTTCTTCGATTGTCAACGCGTGGTGCACTATGAGTACCTTCCACCGGGCTAGACAGTCAAAGAGAATATTATTTATCCGTTTTGGAGCGATTGAGAGATGCTATACGTCGCCAACGACCAGAAATGTGGGCCGACAAT
Organism: Toxorhynchites rutilus septentrionalis; assembly: GCF_029784135.1. Classification (NCBI taxonomy): domain Eukaryota; kingdom Metazoa; phylum Arthropoda; class Insecta; order Diptera; family Culicidae; genus Toxorhynchites; species Toxorhynchites rutilus. The sequence continues at coordinate 54,574,504 of NC_073744.1, forward strand.
TCTTGGATTTTGCATGATGATAACGCGCCATCGCACCGAGCCAGAATTGTACTGAATTATTCGACCAAACATCAAGTAAAAACCACCGAGTAAACACCGTATTCACCTGATGGCCCCGTGCGACTTTTTTTTTGTTTCCCTAGATGAAGTTGCCACGTCGTGGAAAAAGATTTCACTCGATCGACGAGATCAAAGAGAATGTGACGAGGGAACTAAAAACCATTCCTTTCGTTGGCCTACCAGGGATGCATGGAGGACTGGGTCAAGCGTTGACACATGTGTGTTGCTTCAGATGAATCGTATTTTGAAAGAGATAAAATAAGTTTGCCCGAAATTTAACTCTATTTTGTTTTATTTAAAAAATCCCGGTACTTTCTGATCACAGGGTACATAAAAATGGACAATATATAATAAACAAATTTGACCTTGTAAAGCGTAGGGTAGGTTCAAATTTGTTTACGCAGATGAATTTGCCCGTAAGTTGATGATTTGGCAAGGGTTCTGTAGTAGTGGAACGACGACAATGGTTGTCATCACTGGGGCAACAATTACAAGAAGGAGTGTCTTCAGAACAAGGTTTTGCCATTCATTCTATCACAAAATGGTCCAGTGAAGTTCTGGCCTGACTTGACAAGCTGTCGTTACAGCCGGGATGGCATCAAGTGGATAAGGAGAACAAAATTGATTTCATTGAAAAAAAAAATAGTGGGTTATATCTATGATATAACCGCAAGGTTCACGTGGAACTACCTTAGCTTAGCAATCATTCGTTTGTATTGATTAAATTCTTGATTGAATGAAACAGTTTCCAAATTCAATTGAGTTCAATATATTTGCTCTGTGAGTGAAAAAAATGAACAAATGCCGTGTAAAGTCAATTCATTTATTGTGATTGATTGTTCTTCGTTACAAGTAAATTTAATGACGGACCTTTTACGTTTGGTATGATGTAGTCATGTAGAACAAAATATATGTACGGAAGAATTATCAAACGTTTGATGAACCAGCCTAAGGCTGAAAATCTTTCCAATAAAGACAAAAAAAAATTATCAAACGATTATTTTATTTTACATTTCCCTCTGAAGTTTACATCCCAAAAGTGTACATACTTCTCGAATCTCGAATTTGCTTGAAACTGGGAAGTTCATTCGCTTCTAGTGTCTGCACGATTTTCCCAGGTTCCTAAGTTTAGAAGATCATGTTAGGACAGACATATTCCACTCTGCACAAAGGCAAGCGAGGACAAAAGTACTCGCAGTTTGCATTTATTTGCAGAGCCGATTTCCCCAGAAACCTCGGTTTTGAAGTCTGTGTTAGGGAAACACATTTCAATCGGAAGGGAAGGAAGGTATTGAATTAGAGAGACTTTAAACTCTGAGAGTTCATTCGTCTCTTCTTCAATCGGAACAAAAATACCCCCGATTTGTATGAATTTGCAATGCCGATTTTCCCTAGGCTGCTTGGTTTTGATGGCTGTGTTAGGGAAACCGTAAATCGGGCCAATCAAATCGATGCAGTTAGGGCGTTTAGATAACGCCTAATATTTTACAGTTATTCAATTGTTTATCTAATGAAAAACAACATTTTGTTAGTTGCGATAGATGCGTAGAAATATTCCCTATCAAGTGATGCAAACATCTCTCCTATCCAGTACGAAATGTTCGAGCTATAAGCATTCGAAATCTTTCATTTTTTCTTGCATGTTCTGTGTTTAGGTTTTCATTTTACCCTCCATATATTCCGGTTAGACGTAGTCCCACGTCAAAAACCTATCAATCCACCAAATTGTTCGGATTTTCGAGAGATATTGGACAATATCTAAAGCAAATTGAAGAAATGTGGCAGAATCATCAAAAATACAATTCAAATGCACCACTTTTCCAAAAAGATAGCAAAAACAGTTACCAGCAGTACTGTGCAGAAAATGATGGGTGGTATCACACGAAAAGTTCGAAAATTCATCCGAACAGATGTCGAATAGTTTTCATGTTTTTTAACCTTAAAGTTGATAAAAATAACATTCTTCCCTTTTTCGTACGTTATTTCTATGCTGAGAAATGTCCTACTTTATGCGACCAAATTCTAACTGAAACAGGCTTTAACTGTAAAACATCGTCCGGCCATTCGCGGCCTATTTCGGCGCCCCTCCGCCCCTCTGTATTGGCTCCATGCATCTGTTTTGCATTGCATGGAGAGGCGCACAGGTATGCGTAGCGAATAATCAAAAGGGTATTGGTGTAATGTGGTGTTGGGTGTTTCAATTTTGCGAAAATCAGAAAGGTTATTGGTTTTATTAATGTACGGACAGAAGCAACTACTCATGATGGGTGTTTTTTCCTCAATTGAAAGATGGAATATGGTAATTGGGAAATATAATTGTAGGAAAAAATGCTATTCAAAATTCCTGGCGCCTCAAAGGGCAAGCGCCTCCGGCAAATGCCGGGTTTGACGAACGCACACTACGCCACTGGTGCAGAGTGAAGCCCTACAATTATCTGTTCTCCAAACCAAATAAAGACCGTATCATGAATTATGGGTATACTTAAGGCCGAGGACATAATTAACACTATGAGATGCGGATTTCAATGAGGCGAAACTGTTTGTGGAACGTTTTGTAACAAGCATCGATTTTATGATATACACTATCGTAAAATCGATCTATTCGAAATCATATAGGCATATCAGGTCAGGATACAGACTAAAGCGAAGGCAGCAAACACATCTCATTCGGGAAAAAAGCGCCGCCTGGAAGAGAAAGAGTGTGAGGAGATGGAGCTGCTTTATCGTTCTCGAGAATCGTGGAAGTTATTCATGAAACTAAACGCCTCGAACAAAGGCTGTGTGTCGCGGGCTGAAATCTGCAGGAACAAAGAAGGAGGCATCTTGACAAACAAACGCGAGATGATCGAAAGGTGAAGGCAGCACTACTATGAACACCTTAACAGCGCGCAGACAGGAGACCAAGACGGCGTTGAGGAGGACTACACCGGTGCAGTGGCCCGGGAAAACTTGTAGAGTGTATGCAGCGATTGATAGTCAGGATCTGGGACACAGAACTGCTACCAGAGGAGTGGAAGGACGGGGTTATCTGCCTCATCTATAAAAAGGTGACAAACTAGATTGCGGGAACTACCGTGCAATCACGACTCCGAATGGTGCCTACAATATTCTGTCTCAGATCCTCTTTCGTCGTCTATCGCCAATAGTAGGTAGATTTGTGGTAAGTTATCAGGCCAGATTTATGCCTGGTTTCTCGACGACGAAACAGATTTTCACGCTGTGCCGCGTGCACAGGTCCCTACGCACCACATCTTCGTCGATTTCAAGGTCGCATATGATACAATCGACCGACGACAACTATAGAGAATTATGGACGAGTACGGCTTTCCCTGAAAACTGACAAGACTGATCCAGGCGACGTATGCGATGCAATGTGGGGATCTCAGGGCGATCTGTTGAAATTGTTTGAGACTCACAAGGGACTTCGAAAAGGCGATGGACTCTCTTGACTATTCTTAAACATGGTGCTGGAGGGTATTATGCAGAGAGTGGGCCTCAACATGCGAGCCCGATTTTCACCGGCAGTTCTTCGGCTTTGCCGATGACGTGAATATAATCGGAAGAACACATGCGACGGCAGCGGACTTGTATACCCGACTGAATCTCGAGGCAGGGCTGATTGGGCTTGGGATCAATGCGTCTGAGACTAAACACAAGCAGGAGAGACTGATCGACGGTGACGAGCTCGAGGTGGTGAAGGAATTTGTCTACCTTAGCTCGTTGATAACAACTGACAACAACAACAGTCGTGACATTCGAAGACGCGTAGTCAATGTAAGTCGTGCCTACTATAGGCTCCGCCTGGAATTCGACTAGAATGTATTCACATTTTGTAAAACATCCGAAAACAAACCGTATATATTTTTATTTAATTATTTTTTGTAACTGTCAGTCCCACTCAGTCAGCGCTTCCCCATCAAAAAGCTCAACGTCGGCCCCCAGGGACCGACGCTGGGCTCAACGTGTTGAACAGTAAAACAATTATTGAGCAAGGTCAACTCCAAAATCCATCATTGCTGGAGTGGTGTGAGAACACCACACTGCACACTACACAAGTTTACACGGATACCCCTACATCCTCCAAAGCGCAAACCAAGTAACGAAGTAGAATAGATGATGGACAAAAGAGAAATGTTCACGAATGCTGCGCAATCCGGCGGTTCTTTCACCCCGTGGAGAGTCAATGATCCTAGAATTTCTGTGTATCATAGAATTCACACAAAATCTAGGTCAACGGGTCAAACATCAACTCATCGCATGGTTCAACGAAACTACAGTTTCTAACGGCACACGCGCGAAGCACATGCTTTTGCAGTTCTCCAACAACCTGTTGATATTGGCAAAATAAATCAAGCTCTGGTAAACATAACCTAACACGAATCCTAGCAACCAGCTGGCAGCTAAGGTAACCAGAGCGATGATTCAAATTCGTCTATTTATTTTGCTTGCTGGCTCAAGCTGTGAAAAAATTGTCTACTATTAGTTTTTCCATACTGAATATAGAAAAAAAACTATGGCTGAACGGAATATTGAGTTACAGACAACACTTGTCCGGTACAACAATCCAGTGCTGGTGGTAAAACATACCGAGAAGAAAGAAACTCCACCGGATGTCGCACGAGAGCAAACAGGCCGTCCCGGTTCCGGCGGTGCGGTGGTCGTGGAAAGTCCACGCGAAACCGAAGAAATTTTAAATTGTATTTTACCACCAAAAACATGGGAAGAGGATGGTCAGCTATGGACACAAACCGTGTCCAGCACGCCAGCTACCCGGCAGGATGTTATCAATCTTCAGGAGATGCTCGATACAAGACTTCAACAGACGCAGGCTCGTGAAACCGGCATCTGCCCGGTGAGAAGAGAACTATACACGCAATGTTTCGATGAATTGATACGACAGGTGACCATCAATTGCACCGAGCGAGGACTGCTGCTGCTGAGAGTGCGAGACGAAATTGCGATGTCCATGGAAGCATACGAAACACTCTACTGCAGTTCGGTGTCCTTTGGCATTCGGAAGGCTCTTCAGGCACAGGAAGGCAAGGAGAAGCTGCAGGAACGGATTCAACTGCTGGAGAAGGATAAGGAGACGCTCGAAGGCTCGATCAGTGATATGAAGATTAAGGCCGATCAGGCGGAGAGAAGAAACGCTGAGTTAAGGGCGTCTGAGGAGAAGAAACACGCAGAGGAGATAGCCTTTTTGAAGAAAACAAATTCGCAGCTGAAGGTATACCTTTTTGACAAGTATGTGTCAATCATTTTAAACATTCTAATATTTATTTCAGGCTCAATTGGAAGGAATTATCGCACCGAAGAAATAAGCATTAGGCAACAGTATTAGCTAATTAGAAGTTTTTAGCAGTTTAAAAATCTCACTTTTATTTTATAACCGGGAGGAAATGCAATAGCTTACTAACAATTTTACTTCGGAACAATTATTACACTGTGAAACATTTTTCCGAATCACCCTTTCGCTCTCCAATTCAAAGACTATCTTTATGCAACAGCTCTGCGGAAAGACTAACATTTTTCAATAATCTCCGGAACAGCCTTGAATAGGTCGGCAACCAAACCGTGATCAGCTACCTGGAAAATAGGTGCCTCAGGATCCTTATTAATGGCGACAATCGTCTTCGAGTCCTTCATACCAGCCAAATGCTGGATAGCGCCGGAAATACCAACCGCAACGTACAACTCAGGGGCGACGATTTTTCCCGTTTGTCCAATCTGCAAATCGTTTGGAACGAATCCAGCATCAACAGCCGCACGGGACGCTCCAACCGCTGCGCCCCATTTATCGGCCAGATCGTACAACATCTTGAAGTTGTCACCGGATTTCATTCCACGCCCACCTGAGATGACAACTTTGGCCGCCGTCAACGATGGTCGATCGGATTTGGTCAGCTCCTGGCTGATGAATTCGGTCGAATTTGACTTATAATCACCCTCTGGAGCCTTTTCAACGGATCCACTTCCAGTAGCTCCTGCTGCTTCGAAATTCGTACCACGAATTGTGATAACCTTCACCGGATCTTTTGATTTCACGGTCTGAATTGCGTTACCTGATGAATGTAATGAATTATCACAATGCATTATAATTGGCATGGTCCATCCCTACAACTCACCAGCATAAATCGTCCTCACGAAAGTATCCGCCGATTTGATGTCGATGATTTCGGAAACCGGTGATACATCCAGCTTAGCGGCGACCCTCGGCAACACGGCCTTACCGAATGCGGATGCTCCAGCAACTATGTGAGTAAATTTTAGCTGGTTTTGGGTGGCCAGCACCAGTGGAGTAACCGCCTCCGCGAGGAGACCCTTGAAGGCATCACTCTCCGCCACAAGCACTTTCCCTACTCCGTCCAGCTTGGCTGCCGCTTCCGCGATGCTGCCCACTTTAGAACCAGCCACCAAAACGGTTACATCTCCGCCCAATTTCTTGGCCGCGGTGACCGCATTCGCCGTAATTGGGTTTAAGGCCTCGTTATTGTGCTCCGCTAGAACGAGCGTACTTTGGAACCGACGCAGCTGTAAGTTTTGAAACAAACACTTATGTAATCTCACATAAATAAACGTGCACTGATAACATAAATTAATGTGCACTGATCATTTGGTGCCTGTAAATATGGTTTTGTTTCCAAAATTTGCATGATTAAGGACCCATTAGGGCTTCTAGTAGCCACTTACTTGAGCGGCACGGGCAATTGTCGATGTAGATCTAGCAAACATCTTCGAAAATGAATGAATTAATAAAACTTAATCGAATGAAACGAAAACAATTTATAGTGCCAGTCGCGATTGCTGCCAGCTAAATGAATCAACAAAAGTGGACGAACAAAACGACACACCGCACTTTGCTCTCCAAATACGAATCAACAAGTTGAACACATCAGTGGGGCATGAGTGCCAGGAAATTTTTAATTTCATATTGTAAAATTTTAATTTTAAAATTTGACTAAAAAAATTAAAATTTTACTGGAAGGAATTAATGCACACTGCCCATTTTGGGAAGAACGAGGAACATTCGACGATTTTAATAATTTATTTATGAATTTATGAATATTTTTCTTATTTCTGATTAACCAATTATGATACTGCAGTTCTGGCAACAATGCGTATTAAAATAATTAAGGTAGTGGGTGAGCATCTGGGACAATATAGTGGTAAGGAACTGTTGTAAGGTTCTATACAAATATTGTGACCGAGAAGGGATGCTAGGGTTTTTTTCTCTAAATATTTCTTGAATCCGACGAAATAGATTTTGTGTAATTGAACAAAAACATTTACTCAAATATTGAAACACAATTAGAAGACAGGTGGTAAAGACGAACACGTTAAGTAAAAATTGATTCGTGAATTCAAAAAATATATAGCTATCTCACCACGAATCGATATTCTAAGTTTCCTTTTTATAATAAAAAAAGCAGAAATTTTGCAAAATCAATGTGTCTGGTATCTTCGCAAAAAATAAGAAAGAGTCGAGAAAGACGGACACTTGAAGGAAGAGATGCACACTAACTGAAAATTCAAGTTTATGTACTCGATAAGTTTTGGAGGTTTTCAAATAGGCATTTTTAAGGCCAAATGATCGAACAGAAAAGCTTGACTAAAATCACCTAGAAGGGTGTGTAGTTTTTCTCATTTTTAATTTTTTTTAAATAGCTTTCAGCTTTCGGAATGATATATCCGGATTAAGTTCTAAAAACCGCTCTGCTGGTTAGTTCATGATATCTCCCAGCAAACATTAAATTGTATAACTAGCGTATATACAGTTTCATATATCCCATATTTTGGGTGGTATATGATGCGCCTAACTGGCTCATACATGTAAAAGTGGAGGTGATACACATACATGACGATTGCTTGCGAATCAATTTGAATGAATTTACGACTAACACATGCACCTTAAACGACTATTGTCATATGTGTATACGATTTATTAATGGCAAACAAAAAAACGAATGGCGGAAAATGTTCGTGCGATTATAATTACTTTTATAACTCCACGAGCCGACATTTGTATATATGACAACATTTATGTTCCTAGAAATGAATTATTCAATTGACTTTTAGTGGGAGGGGGTTATAAATATTTAAAATGAGTGGTGGTGATGGTTAACATAATTTGTTCCGATGGGATTCGAACTCCGGTTGTTTGAATGAGAAGCAAAAGCTATCTCGCACGGCTATCTATATTTCTAGTACAGTTTAGACTCGTACGTATAATACAAAAAAGATGCATTCGGACACGCCATTCATGGTCGTCTATTGTATTCTAGTTGAAATGACTTGAAATTTATATAAAAATGGTTAAGCAAGGTTCAGTGTTACGTGTTTTAAGTAATCAAATAACATGAAGTAAAAATTTTCATTCAAATTTCATTTATTTAAAGTTGCTTTCGGTCCAGCTGATCTGATAGAGATTATTTTGCCTTCCTAAATCATCATTATACCACTAAACGTCGATACTGCACATACGATATCGCGAATCTTGATATGTAAAATTACTAATGTGATGTAATAAGACCTCAATGACGATCTAATATGGTTTGCTGTTGAACGATTCTCCACAGCATGTAATACAATTTCTCGCAATACTACATTGATTCAATTTATATGTTCATGTAACTGACAAACTGCGTCAACCTGGGGGTATCTGTTAAAAAAACAAGGAGGAGATAATCAAATTGTTTTCAAAACAAAATGTTTGTTTCTCTTCGGCGGAGTGTCCGTCTTATTCGCCTTATTAAGTATTCCTTTAACATCAATATTTGTAGAGTGAAAATAAGAGAACTTACCGCTGATTCACATAAGTAACGAAAAATATTCAAAAAAAATACTTGTTAGCAATAAGAACCTTATTTAATGCAGTTGAAAATTTACATCGAACTGTTCTTTGCAGATCACTTTTATGTTTTTATGCACAATTTTGACAGACGGCCAGCTAGATGTACACAGTGAGTGTCAATTCAATTGATGCACTGTATTGCAAGTTTGTACACCATTCAAATTTTAAATAAAAATGTATTTTATCAATTATACATAAGTGCCCATCTTACCCAACCTGTCCGTTTTTCTTGTCTAATGTACAGTGAATCAGAGGATAAAAGGTAGGAAAACTCACGGGTTTCTGTCGTGTAATGTGTGATTCACATAGAACGTTACGGAAAAGAACGGGCACGTTCCGTCACCGTCTCTACCAACTCGCACATGCAGTCTACGTTTGCAGCAGCACCGTCACGTCAAATGTCAAACAAATTATTTATTCAATGTTATTAATGGTGACGCCACCTACAACAGTATTAAATAGCAATGCCCTCTTTCGAATCAGCATTTCTAGAACCAGTTCTAAATTTAGAAAGATTCAATGAAAATCATTGAATTATATTATTTAAATGCTTAAACTCCGTAGTCCCGATCCTTATTCAACAATAATAATATATAGACTATTTTCCTCAACTAGTCGCGAATGATTTTGACTCCGAAATTCGGAACAAAGAGATATGTTGGCATAAAAATATAACCAAAATAAAAAAACTGGAAGTGGGTTATATCTTTGATATAACCGCAAGATGGACGTAGGACTAACGTTGACTTAGCAATCAACAAGTAACAAGCATATAAAGGGTGTGTCACATCAAATTGCATCACGGAAAAAACGCTGTAGAAATTCGCCCAGTAGACCGATCCTTTTGAAAATTTTAGACAGTAAAATAAAAACTATTAAACAATTTTTGGCATTTTCTTTTTATTCATACTTCGAGCCCAAGCCCGTATGCTCGCACCTTCCTCTTTACCCCGTCCATAAGGTTCTGTACAACGTCAGGTTGTAGTTTTTTTTTTTGAACAGAAATCCATTTTCTCTTGAAGTCCGCCTCCGATTTGACAACTTTTGGGTTCTTCCGGAGGGCCTGCTTCATAATCGCCCAATATTTCTCTATTGGGCGAAGCTTCGGCGCGTTGGGCGGGTTCATTTCTTTTGACACGAAGGTGACCCCGTTGGCTTCGTACCACTCCAACACGTCCTTTGAATAGTGGCACGAAGCGAGATCCGGCCAGAAGATGGTCGGGCCCTCGTGCTGCTTCAATAGTGGTAGTAATCGCTTCTGTAGGCACTCCTTAAGGTAAACCTGCCGTTGACCGTGCCGGTCATCACGAAGGGGGGCGCTCCGCTTTCCGCAAGAGCAGATCGCTTGCCACACCATGTACTTTTTGGCAAACTTGGATAGTTTCTGCTTGCGAATCTCCTCCGGAACGCTGAATTTGTCCTCTGCGGAGAAGAACAACAGGCCCGGCAGCTGACGAAAGTCCGCTTTGACGTAGGTTTCGTCGTCCATTACCAGGCAATGCGGCTTCGTCAGCATTTCGGTGTACAGCTTCCGGGTTCGCGTCTTCCCCACCATGTTTTGTCTTTCGTCGCGGTTAGGAGCCTTCTGAACCTTGTAAGTACGCAGGCCCTCCCGCTGCTTGGTCCGCTGGACGAATGAACTTGACAAATTCAGCTTATTTGCGACATCCCGGACCGAACTTCTCGGATCACGTCTAAACTGCTTAACTACGCGCTTGTGATCTTTTTCACTGACGGAGCATCCATTTTTGCCGTTCTTCACCTTCCGGTCGATGGTTAGGTTCTCGAAGTATCGTTTTAGTACTCTGCTGACCGTGGATTGGACGATTCCCAGCATCTTACCGATGTCCCGATGTGACAACTCCGGATTCTCGAAATGAGTGCGCAGGATTAATTCACGACGCTCTTTTTCGTTCGACGACATTTTTCCAAATTTACGAAAAATTGACTGTGAAGCATGGCCAAGGTGATCTATACACTCTTATCTGATTATAAGCGAAAGCTGAAGATATAATTCCTAAAAATTAAATTCCTACAGCGTTTTTTCCGTGATGCAATTTGATGTGACACACCCTTTAAATCTTAGGAGTTTCATCTTTCGAATAAATGATTATCATTCCACTTTGTTTAGCCGGAAAAGAATTAATGACATTCAAAGGTAGAATTGATTCCTTCTCGGAAATACCCAGCGCAAATAGTACCTACTCCCCAAGCCCCGACAATTGGATGCATCGTTGATGCGGAGCAGGATTATTAACGCTTGAGAAGGAATGGATTCCTCTTCGGAATCACACAGCGAAAATAAGACCCCCTTCCCAACAATTCCAACTTCCCAATAACGATGATCGATTGCAGCATTCGTGAATAAATAATTTTATAACGCTGCCTTTATAAATGTGATTTCTTCGATATGTAATATAATATCCATTTTGATCATATCCACTACACCGTATCATACCATATCAAATCCATAGTCAATCCGAGTAGAATAGTACTCGCTGCTTGCATCTAATTTTCTATGCCAATTTCCCCTGGCTCCATGGTTTTGAAATCTGTGTTAGGGAAACATTCCGATTTGCAGAAACGCATGCGAGTACGAAAGTACCAGCAGCTCACATCTATTTTGCAATGCCGATTTTCCCATGCTTCATGATTTTGAAGTCTTTGTTAGGGAAACATTCCAATTTTCAGAAAAGCAAGCGAGTACAAAAGTACCCACTGCTTACATCTATTTTGCAATGACGATTACCCATAGCTCCATGGTTTTGAAGTCTGTGTTAGGAAAACATCCATCCATTCCAACGATCGTACCTCAATCGTTGTGCAATTATAACTGAGTGGATTTCCGAGCGGCACTCGCTTATATACCGATTGGTGTGATTTCAATAGCGTGTTTTGAAAGTAATTTTAGGGCTATTGAAACAAATTTTTAGATCAAAAAATAACAAGCATATAACGCGTAGACATTTTATCTTTCAAATGAATTGTTCATCATACTATTTCGTTCAGTTGTTTAGGAGCTATTTACGCTCAAAATCTCGTTCTCCTGCGTAACGCTTTCGTCTTCGAAAGTTTGGACTTACACCTCAGTATGGAAATGAAAGACGTAGTCCTACGTCAAAAAACCGTGACAGAAAGTTCAGACAGAAACCCAACCAACCGTCCGTCTCCGTCAATTATTCTTTTCTACAAATCCTGCCGGTCGTTTTCGTTGAACGTATATTGACGGATCGTTATGTTGCCGGTGAATGTGAATGTTTTCATAATAATTGCATGGTAGAATAACTGACGTAACGTGACGTGACGGGACGTGAACGTGACGTGGATGTTGTATGTGAATCGCACTTAAAACATAGTCACATAGCAGCATACCAGTCAGTTACTCAAATGGTACAAAATTGAATGTGTCAACGAATAATGTCGAAAGAAGATATATAGAATCTAATTATATATTTGCAAAAAAAAACATTTTTTGCATTACATTTATCATTAAAAAAAAACAGAACATGTCACGAACTTAATTGTTTCATTTTTTCTTTGATTTCTACTTTTATTATGATTACTATTCTAATGTCTATTATTGTTATAATTTAGATGAGCTTTATGAAAGTTTACCTCTTGACCACAATTGTAATTACTTTTTGACGTAGAACTACGTCTTCCATTAAGGGTGCCAAATCAGAAAACAGGTCACGTTTTTATGAAATAAAGTTAACGTTTATAACTATTTTTGTCGTGAACGGATTTTGGCGATTTACATACTAAACGAATCGGAAATTCCGTAAAATTTGTTTAATATATTATACATTAGAATCCCCTCTTTTGTAAATGGTTAAAACACATGAATACTTTAGCGTTTCCATTTTCCCATACATTTGTTCTATCTATTTGTGTGCTTTCCCGAACAGATCTGTCAATAACGAGCAACTTATCGACGAACAACGGAGGGGAAATCGTAGGATTCAATGTCTCCGTGAACAAAGGAAAAGTAGAAGAATGAAGGGGAATACTTGCCTAGAGTATAAACAGTGGATCTCGCTGAGGCAAACTTCATTCGGCATCGGACTGTTGAGCAATCCAGTTCACTTTGCTTTCGCTGCGTTTCGATCTAAGATTGGACCCCACCAGTGGTAATCCAACTAGGATATCGTCGTTTGGTTTTTCTGTTCGTTTTCCGCGCGTTATTCGTATCGTGTGTTTTTCTTTCCGCGTCATAAATTGGACGCTTCACGTAGTGTGTGATGAGCAAGAAGAAGGGAAGGCAGGTCGAGCCCTGCGAAAAACGAACGCATTGCCAGGGGCAATAAAATTTCGAGGCAAGCGTCATTTAATGATGCACGCGATGCTGGTGCTTCGCCTTCGCGAGTGTGACACCGCATCGAACCACAGCGAAGTAGGCGATTTCGGCGCGTCGGTCGAAAATGTAAACGCCGTTACCCAGGCAGCAACCAAAATCAAGCTCCCCCCGCTCTTGACAAACACATCAGCGAATTCGCATCGATGGGTGTTACAGCAGAGTACAAGCTGTGTGGCAGAATTCAGCCTTTTTTAAAGCAGTTAACATTGTTTGTTTTCCGTCACTATAAGGGCTTCGTTGGTGCTTTTGGTGCACCAAAAAAATATTTGGGGAATACCAAGCATCTTGAATGTCTTACTGGAATGTTATAAGTTATTTGGGTTCGCGTGCCAGTCGCAAAACTGCCTTCAACTAGGATTGAATTTGCGCTAATATTGATCATAATGAAGCATTGCTACTGTTTTCGAGGTTGTTATTAACAAAAAGTGTTTATTTCGCTTGTTTAGTCACCAAGAAAGTAAATGTCGTTCTGGAATTTTGTATGTGATTAGGTTTCGCTTGCCAGTAACAAAACTTCCTCCACTTAGGGTGACAGCTGCGCTTCTCTCGAGCATGAGAAAGTAATGCAACTTTTTTTCGAGGCCACTAATATAAACAGGAGCGTTTCTTTTGAGAATAGAATAGTAGTTTCAAGCCACCAATGTATGGCTATGAATGCATGCTATGGCGAATGCTTGTTTGGCGCTTGGTTTACGTTGTACGAACGATGCCTAGAGGTGCGATTCCTTGGAAGCAATGCTAAATAACATGTAGCATGATATTTGATACTTGCAAGTATTGTAATTGTTGTTGTTTCCAAGACATATTGATGTAGTTATGTGATGTGGAATAATGGTGCTGGTGCAATATGTATATAATCGACTGTAGCCGAGTCTATGTCAATTGCGAAGAAGGCCACCGGAATAGTGTTCGAGGTAAATTTTCAATGCATTGACATGAAATAAATTTCGACATACGATCAGCTAGTGTATTGTTTTGCGAGGGCAAGAATGAATCATCAATCAATTATCCTCAACTGATTCTACAACGAAAAAACCACTTCAGAGATTATTCTACTAAGCAGTTGTTTCTAAAATTTCACAGCATTATAAAATAATATCCCAAGGTATAAACGAGCGACTTATATAAAAAACAGCGTAGTTCTACGTCAACAATGCGGTCGTATCTCGGACACAACCTCCTATAATTTTTTTTTCACAATTAGGGTGCTGAACACTTCACTCATACGAACATAAAACTTCTCGTCTCAATCTAGGTCATGTGGAATAAATCAAATTTATTTTTCAAATGCTTTTGCCTTGGAAAAAAACTGTCAAATCTGTCAAATATCACCTCGATCAAAAGAGCAGAAATCTTTCATTACATTGTGGTGTTAGATTCCAGATACACGCAGCTTAGAGACGAAGGTATCGAAAATTAAGCGAACGTTTATTCGATATTTTGAAATTCTTTGTCGATTTCAATAGTTATACTGCCACGATTTGAAAGCATTCTCTTTCTATGAAGAGATTGAGTACGAAAAAACCTTGGAAAAAGAGAAAAACGAAGCGCGACAGCCGAATTATGTTCACCTAAGTCTTATGCATAGGTCTTAATTTTCTGCCTCTTGATTGAACTCGAATGAGATAAATATTGTAGTTTATGTAATTTGTATTTTTAGTGGTTTTAATAAGATATAATATAATTCAAGAGTTATGAAACATAAAAACTTATCATTTGACGAGAAATGTAAAGTGTAAGAGGTGTTATTGAACTGAATTGAACACCTCAATAATACAGAAAATGTAGTTCCTGCCTAAATGTCATTTGGGCCCTTGCGATTTTGAACGATAGCAATAATTTATGAAATTATGTACAGTAAACATTCGCTAACTGGGGGAAAAGGGAAGACCAGTTATCGACATTCGCGTTTTAACTGGTCCGGCATGGAAAACGTCAAATAAAATCGAGGGGAACTTCAATGATTTGTTTGAATCGCGTTTATAATTAAATTGGATTAACAAAAGGATTCCAATTGAAGTCTCGCATTGAGTGCGACAACAGGTATGAAATATAATTTGAAGAAATTATTTTTCTGTAATTTAATCAATGTTTTTGTCATGCGAAAATAATGTCAATTTTCATAACATTTCAAATTACATTCGAATGTCCCTCACAGCACACCTTCCCTTTGAATATGGCGTCGATTGTTTACAAAATTCAGATTTTTAACTGGGCCGGGGACCAGTGAACGTTCGCCCAGTTGAAATACATCGATAGGAATGCGTTATTCCGCCTGAAAATCTATTTCCACCTTCAAACAAAGATCAATTTCGTTAGCGCAAACATTGAATAGACCGACAATGCTTATCATGATGTAAATGTAATACATATGGGATATCAATTTTCCAGATCTTCCGAACTTTCTTCAGAGTTTTCCGGAATTCTTCCGATTTTTTTCACCATAGCATTGAACTATGGGCAGAGACAAATACATCACAATAAAGATGGCTCAAATCGGACGATTCCTTCTTTGGGTTTCGCGCTAAGCAACACATTTGGCCTTACATTTTTATTCATATAGATTTCAATTTTTAATAACAATACTTTTCCTGTGTGCTGGATTATTATAAGAACAAAACAAAATAACATAACAGTCACAGATTTTATGTTAAAAATCTTCCCACCTTATATTTTCCATCTCGGTGGTAACGAACTGTTGTAAGGTTCATATATGGTGGCCGTCAGGGATGCCAGAGTTTTTTTTTCTAAATATACTGCGAATTCGGCGAAATAGATTTTGTGCAATCGAGCAAAAACATTTATTCAAATATTGAAACACAATTATATGCATACTAATGCATGATTTTTCCTAAACGGTTCGTTTATTTTCCAAAATACGTGTAATTTGGAAAATGAACGAACCGTTTAGGAAAAATCACATTTCAAATGTACGATAGCGTGTGTGAATTTTTGAGAGATATTATTTCCATTAATTTCTAACTATTGGCCGAAAATTTCGTCAAAAAAAGTACTGCTTTTGTCTAAGTGTCATTCGCTCGCTTTTATTTATCAGTGTCACTTATGTACTTTTTTTTCCAAATATATATTTTTATTAAGGTTCACATGGCGTCAGCCTGACGGGCCGGGAGCTCGATATTTCGATAATGTTTGCCTTGCGACTATGTTAGTAATATGTAACCGATTGGCTCGTGGTTAGTATTACATTGTATTTTCTTATATGGGACTGGCTGACCCGGCAAACTTCGTCTCGCCCAAAATTTATTTTTCTTTATCACATCCACGTTTTCTTACTAAGCGCTGTTCATGGGTCCAATCGCAGAATTAATCATTGATTGATCTTCCAATCTACCCTTTAAAATTACCTTTTACTATTAAATGCCTAGTACTTCAACCAAAAATCGAAAAAAAAATTATCATATTATTTTCAGACACAATTCTCGTTCAAGATTTTTCAACCACTTGTAAATAACATGTTTCTCCGTTACGTTACATGCCGAATTTGGTTTTATTTGCTTGATTAATGCAGAAATTTGTGTTTCATTTGTATGGCAGAACCAGCCCCTCCACCTTCCCCTCAAGAGAGGGGGGAGGAGTATCTAACCACCATAGATTCATTTATTGCACCCTAAAACCTCCACATGCCAAATTTCATTTCATTTGTTCGATTAATTCTCGAGTAATGCAAAAATTTGTGTTTCATTTGTATGGCAGCCCCCTCTTAGAGGTTTCATTTGTATGATAGCCCCCCTTAGAGAGGGGGAGAAACCTGTCACGAAAACCTTCCCTGGCCCCAAAACCCCCTACATACCAATTTTCATGTCGATCGGTTCAGTAGTTTACGAGTCCATAAGGATCAGACAGACAGAAAGACAGACAGACATCTCTCCATTTTTATATATCTAGATTCTGCAGTCTCCAATGCTATGTACGTGTGGCCGACACGGGATACTTCCTATTGGGGTGCAACCGACCATTTATCAGCGACGCCCCCTAGTCTGTACCCCATGTGAATCTTGGTACGTCTCTCTTGACTCGAGGAATCCAGAGTAGAATGGCCACTAGCCGGCACAATTCCTGGCAAATCGAATGGCTTCGTTGATATCATGGGCGATCACCACAACGACAGGCATTGCTTCAAGTCCGTTTCCATATTCCTCTTCCGCTGCCAGGCACATCCTGTTACTTCGGTGTTGAATAGGGTTCTCCCATAAGTTTGACCAAAACTGGGTAACTTCATCAAGCTCAGGAAGACCACCATCGTAATTACTACGTTTTTTTTATGCGGCTGTAGAACTCCCTTTCGTTCATACTGAACACACGATTATCCGCATGCCTTTTCGTACATTCCGTGTAACGTCTCAACCTTTTTGATAGAGCACACAACCGTTGTACATGGGTGTCGAGGATCTCAATTATGCGGTTTTCATTAAGATCAGGGAGCTCTGCCGGCTTCACAACAACGCTACTTCTCATTGGGGTGCCTTTGCCTGGAAGTTCACGTCCTTTGGAACTGATACACAACGACGTGTGTGGGAAAATTAAACCCTTTGAGTGGAATGGTAAACGATACTTTGTTACATTCACTGATGATTATACGCGTTTCTCGGTATCCTGGTTAACAAAGGTGAGATATACGATGCTTTCGTGATGTTTGTAGCCATGGCAGAATCGCACTTTAATAGCAGCATTTCGCGCCTCTGATGCGACAATGCGGGCGAATATGCAAGAGATAGACTTCGCGATTTTCGTCGACTGAAGGGCATACAACTGGAGCACACGATGCAGCAGAATGGTGTGAGCCAGCGGTTTAACCAGGCTATTGTGGATAAGGCAAGAATGATGATAAAAGAATCAAACATGAATCAGAAAAGGTTGTATGAAGCAGTTTTGACAGCTAGGTTTATTATTAACCGAAGCCCGACAGCAGCGTTACCGTGTGGAAAGACACCATATGAGAAGTGGTACCGCCACAAACCCGACGTTTCCAAGTTCCGGATTTTCGGTAGTACCGAAAGGGACTACCTCCGCTTCCCCTCCGGTTTTATACCGGAGGGGAAGCGAAACAAAATGGAGCCGCGAAATAAGTCATGTGTATTTGTCGGATACGGAGTGAACGGCTATCGGTTGTGTGACGGTAGTAAGATATTTTAGTCGCTTATGCTCTCAATGCGCAGTTATGTTTCAACCATAATCAACGAATTAGAAAAGTCCGACAACGAGACTCGGCATCAGGTAGACTAGATTTGCTGGATGCCAGCCGAATGCAAGTATGTATATGTTTCGTCGAAAAATGGACCGAAGTGGTTCGAAGGAACGGTGAGCCGAAAGTGATGAGCTTGAGGAGGGGTGTTAGGAACAATCTGATCACTTTCTGTTAGATGTATATCTGAAACACCTTAGTTTTTATACAACTTGCACCATATTTGATATTGGTATCTAGTTATATAATAAAATCATTCCAAATCCGTACGTCAAACGAGGTAAACGTGTTTTACTCTGTACTAACACTTTCCGAATCTTCTCATTCCAGGCAGATTTTGTGCCACATAGTTTCAATATGCAAATAACCACAATTATTTGTATTCAAGATTGAACAACTAAGAACTTTAGGGATGGTAATTAGAGAGAGGGTATACTTAATTTAAAAAAATATATATAAAAAAATGTGCCGATAAAATCAGGTAAGTTGGTCGAATCATACTTCGAGAAGGTTGTAATGTATACGTCTACACTGTATTTGCATCAAAACAGCCACTTCACAGCATGAAAATCTTAATCAAAATGCTAAAAAGCAAGCAGCAGTGGGAAACACTATTTTCAAACTAGATTTTTCAACAAAAGAACAATGTTTCGCATCGAATCAAGTACCAAAATCGACAAAGAAGAGATTTCTGATATAAAGGAAGGAAGGTATTGTATTATAGAGACTTTAAACTTTTGCAGTTCATTCGTCTCTAGCCTTGAGAAAGGCCCTTTGAAAACTCTACTCTATTCTACTCCAGCGCTACCACCTCCGCCCTCTTGCCTTGAGAAAGGCACTCGATCCCTCGCCGTCCAGCCCGTCCAGCAACGATGTTGTCCAGTCGGTGTCCACACAAAGAATGGCTGATATAAAATCAGATTAGAGCCTTTAAAAATAAGATATGTGTTGTAAACCCACTCGTATTACCATAATAGCTACTATTGCGATAATAGGTACTTCTGCCCTAGATAAAATGGATTTTCTCTAGATATTTCCCATCTAATCAAGCAAGTGGCCCACATAAAATATTCAATTATTTATTTTACTTACACTTGTTTTTCAGACATTTGGTTTTGAAGCATATATTTAAACAATACCAGTTTCAATCCAAAGGGACAACTGAGAGACTTACGATAAACTAGTTATATAGATAAGGCATCGGATAGTAAAACAAAGCGCAAGAATGGCTACGGATAGATACATTTGATTTTTGTACAAAACAAGGATATACTGGCAAGATTCAAATCAATTGAATGAAAAAATTGGGAAAATCGTTCATTCTGTCTACACATTTAACCTCGATTTCATTACAATTACTCGAACGAACAGAATCGAATCAAGCTGGCAAGAGAAAACGAAAAAAACAATTTCTCTACTAGTGCTTACTGTATTATATGCCTTTTTGGGAATTTTTCTCATTTATTTAAAATATTCTCTAGCAGCTTAGATATATAAAAACAACTAACCCTTTATTCTGTTGTCATACTTTTCCCTACAATATTTGCGCAAAGAACCCGCTGTTTCTTTGCTGGTTTCTCTTGGTTCATCGTTCAAGGTGTTGGGTTTTGAATCGTTCCCGGATTTGGCGGATTGAACTAGCCCGGATGTCGAGCCAACAATACATGATTACACCACCTGCGGTAGTGTGTTCCGAATTTGTGGAAATGAAAAACTCGTTGAACGGTGGTTTAAGAGCTTGGAAAGATTAGAATCCTGTGTGTAAAATTATCTAAATTTGAATGTACAATATGCGTTTGTGTTCATAGATGTATGGGGATGAAAGGAGGGTCCGAGGGGTTAACTAAAACTAAAATCACATTTTGGGACGAACGAACTAAGAAAGGGAGAATGATCTACGCTAGGGTTTATATTTACAACGAAATCCCGGAAAGGCCAGGAATCGGTTGCTACACAGTAAACAATAAATAAACTTAAAAGTCGTAATATGCTTTGTAGTCTGTCGGTTTAAAAGTTTCCGGATTATTGGAAATGCATCTTTTTCAGGCAAACGAAATGAAAACACAAAACAAAAATTGTGTCCGAGAATCCTCAGGTCTTCGCATGAAAAGATGCGTGAACTTCGTTTGCTGATGCTAACTAATACTAATACGGACTTTTATATTTCGTTTGTTCGATTCAAGTGGAATGATTATATCGTTGGATTTACTTGTGTCATGGTTCTGGTTTTGAGTGAACGGATTTTTGGATGTTTCTCCTAGAGATTAAAGCTTTCCAAATGAAGAGAGAGGTTTGTGTTTAGCAAAGTTTGTTCTTGTGTTTGTCCTTTGTTTTAATGGTTTGCTGTCTCGTTCAAGATTGCAAACGATTACTTTGTATTCTGTTTGAGAGAGAGAGCATTCTCTGTCTTTTTTCACTTCCGAAGAAAGTGAGATTTTAGGGATTTATATCGATCAGGGAAATGGAAAATCTAGTGATTTTTCCCTCAATTATTCACGGAATTTGAAACGTGACTCTCATATTGTTCGAATTTCCAGGATGCCAAATGGGATACGAGTGACAAGAGTTGTGACGGACAGTCCTTCATTGAATTTGATGAACAATTGAGAGCTAAATTTCTAGACCTCAAGTTGTGCCGTCGTTCTCGAACACATCTGCGTTGGTTTTGTTGGGATAGATTGGTATCTTTTGGGGGGAAAATCTTCAAGACAAACCTTGTAAATCCAATTTCGGTGTACACTTAGCGAAGAATCGCTCATTAGGTAGACATCCATTTTGTCCAAATGGCATCAACACACGTTCGAGAGCAGTCTATCGACAAAACCCACGGCCAACATTCTCCCCCAACCAGCCACCCTCATCGACCAATATAACTTACTTCACGAACGTCACATTGTACGTTCGCAGTTCCATCGGTTCAAGGAAAATGTCCCCAACCGAGCGCACCGGACTGCCGGGATGCAGCCCGGTCAGCGAAGTGCTCGCAATTTGTTCGATCTGCGCCCCCGTGAAGAGCTGCAGCGGTCTAGTGTATTTATCTACATTATAATTAAAACTACTACTACTAATGCTACTACTTCTAGGACTAGCACTGTTGCTAGTGTTACAAAAATAATTTACTACTTCTTCGCCCCCTATCCGGCAGTTGTAGCCTTGCCGGTGCAGTACCAGCAGGGCGGAGTTCGACGGGAACAGCGGCAGATTGGGTTCGGTCAGCGTCCGGAGATTCAGAATGTGTAGATCACAGGGAAAGGGAGCGGCCAGCAGTTGGACAGCTCGATTCAGCTCGATCTGGTTGCTCTCGTCGTATTTCTCCACGATGAATAGATTCGCCGGATAGTTCAGTCCGTTGGACAAGCTGTTGGCGAAAATACTTGGCAGCTGGTATTCGGCGGGTTTCGAATTGTCGCTTTGGCCCGGAGGCACATCCGCGTTTGCTTCCTTTGGGCTGCTGCCGTTGTCGATGGTTTCAAGAATCACCCAGAAACGATGCCGCGTGAGACGGCTGTCCACGACTCCCTCGCCCATTCCACGGTAGTCATCGTACAGAGTTCGTCTGTCGAGCATGACTTCAAGTTGACCGGGTTCCAAGCTAGCGGCGCCCTGCGCATGGGTCGTCAACAGAGTCAGCCTCATTTTTTCGTCCTGAATAAATGCTCCGCTTGTGATGGGGTAGTAATTTCCTTCTATTCCTATAGATGGCACCTTCACCCGCTTTTGGTACTGAAAACCGTTCAAATCTGAGTAAAACTCAGGGTTCTCACTGCCCCCATTCTCGATGTCGGTAATGAATCGCATAAATAATTCCGACTCCCGATTCTTCGGAGGCATTTCGAAGTCGATGTCGTTCTCGATATAGATTCCATTATCCAGAATACTATTCGAGTTGTATATCCGAACGGAGTGGGCGAGGAACGGACCGTATATCACGGTGACATCGCTGGCCAGCGGGCCAGAGGTGATCAGCATTGTCATATCATTGTACTGCTCCAAGATTTCCTTCTCCGAATTTCGTTGCTCGGGATCCGCTTTGAACAAGTAAGCTCCGGAATGAAATTGGGCACTCTTGTACGCAGCAAACTTAATCGCACACTGAATCTGTTTACCCATATTCTTTTTGGTAACCGATTTCAAAAATCCACTCTGTTCGTCGAACAGAAGTCTCATCTTGTAGTTCTCCAACTGAATATCCCCCGGTTGTTTGTTCCTGATTTCGAAAATCTCATTCTTCTCATCCTGACACTCGTTGCAGTAAAGTGTCGCCATCTTTGGTTTATACCCGTCGTCATATGCGGCCGTGAATGTCGTTAACGACAGCGGGGCTAGTTTCGCCACAAACATAATCTCGTACTCCTTATCCGAGGGGATAATTTTCCTCGTGCCATACGATGGCTCCGTTATGTTCCACACAGGATTGATCTGGATGTCCATCAGCTTTCCCGCAGGGTCAAGGATCTTTACCCGTGGTGTCATCGTTCTGATCAGCACAACCTCCAGCCGTTCTTGGGCCAACGCGTTGTAGACAACGAAATCGGTGCTGCGGGCTTCGGTGACGATCAGAGGAGTTTTCCGCGGCAACTTGCTGAAATTATCCCTTTCCAACTCGCCAATCAGAAAATTATGCTCGGTGCTTTTCTTCTGCACCAGAAGCTCAATAGTCTTCTCCTGAAGCTTCACCGTGTCCTGGATGCTCTCGAAGAGTCGCAATGCGTAGTCCCGCATTACGTTTGCTTTTGAAGTGCCTGTGATAGCGTCGTGGTGTTGGAACAAACCTAGGTTTCGCCTGGCCAGTATTATTTTCTCGTAATTCTTTTCGTAGATTTTGAACGCATTAGAATTGTCCGTTTGTCGGGCACGGTTGAACGCGAGCGTGAATAGGATCTCCAAGCTTCGCAGGTTGTGCTCCAGCTCACGGCTGAGAATTTTGAAAAACGGTCGGGTGGTGAAGTATCCGGACCAGTAGGCAGGCCGACCCTCGTTGAAAATGTCGGAGTACACAAAGAAATCCCCTTTCAGGGTGGGAAACTTATCGTAACGTTCCTTGATGGCGTTGAAGTAATCCTTCGGTGTGCCGAAGCTGATCTCCGCCTTGTATTTGTTACGGTTCTCATTGATGAAATCGATCAGTTTTTTATAGTTGGTATATTGCTGCTCCATTTCTTTTTCTTTGTTGTACCGGAAATCATCCCCCACGGGGATGAGCGCGACGTTATGCGGGAACAGTGAAGCAGTACGCGAGTACTGCTCCATAAGCAGGTCGGCCTTCGATTCGATATTCTCGGGTGTGATAAACTGTGCCTTGATCGAGTACTCGGTGTACTCGCCGGGTATCTTGCGGAAGTCGAAATTAAGGCAGATGAACGGATGCGGTCCACAGGAATGTTTGATGGAGTAAATGTCGAAGGGCATATTGTGGGTCAGCATTGTGTGCTTGGGATCCCGCGGAGTTGACGACGTTTTCCAGTAGGGTGTCCACATGAAGTCACCGTATCGGTGACGGGCGAACCATTGCTTCCACGCGTAGTGTATCCGCTGGATGATGGTCCCCTCGAATCCACTTGCCGCCAGCAGATACGGCACGGTGCTGCCGTGCCCGAACGGATCGATGCTCCAGCCGCTTTTTGGTGTGACGTTGAGGTTGGTTTTGACCCACTGATGGCCTGCAAATAAAGATGGTTTTAGTACTTTTAGTTCGCTGCTAAATACCCATTCATTCAACGGGTAAGATGGAAAAAGGTCGATTTCGATAGTTGACTGTTGAACTTCATATCTATGTTGATGAGTAGGGGAAAGGAGGGTAAGCCCGCCACTGAGGATAAGACCGGCACCCCCTGAGTTTTACTAGAAAACTCTGATTAACTACGTTTTTGAATACTATACATGTTAGTATTTATTATTTTAGACGTTTTCAATCACATCGAACCCACCATGATCCGTCAATTGTCAAAATATAAATCAAAACAAACTCCAATGCCGATGATATGTAGCCGGATGTAATTTTCCGTCAGTAAAGTTTAAGCTTTTATTGTTGAACGCGATTTCAAATTCTTTTCCGTTGCTCTACAGTTTGTCCCCTGGATTGTTAGCAATCACTGGGATTCGAGTTGAGGTAAGTTAAAGCAATAAGTTAATAGAAACAGTCTTCTTGAAAAAATGTGTACTGTCGGGGTAAGTCCGTCACCCTTTGAGTGGGGGATCCCGGCATGGTTTGCGTTTAGTTGAAGGTTTCTAAGACATATTTTCCATCAATTTCAGATGCCTCGCAGCTACCAAAGAAAAACGAATCGAGGGAGTTGGTCCCAGGAGAACCTCACCCTTGCAAAAGAGGCTAATGCTAGTGGAGTTTCTATCAAACGTGCTTCCACGACTTTTGGAATACCCAGGTCTACATTACATGATCACGTTTTTCAGAAGGTGGTAAGCTCGAAACTAGGACCAAGAAAGACCGTATTTACGGTGGAGCAGGAAGCGGAGATCATGCAGCACCTACTTGACCTAGAAAACCGATTTTATGGCATCACGAAGATTGACGTAAGGAAGCTAGCTTTCGAGCTTGCTGAAAGAAATGGAATCGCTTGTTCGTAAGTTTTTTTTATGAATTGAACTACTGATGTAAATTTAATGTTGGATTTAAGCTGTTCGATAAAATTAAATGAACTTCATCCTTGAACGAAAAATAATGGCTATATGGTCATAACGAAAATAATAAACTAATTACAAATAAACATAATTTAATTAGTTTTATTGCCATCATAATCACAAAAACCTGGAATAATTTACCTACAGTCATGAACTCATTCTTCTCTGTGATTTCAAGTCGAATCCTAGTGTGATTAAAAGCGTCGTATGACGGATATTGATTCAAGTAAGAAGAAAAACTGACCACCGGTAAGTGTTCAATGTGGTCCTAGATTCCATTAAACTTGTAACTGAATTGTGGTGTGGTTTGATGATATCTTTTCCATATTCCATGTTCATCGGAACTTGTTTCGACCATATCTCCGGAATCGGTTGAACGATCCGAATCATACTCGACAGCGACATTTAGAATTAGAATACCTTCTATTTGCCGACTGTCACATTCAAACTGGTTCATCTGTTGCCAAGTATATATATTGAGAAATTGAGATGACGGTCTTACCCCATAGGGTACCGGTGTTACCCCCATGGGTGCCGGTTTCACCCGCACTGGTTGATGAGCTTCATTTTTATGGCAGTTTTTTAAATTGACTATTACTTGAGAAAATTACCGTTTAAATGTACTGATATTCCTTCTATCTCATGGCAAACGAACTAGACAATGATTCTGTGGAGGAAAAATATCAATATATGCCCGCAGATCTCACAAAACAATACTTTTCCTTGGGGGGTCGGGCATACCCCCCATTCCCCTACGCTTCTTACGTATTATACTACACTGCGTTTCACAACTATAGAACCACTCATTTTTTCTGAGTTTCCAGAGATATGTTAGAAGTCGTGTGAATTGAAGTTTACAGTGTAGTATTAACAACTATCTTCTTTTAAAAAGCTGGCCATTTAAATATTATTGTTGTGTTCAGGCGCGAAACATTCAAAAAACTAAAATTCCAGTGTTTCATAACTATAGAACCAGATGGAAAAACTCTCACTCCTCTACAAAATTAACGTCAATATCACATGGATTACAATAAGTTTCTAATTCGTAGGTCATCTTTAGTTCACAATCAATTCAAATAACCCATTCAGGGTGGTTTTGACCAAGTTGCGCCATGTTGTAGTGTGTATCTCGTTCTACGCAGAGGATACTGCTCCTTTAAGCTCTTCAAATCACTCATACTGCTTGTAAGCTGCATCTACTATTCGTACGATAACTCCTCGTAATTTCTTGACAGGATTTTGATCCGGTAAACAAGCTGACCAGTTCAGAATCTGACCAGGGAATCAGAATCCCTATTCATCAAACCATGTCATGACTTTCCGGATTTTATGAATTGATGCCAAATGTCCCAATTATCACATTGTTTTTGATGTAAAAAGAGCAGTAAATGATTCTGAAGTACTTCGTTGCACTTTTGACTGTTCATTCGTGTTGATGGTAAGCTACCTAAACCAGGCCTTTTAGAGAAAATTCTCCCCAAACCGTAGAAATCCCATCTCTAAAGCTGCGGGTCCAAAAACGAATGTGGAACCTAATGCCATATGTTTCACTATTTCAGGAGAACTTCTCTGATAAAAAGAAATCCAACTTGAATAGAATTTTTTCTACTGGAAGGACTTACGGAACGTGTTATGTAATATTTCAACTCGTAACTTTTCAGGCGGCAGTTTGATGGTTTGAGGAAAATATTTTCAAAAAGGTCTGGTTCAGATGGCTGTTCATCATCACGAATGCACAGTCAGAAGTGCAATGAAGTACTTCAGAATCATTTACTTCTGTTTTTGCATCAAAAACATCGTGATAATTGGATAATTTGGCATCAATTCATAGAATCCGGAAGGTCATGACATGGTTCAATGAATAGGGGCTTCAGATTCTGGACTGGTCAACTTGTTTATCAATTCACAACTCGGTCAGGAGCTTATAAGGAGTATTCGGACGAACAGTAGATGCAGCTTACAAGCAGTATGAGTGATTTGAAGAGCTTAAAGGAGCAGTATCCTCTGCGTAGAACGAGATACACACTACAACATGGCGCAACTCAAAACCACCCCGAATGGGTTATTTGAACTGACTGTGAACTAAAGATGACCTACGAATTGAAAAATTTATTGTAATCCATGTGAAATTGACGTTAATTTTGTAAAGGAGTGAGAGTTTTTCCATCTGGTTCTATAGTTATGAAACTCTGGAATCAAGTTTAAATGGCCACCTTTTTTTAATGAATATAGTTATTAAATCCTACACTTCATACCAGCGATGGCCAAACGGTAGTCCGCGGTCTACAGGTCGCCCGCGTAGGTATTCCTAGGCGCCCGCCAGCTGGTCCAGGATTGTTTCAGCTCTAAACCAATGTGTTAAATATTCCTCCACCCTTTGCCGTGATCATTTTATAATAAACAGCTAACGCCAATAAAACATATTTGTTGTTAGCGTAGATTCCTTCATTTCTTCATTAATGTTTCCGATTCAATATTTTTTTCAGATTGTTAATTATTCTATATTAACCAGTGTTTGCCAAATGATCCACTCATTGAAAAAATCGCTTTCGTTCGTTCAAATATGATCTTTCAGGAAACATTTCCCCCAGCGGTATTCTATTATTGTTATGTGCTGCAAATCACGACACAAAAGAGAACGAGACAACTCTGCATCGGCTCGCACTTCATTGCACACCAGCATGCAAGCAAAGCTATCATATACGCTTTCAGTGCAGAAAGCTTATTTTCTTCAACGCAAAGCGAAAGATTCATATTCAGCTAATGTAGCAGATCCTGATTTTTAAGTCTCAGAGAGTGCAAACTATATGATTATTTAGCTCGATAGAGGCTAAGGGAAGGGTAGTCAGATTATATTTTCCATTTTTAACGCCGCTATCCCTTGAAATGTGTATATTCATATAGACCGCATAGTTTTACTAGCAACACCGCTCCAGTGAGAAGCAAAAACTCTCGCGTTTTATCTCTTTTCCCATTCGCTGCTCTCCGCAAATGGTGACGTAATGATGACGTAATTTTTCTTGTATCATTTATTGCTTTACACTTGTCTGTGCAGTGGGTTTCGCTATAGTAAAATGAGACGATATATGCGGTTCAAACTTGTATGCAGGCTTCGAAAATAGTGTGCCATGTTTGATACAACTCGAATATGCAAACAACAGTCTTCGTTCCTCTCTTAGTTTAATCACTAAATGTTACAAAAGTGATTGCTGACATTCATACAAGTATCTGAATGATCCTCTCATATTTGGTTATATGTTCGTGAGAGTTTACTTGCATGACACATTGTGTATCATTTGATTTTGATCGAAATCCAAACACTGATATTAACCCATCCGGAATTAGAAATTTCTAGAACTAAATATTGGGCCTTATTAGGTAATTCTAGTTGAACAGAATTTCGCTCGTTACCTCTGTTTTACTGTTATAAATACAGCCGGGTGGAAGCTGTCGGCATAACTTTTCGAGCTTTTTAGTTTGCTTATTGTATTCCTGATATTTTGCTTTGGGAAACAATTTGGCAACGTAATTCGCAACACATTACGTTCAAGAAAAAGTTTGATTCTATAAGATTCTTTCGATTTACAAAATACGAAAATTTACTCGGTGTGATGGTTATAGGGATCGAATTGATCGTTCGATTCATTTCACATAATTGGTGTCAATATTTCCGATAGATAGTTCTCATTAGTAATGAAACGGATAGTAGTTTGAGCAAATACCGGATATTCCGCAAGCTTCGAGGCCGAAAATACGAAACTGGGAGAAACTGCATGTGTGCATGAAATAAAAAATGGTTTACATTTTAGGGAGCAATAAACGCATTTTTACATAAAAATAATGAACTATGATTAAATTTTCCGTATCAAATGAATACTCCCTATTGGAGTATCAACAATTATGAATTTGTTGTGGATAAATTGAAATAATTTGAATACTAGTCGAGTCGAGTTAATGTTATGAGTGGATATTAAGTTCATTCTGAAAAAAAGTATGGTTTATTTTGTGTTAATGAGAAATTATTGATTTTTTTTCCAATTTTCGGTAACCGGCCGGATTGCAAATATTGGCCGGATAGTATGACCTATGATTTTCCTCTAATTAACTCTCCTATACTCGAGCATATGGTTTCACATGCCGAGAATCAATCATTTTGTTTTGAGAATGCTGAATTAAATGATTATTGAAACCGAATGAAAGTGAAGAAAAAATGTTTTCTGGAGTTTTTTCATTTAATTTTTTCTTCAAATGAATACCAATAACAACTTAAAACACAAAATAGCAAAATTAAATAGACACGCACAATCTGTGCCACCGTGCGCGAGTATATGAGTTATGCTTTTGTGCGCGAGTATAGGAGAGTTAAAATTTTGTTTTATCGTCTAGCATTACATTCATTTTCTA
This sequence comes from Toxorhynchites rutilus septentrionalis, assembly GCF_029784135.1. NCBI lineage: Eukaryota > Metazoa > Arthropoda > Insecta > Diptera > Culicidae > Toxorhynchites > Toxorhynchites rutilus. The sequence goes on from NC_073744.1 coordinate 54,604,018, forward strand.
ATGATTTTTTTATATAATTGATACGACCAACCTCGGTAGACCACAGCCTAACATTTGAATAGTTAGTCGCCCGTAATGCCCAAAAGTTTGGCCACCCCTGCTTTATACTGCAATTCAACCGACTTCTAAAATATCTACACTGAGAGAAATAATTAGTAAATATAACGAATTTTTTGGTAAATACTACCAATCTATAGTCATTTTCGACCGTACTAATAAACACATATGTCAAGCAGAACCATGATTCGGAAGCCCAATATCGGCTACATTTTCTCGCCGAAAATGCACGTATCAGAATTATATCCTTATTATACCTCCGTATTGCCTTATGGGAACAATGAAAATGGTTAATACGCGCTTTTCTCACCAATTTTCAGATATGACAATATCCAAGCTTACTAATGTTATCGAGTAAAATATACTAATCTCTGGTAGGGATGCGAGTTTGTTGACTATCTTTTATTATTACGCACTGCAGCGCCCACATCGCAGCGCATCGAGAAACTATTGATAGCGTTTCGATCCGGATGGTTTGATTATTCCGTAGTGATAATTTAATCAAGATTGAATGACACATTCATAAGTTATCGACGATGGAAGGGGAAAAGTGGAAAAAAATTCTGCACACTCACGGTGAGAACCCGACGTGATCACGAGCAGGGCCCGAAATCTTCGAAGGTGAAAAATAAAGACCGACTCTTTTCTCAGTAGCTTCGACTAGAACTGCTTCGGCAGTCGCCCACAACAAAAAGTGACTTGACTAGAAAATGAATTGACTAGCGTTGACTAGCGAGGATGACTGGTGAACTAGTCCAGTCAGTAGTTATTTTAACTGACTCGACAAATGAATACAAATCTGCCTCTTCATTCAACTGATTTCAATCCACACTTCCATTTCCCCCTGACACTAATTTTTACCCGCGTGTGTATCTTATTTTTACGTCCATATAAAAAGGGACGAAAACATGATTTCTGATGCAAAAAAAAAAGTTACCCCATCAATGGACGGTTTATTGTCTACCTTTCGTGAACTCAAACCAACGAACTTAGACATTTATCAAGTATTCTATAAAGGTCCTCGCGTTAGTATTAGCGTGCAAAACAGCGTACACACACTGACGCTATTGAGTAATTTTCGTGTACGATACAAAAGAATCTAGCTCACCTGTAGCGTATGTCAAACCACGTTGAACTCAAACATCGATGCATGCACACGTACATGGGAGAGAGAAGGAGAGGAACGAATTCGTTTTTGGGGAAGTCACTTCAAAATGCAATGAGGACCAAGACGGGTCTATGGTACTAGGTGAGGCCGTTTCGTCACTAAGTTGGTTAGGGGAGCGGTATATGAAAACAGTACGGAAGAAAGCAGAAGGGGAATTATTTCCTTGAAGCGTGAAAGAGACAGACTGATCACGAGTGAGCTTGGGCACAAGCGTATTGTGTTTTGTTTACAAACAAAACACAGTAGATTTCCAAGATGGCTGAAGAGTGGTTTTAGCAAGTTGGCCCACCTTAGGATATACTTCTACGCGTCTTGATGAGGACTATTCGACTGGGAAGAATGAAATGATATAGTCGAGTCGGTAGAGGGAGATAGCGACTAAACGCCAAAGGTCATTACTAACTGAATATATAGTCGGTCAGATAGTCAGCTGACTACCCTAAGTTGACTATGACCAGCGTTGCCAATGTTCCAGTTTAAACTGGATTCTTCCAGTTTTTTTGCTCGATCCAGTCATCTAGTTGAACCCTAAAATCTTCCAGTTTTCTGGAATATCGTCCAGTTTTATCCAGTTTTTCATATGTGTGCGCTAGTTTTATCCATTTTATATAAAATAAATTTACAATGATAAATATTATCTGTCCCTCCCTCTTCCTATTCCTAATGTAATTTTATTTTCTGACATTTATCATTCGACCTTGGATCGATCTCTGACGAGGTTGTAATTCGGTTCTTTCCATTTTGTTCAATCCGTCGGTGTTTTGTCGAAAATTCTAAAACGAAGAGCTTTCCCGAATGGTGGAAACTTATCAAACTACTTTAAAAACAGGGTATCACTCAATTGTTAATTTTATTGAACAGCCTAGATTTAACATCAGATGTTATAGATCCTCCAAAACATTCTGAAGTTCAGAAGGTCATAAAGTGAATAGTTTCCATTGACTTTAATTGATATGAATATAAAACCCAAGTAACCTTGCTTTCGTTTACAACAAATGGATATTAGTATCTCATAGTCACTCAGAGAAATTTTAGTTCTAAATATAATTAATTTAATTAATGCAAACAAACTCCCCTAAATAGCTAATGCACATTTTGCATAAAATGCATGTGAACCATAGTGTATGATTTGCAAAAAAGCATACTATGCATATTTTTTCAAAAGTACTTTTTCGAGCTAGAGGAAATATTTAAGGGTCCCTCATCTTGATCTTGATACCGAAATTTGGTTTGTGCAAGCCTAATATAAGGGTGGGTTTAGACTAGAGATATATTCATGTGAAGAAATATGATGAGATTTATAGAAATCGCATCAATCGTTTACACTAGCGTGAACTTCTATAATGAATATATTCATATTTTCTGTGAATTTATTCACCTGAAGTAGAACTGCATCCAACTTTAGTGATTTCTCACCAGTGAGAAATTCACAAGCGTTTACATATGTTGAATTTAATCAAGTTATATATACCTCGAATAAGTGTATCATATTTATTCTCACCCGTTTACACCTATTTTCAGGTGAATAAATCCATCTATAGCTATAGATCTCCCTAGTGTAAACCCGCCATAAGATGTAAATTAGCAATGAATAACACAAAAAAAATTGAGAGAAATAGATACCAAATATTGATAATACCAAAGTAATGCTTGAGCAACGTTGTTTGTGGTTATTTGAGTATTGAAATAACACTATTGAGTTGTTTATGGTATTTTTTTTGGTATTTTACCTCGTATCTCATGCTGATCCGTACCTTTCTGAGGTATCGAACTATACGCAGTTTTGCAACGCTCTTCTATCAACGATTTCATGGATTTTATGAAGCGATAATTACGAAACTCTTCAAGTTTTGCCCAAATAAAACCATCCCTCAAATATTGTTTCACAGTAATTACAGTTACAGTTTTATGAACTACATACAAATATTACACGAAGCATTCTATTTCTCAAGCATTGAAATTGATAAAAAATTAATTTAGACAAATCATAGTCGGTCTTCTTAAAATAAAAAGGTTTTACAGGATCCAGTTTTCTTCCAGTTTTTTTAAGAGTAATCTTCCAGTTTTTTCAGAAATATTATTGGCAACCCTGACTATGACTATGCAGAGCCCTGATCACGAGGAAAAACAGGGCGATACACAGTATAGCTCGGCGAATTTTATATGCGAGAAGGCTTGCGGTCGTATCATGTCACACAAAAAATTCGAAAATTCATGCGAACAATTGACGAATAACGTTAATGTTTTTTCCCCTTAAAGTTCATTAAAAAATCTACAAAATGACATCCTTCTCATATCGTATCATCCGTTTTGGCACAAAAATACATTGCTCCTCTGCAGCTGACTTCGAAATAAATCGATCATTTCATAAAACCGAGGGGTTATGAGTACTACATTCATGTAAAGGCAAGTGAACGGCCGTATCGAGTTGTCTTTCGTAACTTCCCAATAGTTGAGCCTAAAATCTTGATCGATAAGCTGAAGAAAGAGCATAATATATCCGCTCAGGATGTAAACATCATCAGACGGAAGGCCGAGAGTGCAGCACAAGATGAGTCTTCATTTGGTGCGGTTTTCAAAAGGCTACACAAATTGAACGAAGCTCCGAGATGTTAAGAGCATTGCTCATATTTTTGTGCGACTAGAAGTTTATCGCAATAAGCGAGCTGATGAGACACAGTGCATGAATTACCTGTTCCACGGCCACGGTACCGCAATTACCATCTAAAAAGCAGATGCAACAATTGTGGTAAAATGCATGCCACAGACAACTGTCCTGCGAAAATATCGTCAACAAAGTGTTGTGTTAATTGTAATGGCCGTCACACTGTTACTGATCGTAGCTGCCCTAAACGTGCCGAATATATATGAGGTGGCTGAATTAAATGACTATTAAAACTGAATGAAATTAAAGAAAAAATATTTTCTGGAGCTTTTTCACTCAATTTTATATTTTTATTAATTAAACGGTTTTATTTAGCTTGCCCTGTTTGTATGTTTGTAACATGTCTGTAGCGCTGTCCCTCATTAATATAAATTTGACCACCTTCCTGTTGACCGATTGATCTGAAATTTGTAATACACCTTCATCTCTGCAGTCACTATAAAACTGCGTTTTTCATGATCTGGAAAATCCAAGATGACGGCCGTTACAAAATCGCGGATCACATATTTCATCAAAGCCTCATCAATATGGGTTTTTCCAGAACCCCATCAATATGGGTATCAAATGAAAGGACTTGACTAGTAGAACACAGCTATTCATGAAAAATGCAAATCCAAGATGGCTGCCACTGCCAAATGGGGGACTACATATTTTCACAAAACCCGATTAATATGGGTATCAAATGAAAGGGCTTGAAGAGAAATGTTAATTTGCACTATAATAACCCTATGCAAAATATAAGCTCATTCATACTTTATTTACTAGTGTCCAAGACGTTAAAATTTGAGTTTTTCACCGGAAATCGGAGGTTTCATTTTTTTATGCTAAATGTCTTAAAATTGCAGGACACGTCAGGATTTACAGTTATCTAAAAAAAATTTTCTGTTAAAAATCGACAATTCAGACAAAAAATCGACCTCGCCGAAAAAAAATTTTTTGTTTTGACAAAACAAATTTTTTGAGATGACGGTAAATCTTGACAAGTAATGCAATTTTAAGACATTTGGCATCAACTTTTTTTTTTGAAAACCCCGATTTTCGATTGTCTTTCGTTTTTCAAGAAACTCAAATTATAACATCTGCGACATTAGTAAATCAGGTGCACCCGTGGCGGAGTGGTTAGCGTCTCACATTATCATGCCGGGTGTTCGGGTTCGATTCCCGTTCTGGCCGGGGGATTTTTTCGTCAAATAAATTTCCTTCGGCTTGCACTGTGATCACGCGTATTCTAGAGCTTGCCCCTCGGAATACATTCAAGGCGTGTTATTTGGCTTAGAAAATCTCAACTAAGTATTAATAAATGACGCTAGTTAATGCATACGTTGAGACGGCAAAAGTTCCACAGGGAACGTTAACGCCATTCAAGACATTAGTAAATGAAGTCCGAATGAGCTGATATTTTGCATAGGGTATATTATCGTGCAGATCAACATTTCGCTGCAAGTTCCGAATGCAAAATCAAGATAACTATTTTTTATTGGCACCCAAAACCATACGTTTCGTCTCGTATTCCGATAAAACTTGCGCTTTGCGCCACTCTCCCTTAAATCCGATTGAGCTGATATTTTGCTTAGGGTGTTTTTTCGAGGTGGTGAACATTTTTTATGGGGTTACTTTTTGAAATATGAGATGACCATTTTTATTGACATCCTAATGTGCAGTCACACATAAGAAAAGCTGCAGGTTGTCCAAAACAACTTGCTTAGAATGATCCTTGACGTCTCATCCGACACCAGAATAAGTGAGCTACGTCGGGCTGCAGATTGTAGAACCATACATGACCGCATCGAGGCTCCGGTAGAAAAATTCTTTGAGAGTGTTTCACTCTTGGAGTACCCGCTCATCCGAGCGTTGGTAAATTACGTGTTTTTAAATTCAGGCTAAGTAGAATATTTCAATTTAAACAACCTTCGATAGTTAAATACCGTATAAAAAATCATAATGAACTTCACACACATTTCAGATGTGAAATGAAAAAATAAAAAATAAAACAAAGGCTGAAAATTACAGTCAATCCCTAAATTGAGTGTACACAATCTACTTGACGATACTTTCCATTCATTTGGTATAAAATATTTTGAATACATTGATTTTTTTGCATATTAACTACTAACACATTCATTTAGCTCTACGTGCAACGAAATTCCGCGAAAAGTTTTTTGCTTATTGTTCATTCTAAAAAATTGAAAACAATCTCTATTCTAGCCATCGCAAAATTGAGTGTACACCTTAAATTTCTCTGAACAAATTAACATTGTAAGTGAGATCTTTGCGAATTAGCGTAGTTTTTTCGTCGATGATTGGTGTCTACACTAAACCTTTGCTTGGGCAGTGTTGGTTTTTGTTTTTTAATGATGTTTGAAAAAGTTTTAATCAAAATGGTAAGTTAAAGGAAAGAAATAGATATTGTTACACGTACAACGATAATAATCAAGACTTGTCGTGGAAATACATTGCAGGAAATAGCAGCTGTAGTCGGAAGAAGCTACTCTACTGTAAAGAAAATTTCAACAAGTGAAAATAGGAAGGAACCATGGAAAATCTCCCGAGTAGTGGATACAAACGTACCCTGTCTTCTGGTGATGAACGAGCAATTGTGCGAACATTCCAAAAGAAACCGAAAACAAACATTCCTAAATTGACTTCTGAAGTGGCCGGCATCATTGGAAGACCTGTCAGCGCAAACACTGTCCGTAGAGCAGCATACAGGATTAATCTGAGAGGTCTTGTTGGCTATGAGAAGTATTTTATTTGAGGCCACCTCGGTTCGATATATTCGTTAGATGAGCATTTCACTCTCATTACATTGGCCTCAGAATAAATTTCATCACGAAAAAATAAATATATGATGCAAATTACGCTCCGGTGGCGTTAATACGTAAGTATACCCAAAATTGATTTTTAGCTCATGTTTTGTCATCTCGATTTATGACACTAATAGCGAATTCGTTTTTGTTCAGTTTCAACCTCAGTGCCGCACTAACTGCTGTCAAAACGTTTTTTTATTCAGACAGTTTCGCACTCAGTGTCGCACTGGTTCGCCCCGAAAGCTGTTAGTTTCGCACTGAGATGTTTCACGGGTTGGCACTCGGGTTCACCAATACAACTATACCGAACTGTCAAGTTCCGAGTATATTTTGGAAAATCTAAAAATAAAAACTATGAAGATGAAAAACCTGCTGCTTTTGCTTTTGTATTATTGGAATCGTAATCCAATTCGGATTCTGATTTTGAAAGTATATTCGAGCAGACGGCATTAAGCTACGTGTGCTTTCATTGGGAGGCGAAAATAATGATGGATATTCAGGTGGAATAAACCTGCTTTCAAAATCAAAATTATGAATGAAAATTTACTTTAACGTATCGAATATTTATTTCATGTGATGAAATAAGAGGTTTTTTTTCGATATCACAGAAACATATTGAACGAAAACTGTGGCTAATGATGATTTTATATTATAATAGTAATTATTTGTGGAAAAACCAGGAAATGCATCGACAAATGGTTATGTAAGTGTCAGAACTACATGTTTTATGTTTTAAGTAATAAAACAATATGAAGTGAAAACATTCATTCAAACTTTTATATTTTTACACTGCACTTGGCCCTGCTGATCTGATAGAGAATAATTTACCTCCCAAGCATTAATATCGCCATTAGACGTCGACACTGTACATTTATCGTCTCGAATATAAACAAATCAGACTATATAACGCACACCAACAAAACACCGCATTCGTGAAACTGAAAACGTTTTTTTATTACAGAGTCAGTTTGGCACTGACTCAGTTTTAAAAACGAATTCGCTATAAATGAGACATAACATAACAGAAAACGTCTTGACTCACCGATACTGGTAAGCATTTGTATAATATACATGGTACAGCAATATGAGATGAATACAAGCGAGCGAAACAAAAGACAAATAAGCTTTCCGTATACTTTGCCATACACGGCCCAGACCGAGATAGATATTGTTCTTCTTCATGCGCTCCTTTTTTACTCTTAGAAAACACTTCCCAACTTCATTTTATAATCAGGTGCAATATTATCACGTATTTGCTGAACAACTGCTAAAGCATCATTTGCCATGTGGATAGCGTGGTCGTGTAAAATAGCTTTGAATTCCAGCGGGCCTTGGTTCAATCCCCATTGACGTCGTATGGACTTTTTTTTTGGCACAATCCCTGATGAAATGAGAAAAGAAAACAGAAAGAGATGTGTGCACGCATACATACAGACCATTTTTAAGCTTTCAAAACAGCTCATTATTTGCGCATTTGACTCTCCAGCACACTATATGGCATCATTTCTGCCAAAGATGAAATGTTTTATGCCAACGCTAGTTTGGGTGTAGCAATGCTACATACTGACACTGTCACTGTATATCCTATTTTTATTGCTGATATAAACAAAATTGGGAAAAAAATTAAAAAGAGTTTTTCCCAGTTTTTTTTCTGAATTCTTCCAGCTTTTCTTTTTTTTGCATCAGAAATCAAATTTTTGTTTCACTTTACATGGACGTATTCCATTCCATTCTTTGTTTTAAAGAGGCTTTAAACTTTTTAGTTCATTCGCCTCTACATATGGACGTAAAAATATGATTGTGTACGCGGGTAACGAGATTCGTGTCAGGGGGAGTAGAAGTGTGGATTGAAGTCAGATTGAATGAAGAGGCAGAATTGTATTCAGTAGTCACGCCAATCATTGACTAGAATAGTTCATCAGTCATCCTCGTTATCAACACTCGTCAATTCATTTTCTAGTCGATTCAAATCATGTTGACGACGAATGCCGAAGTAGTGCTAGTCGAAGCGAAGCTACTGAGAGGAGAGTCGATTTTCATTTTTCATCTTCGAAGATTTCGGGCCCTAGTCACACATACACACACTTGTGAAAGAAATTCACTTGTGGAAGAATCGTAAACTTTAACTGCGCTAGAGAAACTAATCGGTGGCTGATTTTTTTTACAATCTTTTGAACGTTTCAAGGATAAATTATTTTATAATACAGGGTTTTCCAACTTTAAATTCCGAAAGTAAATTGAAATAAAACACACTTAGAATTCGAATTTCGATGAAACTTTTATTTCAAATTAAAGTTTGGTTTATGCCATTATGTGTGAAATACAACATCATTCAAATGTCCACCTAGGGCTTCCTCGCACACCTTGATCCGGAACAGGTAATTTTCGATGACTTTTCGGCACATATGGGGCGGTATCTCGGTCATAACTTCACGAATGTTGTCTTTCAAATGTTCAAGAGTTTGCGGAGAGTTGGCATAGACACAGTCTTTCGCATAACCCCACAAAAAAAAGTCTAGCGGGTTCAAATCGCATGATCTGGATGGCCAATTGGCATCACCAAAACGCGAAATTATGCGTCCCTCAAATTTCGTTCGCAATATGCCCATGTTCAGTCGTGTTGTGTGGCACGTGGCGCCGTCCTGCTGAAACCACATGTCATCCGTATCCATATCTTCAATTTGTGGCAAAAAAAGACGGGTGGGTAATGTCGGGGACATAACCGGAGTGACGTAGGACTATACAAAGGGACAGCTTTTGTTAAATATATGTTTTAAATATATTGTTTTATTTTCTTCTCCTACGTGAATACCTACCTATCTACCTGAAAAATGGATTAGTTTACTTTTTACTCTTTATGAATATGTTGATGGTTCTGAAAAGAACCTTTGGTGTTGTGTTTTTGTTATCACTCGATATTCCCATCTTGTTCGGTTAAACCTTCCTGTTTAGCTATTGCGTTTGCCACTCGCCACAGCTTTCACAGTTGGAAAATTTCTTCCCATCCAGCTTTGTGACATGTTGTACAGTAAATTACATTCAATGCGACGTGCCGAATCGCCACTCAGTGTCGCATTGGAGGCGATTTTAACCTGTAATTGAACATTTGCGATGACAGTGGTACAGTGTCGACTTTCAATGTGGGGTCATAATTTGGATCTCTATGTTTACAAAAATGTCCAACTAAATAAGTCGCATTACATGTCCGTCCAATTAGCTAAATGTCGAACTAATTGTAAATTACTGTACTTTCAATCTGGAAACAATTTAAGAATTGGTGAAAATTTAATAATCAGGAAAGTCCCCAACTATCAATAAGCTCAGAACAACTGCCAAATTCACATACTCATCAGATCCTGGCAAACAAATTATGAAAAAATCAATTTGTGTTTTATTATTATTTTGGATAATGTTTTAGGAAGAATTGAACTGTATTTCGTAAACTCTTTTTTTTTTCTTTTTTTTTTTTTTTAATGGCCCTGAAAAGCGCCTTGTTATATGGAATGGTTCCAATTTAGAAAACTTTGTACTCGTGATTTTGAAAAAAACCATTTCGAACGCCCTTGATGCCGCCTTGTTCTGGATTTGCCACCAAAGCAGTTTGTATAAAGAACAAACTTTTTTCTTCTGCTACCTGATGCCGTTTTGCGATTGCGTTTGCCACTCGCCACTCGCTGCAACTGCCTGTTGTCTTGATGTCCACCGAACCGAATGTGTTCTGTTCCGAATGCGGGTTTTCTTATCGTCGCGAGCAGCTTTGCCAGCTAACTCGATCACTTCGGCGGCCGAAACTATATAACGACGGCTAGGTGGACTGGTGCACTGGTACTAACGCGCTCGGCCTAGCTACCCTTGCGGGGAACTCCAGATCAACACGGTTCGAGCGAGATTTTGCCTTTCCCTTCACTTTTCTTACTTTACCATGTCCAGACATGGCTGCTTGGGTTGGTTTGTTGATGTGTTGTGTTGCGAACCGATGTGGTGTACGGTTTGAATGAGAATGATCGTTACGGTAGGTAGGTAGGTATTGTATTATAGAGACTTTAAACTTTTGCAGTTCATTCGTCTCTAGCCTTGAGAAAGGCCCTTTGAAAACTCTACTCTACTCTACTCCAGCGCCACCACCTCCGCCCTCTTGCTTTGAGAAAGGCACTCGATCCCTCGCCGTCCAGCTCGTCCAGCAACGATGTTGTTCAGTCGGTATCCACACAAAGGATGATCGTTACGGCAGCGGAGCGGGGATTTTTAAGCTGACTGGCTGGCTCGAGAATTACGCATGTGTGAGACTGCGACCAATGCTTCGTTCATATTTTTTCTTTTTCCTTTCCAATCGTGCTTCATTCTATTTCGCTGCTGTTCTGGTTGCCCGTTTTGGTCGGTACGATTTGAGGAGCACAAAATGGACCAATCAAAAATGGGCACATAGTGCATTTGAACAATGCTTGATATTTCACAATTATTCAATTATTAATCTCAAGAAAAATGAAATGTTATTCGTTATGATAGACGCGTAGATATATTTCCTATCAATTGATGCAAAAACCTTTGCGATCTATTGAGAAATGGTCGAGTTATAAGCGTTCCAAATCTTGCATTTTTTCCTACTTGTTCCGTGCCTAGATTTCCATTTCACCCCCTATATCTTCCGGTTAGACGTAGTCCTACGTCAAAATCGGTTAACATGCGCCCATAGCGCTCACCATTCACAGTTACCGTCTCGCCGTCCTCATTTTCAAAGAAATACGGCCCGATGACTCCACCAGACCATAATGCGCACCAAACAGTGACTTTTGCCGGATGCAATGGCCTCTCAACAATCACGTGTGGATTTTCTGAGCCCCATATACGGAAATTTTGGGTGTTCACATAGCCACCGAGCTCGAAATGTGCCTCATCGCTGAAGAAAATTTGATGCGAAAATTCAGCATTTTGCTGCTGTTGTTCGTTCACCCAATCGACGTATGCCCGACGCATTCCATGGTCACCACGCTCTAATTTTTGTACCAGTTGGACTTTATATGGATGTAGGTGCAAGTCCAAATGACAAGCCCAATTACTGAGCACGCCGTGGAATCGAAACATTCGGGTCATCCTCCACACTGGCAGCAACAGCAGCAATATTTTCGACCGAACGCACATTACGATGATGCACAGGATTCACAATACCCGCTACGGATCCAGTTTGTTCGAATTTACGCATTACATTAGCGATTGTGTGCTCTGTAGGCCGTCCATGACGATCAAAATCCGTCCGTAATGCTCAAAAAACATTTGCCGGTTTTTCATCATTTTTATAGTATAATTTAACAAAATTAACACGTTATGCGATGCTAAAACGATCCATATTGTAAAATGGCAGACATTCAACTAACGATATGACGCTTTGGTTGACAGCTATGTCAAACGGTTGTCAGCGCAGGGCTGTATACTTTCGGAAGCCCGAAATGGAAAACCCTGTATAAGGGCTGAACAATTTCGACAAGAAAACAAGTCGCAGGATCTTCTAGAAATTTTATATCATTTTGATATATCCCATCAAAAAACAGACATTAATTCTAAGTTTACCAAGAACACAGAGACAAAGAATATTATAAACTAGCTCACCTGATGAACTTCGTCCTATCCACAATTGACATTTTCATTTAAATAATTTCGGACACTCAAGTTCCCACAGAAATTATTTTTCTATTACAGAGAAGTTTAACTTTCGGTCTGTGACACCGTGTGCGAGTGTATGATTTTGATTATAATCTTGCGATTTTGTGCGCGAATACAGGAGGGTTAAAAAGGACGACCGTTCGTTCACTCTTTTTGGTGAACTAGTTTATTCGAAAATTTCATGAACGGTTTGCCCATTTATAGTATGAATTGCTGAGAGAATTTTGGCTGATTGCGCGTAAACAATCGCACAATTCCGAGATTTAGTGAAGTCAATTCGCCGCTGAGGTCATGCAAATTGAAGCCGGTGGACTTTTTCGCTCGGTGGACTTTTTCGGCTCCGCAAAAGATCATGTTTACGAGGAGGCGTAGTGGTAACATCCGTACCAAATCACGCTAAAGGTCAGGAGTTCAATTCTCACTCCCGACGTTCTTCCGAAATGGAAGTAAAGTGACGAACTAGTCAAAGTGTGGAAAGTCACCATAATACAGGAAGAAACAAAAAATCATGTCTACGCCGATAATCCTGGAACTGAAGACAGCTGAAAACCAACATTCAAAAAGTAATCGAAAATTACCTAAAAAGATTTAGTGGTGAACATTTAAGTTGAATAGATTGTTGATTCCACATTGGATGATACCAGTCAAATAAAGTGGAAAAAATCATAAAAATCTAAATTATTTGTGTTTATTTTAATTTACTTCTCGACTGTCATGTCTGAAAGAATTTTCGGAGAACAACTGTGACAGTGTCGCTCCAATGATAAATGGTTGTGCAAAATAATTAAATTCCAAGGCGGTAAATTTCAGCGGCATATGATGTATTATTTTGGATTTCTATTTACCTTCAATCAATTGATCAACCATGGCGAACAAATGGACATTCGCTTCGTCTGTCATAACCCATCCACCGGTGGTGATCTCCAGCCGCCCAGACTTCACTAGCTTCTTCAGAATCTAGAAATAGAAAAAAAAAGAAACCGTTACTTTTCACTTCTTTTTAATTAAATAACCAACCTACCCTTTGCTTTGTGGGATGCGCTTGGTCCCACCACAGCTGCAGGAAGCTAATCTCGCTCCAGATGAAGGACATATTGCTGTACTCGGGCATCTTGGTGACGGCCAGATTCAATATTTGCCGGGAGTCCGATTGGAAGTAGTTAACGAAAGTTTTCAGCCATCCCGGATCGTTGTGGGAATGTGGCACAACCACAATCTGGGAGTGAGAAATGAAAACCACAACAATCAGAATAGCTATACAAAAAAAAAACACAAGACACGAAAAACTAGCGCGAAAGATTGCATTCTGGGATAGAGGCGCATAGGGTGTTATATTTGGGTGAACGAAATTCCCAAAGTGTAACTTCGCGGTGTTAAATTTTGAATTTAATGCTTTCACGAAATACCGCTGTGATCAACCCCTAATCGGAAATCTCCGGAGGGGCGCCCAAACACAACAATGTAAATTATGCAGCATAAATAATCACCTTAAGCGGTGGCCGGCTCGGGTCCTTTTGCAGCTTTTCGTAGCGGTTCTCGAAATCCTTATCCCAGTACTCCTTTGTTTTCATCCACTCTGGCTGCGCTCGGGAACACGCCGGCAGATCGCGAGTGTTGATATTTATGAACATGGGCCACGGGAACCGGGAATAGAAAGAAGAAGAAAAGAGTGAAAATGGGCGAAAGTAAAGATTTCATAAAATGTAATTAAAAGCCGGCGCATTTTTTTTTTCTCGAAGCGTTTGCTTGCTGTGAGTTGGAGTGTTGCCTTGTTGTTCATCATAATTTTAATTGGTAAAGTTTTTTCCGGTGTCTTCCGGTCGTTTAGCTTTTTTTTATCTTGTGCTGCGGGAAAGATTGCAGAGGAGGTAATGTGTTCCGTTTCTGTTTATAATAGGATGAAATGTTTTCTTGTTCGTTCGCTGGAAGCGTGATCCGATGAAGTTGGATCCGTCGTCAGGTGTTTTTAAATATGGGCCAGCACTTAAGCACTGATATTTAAGTGGTTGATTTCAGTGGAATATATCATTGCATTATTTAGTTAAATAGCACCGAAGAGACTGTTGTAGTCGAACGAATTTTTTTACTCAAATTATTGCCCATTGTGGGCTATGCGTTTTTCATCACTAAGGCCATTTGTAGTTGAACTAACTATTTTAAAATGTGCAAACTAACTGTTTTAAAATGTCTAATAAAACATCGAGTAACTTTCTAAAATTTCTTTTTTTTTAAGCAAACAGGTAGCGAACGGATTGAACCTAGTCGTATGCTCATTCAACACTTTGTGGGTGTTTGCCTGTTCTCAACCACGACTGCAAGGAATCATACCAAGTACTTTATTCAACGCGTAAGGGGCTGTCCATATACCACGTAGACAACTTTAGGGGAGGTAGGGATTACTAAAATGTCCACGCTTGCCCACGGTGAGGGGGCGGGGGTTTAGATAATGTCCACGTGGATAGGTAAAATATTTTTTTAAGTAAAACATTCATGTTTATAGCCAAAATTGAATTAGATCTGCTCTGTATTTACAACATGTTTTAAACTTTTCGCTCGCCCTGAGTACTCTGTATTCATAAAAAAAGACTGAGTTTTCTGAGAGTGCTGCCAAGTCAAGCATTCATAATTTTCATGTGGAATTCTGGAATTCCCTCCCTGAGATGAATATTCTGAAAGAATCGCACATGAACTGGGATCGATCAGTTCACTCCAATCGTAATAGAGGGTCATACATTCCGTCAGGATAAAGACACAAAGAATGTTGTAATTTTTGTAGTATTAAAAATCACGACTTATATACGAGTTCCGATTCAGCTTCCACTCTTGATGACAAAACTGCTTCGTTTTTATTTTACGAGAACTCCCAAGGTTTCTCGAAATTTGAAATGAACAACAAATTCTTCCATGGGTGCACGGGCTGTATCTCTGAAGTTCTGTTTCTTACAATGATGTTTTTATTTATTGATATTTGGTAATTTTTGTAATACGCTTCTGCTACTGATGGCAATTGAATTGAGACACTTATCAAGAATAATCATCGGTACACGACAAAAGAATTAGTAGATTCGCTACAGATGTCTAAAATCGCTCATAAGCGCCTTGTGAAGCATGGGCACGAAAAACGTTACAGTGTATGGACTACATAATAACTCATATTCCGGAACCCGATCGGATTTGACATATAATAAGGGTTTATTTTACCGAAAATCATTTGAAGGAACGCATCTCAATCTATGTGTGGAAACACACTAGACGGCTCTACCGCGCGATTTTCGCAATGACAAGTCGCAGCAGGAGCTTCATGTAAAACACATTCAGCGGCTTTCGACGGATTCACTATCTGCCATTATTATATTTTTATAGACGGATCCAAGACGAGTATAAGGTACAAGGTACAACTGTTGGGACAGTAAGCGGATTAGAGGGGTGGTATATAAAAACAGAATTGAGGAAAGCGGAAGAGTGGATGTTTACCTGAACGAGAGGGAGAGAGAAGTTGAACACAAACGTCTGAAATATAGCATTTCTCGAAAATTTGGATGGAATTCGAGTATCCGCAGCAACATGAACGCAGAGTGGTCTTCACGTATTGGTTCACCTGACATTTATTATTGCCTTGCTTTATTTACACCTTTCAAAAGCGCATAAACACTAATACCTGATAGCCGTTGCGGCGCATCATTTTCATCGGGCCACCGCAACGAACGAGGAACCGTACAACAGTGATTTTGTTTTATCGCATTCACATTTCATTATCGAGGTCCCGCGGCGGTCTATCTTTGCAAAATCCGCGTGGGAGAGCCGTCCAGTGTGTTCTTAAGACGCGTCCACATTACGCCAATCGGCCTTGGCCGCCCGGTAAAGCCGACTATATGTGGACGTACTGCCCGGGCTGGCCGTCGTGTCGAAAACCGACTCGAATCATACCGAACTCAACCCGAAACAAGTGGGTCCGGTTCGAGAAAGTCGAACCAAAACAAAACGAAGTAAATTAGTGTTGACGACATTGTGCTTCGTGTGTTCATGACGGCTTCGTGCACCCGATGTGACATCCACATTACATAACGAACCGAGTATGCCGCATGGTACAGGCCGATCGGCATCATTCGCCATAATGTGGACGCGCCTTTACGCTATGATTCGTTTCGTTCGTTTCATAAACGCAACGAAAATACATTACTTCACTTGGATGGCAGTAATGTTCCCAGTTTTATTAGCAGTACTTGGTTGAAATTTCTATGCCGAATAACACGCCGTGAATGTATTATGAAGTGTTAAGCTCTGGAATAGGCGTGACCTCAGAGCAAATCGAAAGAATTTTTTTCGTCGAAAAATCCTCTGCCAGAATAGGAATCGAACCCGAATCCCCGGAATGATAATGTGTGTTGCTAATCACTCGGCCACGGGAGCACGAAAATACTATATTTGAAGCGAATTGTGAAGGGTAAATCATTAACAATAATGTTGTTCTACAAAGCAACTAGATTCGATGAATTCCCACATGTACTGCTCGCATTTAAACATATTAACATCATCGATCTAGAATGCTTCGAGGGCTGCAAATAAACGTATGTCTATAAAAATTAGGTTTCTGATTTCTTCCTTAGAATCGGCACGAATTAGCATGATTTAATAATTAAGGGTTATAACTAGGTCAACGAAATCATCGATAACGATGATACTGCAGATGTTTTGTTTTAACTAGGTCTATTACAGACACCAGTCACTACCGAACCTGTAAAAGCGAATATCATTGATGCTTAGACGAGAAAATATTTCGCAATCTGCGATTAGCAGGCTTGAAGCCAATTTAACATTAAAAAGAATTGAATGGAAATTTTGACTTGGTGTTATTTGATTACTTACACGTAGTGCTGACTCCGACCTAACTGCTGATATACCCACTGAAATCGATCGTTATAATATAAAATCATTATTAGACATGATTTTCCTTTAAGATTTTTCACCACTCGAAAATAAATATATAATTTTCAATTACATAGAATACAGTAATTTACATTTAATGCGACATGCATGGCGATTTTGACCTGTAATTGGACATTGGCGATGAGAGTGGTACAGTGTCGACGTCTGGTGGCGACTTTCAATGTGGAGCCATAATTTGGGCCCCGAACTCGATGTTTACAATAATGTCCAATTACAGGTAAAAATGTCCAATTAAGCGTTTCGCATTACAGGTCTGTCCAATTAGCTAAATGTCGCATCAAATGTAACTTACTGTACATATTTGATACGGAAAACTAAATTTTAATTAATATTTTTTTATATTCAAAGTGTGTTTAACCCATCAATTGTCATTATCCCTTCCCCAAAACGGAGTACAAAGCTTAAGAGGGTGTTCTAGTGTAAAGGCACAAATTTCGGGCGTTTTTTCAAGCTCCGAAAAAATAGAACAAAGAATATTTTTACTATTATTTTGTTGTTTATCTATCTTTTAACGATGAAACAAATCCCAAACGGATAAAAAATATTCGTTATCTGGGTCATGTGGACTCAATCAAATCTATTTTTCAAGTGCATTTTTTGAAAAAAAAATCTTGCAGCTTTTTCCCCATGCTGTCTGTTTTTCCCATGCTGTCAATCGTTTTTCCTAAAAAAACGATCAAACGTTTTCGTGACTCGGGCTTCGTTTATTTACCTTTTTTGACCGAACTAGAATTGAAATAAATGTTGTAATTTGGGTAATGCGCATTATTTCGTTGTTTTAATGAAAGAAAGTTCAAGTTCAGAATGATAATAACCTAACATTTGGCGAGAAGTAAAATTGAATTACAATCAAGTTCAGGGAAAGTTATAGGTCAATAGAACTGAAATTGCAGAGTCCACCAAAATGCCAGTGGTGCTTTTATGATTCCAAACGGTAGCATTAATTGATGAAAAATGTAGTTCATTCATTTTATTTAATTCGATTAGTTTTGGCTTTCATAAAAATACTTTCTCTATGAAGTCTCCTATCTTTAAATGAAGGAAGGATCTCCTATCTTTAAATCAGTCGCTAAATCTGACGTACGTTATTACCGTGGAATTGCCATTATCTTTTGCATTACTAAACTATTCGAAGCAATAGTGAATGAAAAAGTCTTCCAACAAGTAAAGAATAGAATAACGTGTATGCAACATGGCTTCTTCAAAGGCCGCTCAACTGCAACTAATCTGTTTGCATTTGTGACTTTTATTTTGAATGCCATGGGAAATGGCAAACACGTACAAGCTCTTTACACTGACTTCAGTAAAGCATTTGACCGCATCGACATTCCATTACTACTCTTCAAATTGTAGAAAATTGGAATGGAACAAGGACTCTTAAGCTGGCTGAATTCTTATCTAACAAATCGTGAACAAATTGTTCATTTTAAAAATTCTCTCTCAAATCCAGTAAAAGTCACTTCGGGAGTCCCACAAGGCTCTCATCTTGGTCCTCTTCTTTTCATTCTGTACGTTAATGACATCTCCTTCGTTCTCAAGCGTATAAATGTACTCTTGTATGCAGACGACATGAAGCTTTTCGCGGAAATTGGTAATGAAAACGACATCGAAGCACTCCAAAACGAAATACATGTATTCCATACTTGGTGTAATAAAAATCTACTAAAACTGAATGTAAAAAAATGCAGCTCCATTACATTTAGCAGAAAAAATCATGTACCAAATATTGTAATACGTCTTGGAAATCAAAATGTAGAGAAATGTGAAATAGTTAGAGATCTAGGCGTCGTCCTGGACTGTAAACTCACATTCATAGAACACTACAACTCTGTAATCAATAAGGCAAATAGTGTGTTAAGCTTTGTCAAACGCTTCTCACATAACTTCCAGGACCCATACACAATCAAGCTTTTGTATATCACATACGTAAGGCCAATTCTGGAATACTGTAACATCGTTTTGAACCCGTATATGGTCGTACATGAAGAACGCATTGAGTCAGTCCAGAAACAGTTTCTCCTATTTGCACTCCGTAAGTTGAACTGGACATCATTTCCACTTCCTTCATTTGAAGCACGCTGCATGCTCATAAACGTCCAAGCACTAAAGGAACGCCGTAAATTTGCAATGCTTTCTTTTGTTAGTGATTTAATTCCGCAACGAGTACAGTCAGCCGGATTACTAGAAAAATTAAATTTCTATGTACCTGGGCGTCAACTAAGAACACGCAATTTGTTTCTAACCAAAACATCCAGAACAAATTATGCAAACAACGCTCCTATCAATCGCATGATGCGTATATACAATCAGCACTGCGAATTAATTGACACAACAATGAATAAAAAACAGCTAAAAAGAAACATGTACCGTAGGAATAATATTTAACTTAAGAAAACATTGTTAATATATAAGTATGTAGTCTACATTTGTTTGACGAAAATGAATCAATAAATAAAATTTCTTTCGGATTGTTCTTGACAACCATTTTGGTTCTATCGGCATAACCCAGTTCATAATTAGAATAGTTACAAACTGATAAAGAGAGGAAGTTCAATAGAAACTGGGCCATGGCTTACACGATTCTAGCCCTTCTGGTTACATGAGACAGAAAAAATCGAACAGCTTCTGAATTTGATTTTTTTTCAAATTTCTAGACTACAATACTGCCCTAATGCAGTCAACCTGTGTAGTAAACTAATGTTATTATAAATCTTCGGAACAGTTAAATGAACCACAGCAGAAATTGGACACTGTCTAACATATATTCGTTTGAGTGACAATTCGGGTGTGTTGAACGATCCGAAACTAGCAATATGATAAAACATTTTTAAAATTTCAACAGCACGGTAATATCAACATCGTTTCCCTTTATTTTTACCACCTCTGTATTGTTTCGAGATTCGTTTTTCTTCGATATATGCCAATGATTGTTTTCAAATAAAGTACTTGATTTCATTGCCTGATTTTTTGAAACTATATGCAGATGTGGAGATAATGTAAATTGAATTTGGAAGAAAACAATGAGCTTCCCGGACAATGCTGAAAAAAAGAGTATGGAACAAATCGTTACTATTGCATAATTAGCTATTATTTTTATCAAAAAAAAACATCTAATAGGAAACAGAAACAAACTTAAAATGAAATTTAAGCGAAAATATATATAATTTTTTTGATATTTTTCTCCAAAAATTGGAGGAATGCCCACGTGGACAAAAGGGGGAGGGGTATAAGGAATGTCCTCGCTTGTCCACGGGGTGTCTGAGGGGGCACGGAGGGGGTGTCTGAAATCATGCTTTTTCTGTCCCCGTGGTATGTGGACAGCCCCTAATAGTTTAAATATTTTCTGAATTAATTTTAATGACTAGTGATTTTTTTCACGAATGTATACGGAGTTTCTAGGAACAATGGGCAACGGTACTCGGTATGAACAACATATTATTAGCGTGAAAGATAAGAGGATCTCTTTCAAGGGAAATTATTTCCGACCGCAAAGGGTTGAAACTACCAAGCCCTAAACACTGTTACATTCACTCACGTATTCTCTGATGTCGAAAGAAGATGGTCGGGCAGCACGAGGGCCCGACCATCTTCTGGCCGGATCTCGCTTCGTGCCACTATTCAAAGGACGTGTTGGAGTGGTACCAAGCCAACGGGGTTACCTTCGTGCCAAAGGAAATGAACCCGCCCAACGCGCCGGAGCTTCGCCCAATAGAGAAATATTGGGCAATTATGAAGCAGGCCCTCCGGAAGAACCCAAAAGTTGTCAAATCGGAGGCGGACTTCAAGAGAAAATGGATTTCTGTTCAAAAAAAAACTACAACCTGACGTTGTACAGAACCTTATGGACGGGGTAAAGAGGAAGGTGCGAGCATACGGGCTTGGGCTCGAAGTATGAATAAAAAGAAAATGCCAAAAGTTGTTTAATAGTTTTTATATTACTGTCTAAAATTTTCAAAAGGATCGGTCTACTGGGCGAATTTCTACAGCGTTTTTTCCGTGATGCAATTTGATGTGACACACCCTTTAGTTTCAATGAACTGCTTTTCAAAACTTGCTCATTAAAACAAACCAATCGGAGATGTTTAACCGTGCCTTCCCATGTAGGAATGAAGGCCTGCAACGTGCAACGCATTTTTAACAAAGTTCCCTGGGGTGGAACTGAATACTCGAAGATTTTGCACGTGGTTGCTGTTAAACGAGCGAAGTGAAATTGCGTCTGTGGGTGTTGTGGTATTTATGAGTGGAAGATGTGAGCAATGCTCCTCGATAGTTAGGCTGCCTACCTAAAGGTGAAACTAATCTTTTGATAAACAGTCCATTACGGAAAACCCGAGAAAAACACAAACCGTAACTTTCTTCCACTGTTGTTCCATCTTTTTCATGCTGAGTTCTTGCTTTATTTAGAGATGCCAATAGCTTTGGCTATCATATAGTTCTTTAACTTTTCGCCTTTGTTTATAAAACTTGTAGAGACTATGTCTGGTTGATTCTCTAACCACATTTTCAAAGGTCACTTCATGGGATATTTTGTCAAAGTAGATAAATGATGTGTACGAATGTTACACAGTTAGTCAGGTACGAGTTCAGCCATTTGATGGTGTATAAGACGAAACCCCTGCGTTTTGTTCTCTTTATCGCGAAATCGTGTATCACTGAGTCGAAGTCTTAATTGGAAATACGACTTGGTTTTGACGTAGGACTTCGTCTTTGATTTCTATATAGGGGGGTCACTCTACGAAAAATGTAACGTTTATTAAGAGTTTTCAAATACATATTACGCAGAATCGTTCTTACGATATATAGAAGAAGTGTGTAATACGCACCCCCTAAACGAGAATGGTTTTATCTTGACCGTGCTCTTTAAATTTCAAATAACAACTACGTCAGTACATAGTTAAGTTAGTTAGTTAACCCTCAGTCATCTGTAATCGTTTTTTTTCTTTTGATACTGAACAACAAAAGTGCTACGAATTTTATTTTGTAAGGCGCCCAAATTCTAAATTTCCAATCATACGGTGTTAAATGGCCCAGCAGAAGTATAATATGCCCATGAGTTGTTTCTCTCAGAGACTATAAAGCTCAGAGAAACAGCTTGTATGGATGAGAGATTCCATCAATCTATTCCCTTCATGCCCACCAGCGAAGAGAAGAAACTGTTTCTCCGGTGAGCGTGTTCTCCCAGAATTCGTGTATTAATTCTTCAGTCCGCGTTCTTGTTTTCGTGCATTCTCTGAGCACATAATATAGATGCCAAATGAGGGGCTCAGAATGCAAGGGGTGTAAGTGACTTGATCGATTTCTCTTCATCAACATTTTATTTAGTAAATAACTCAACTGCAAAAACGTTCCAATTTAAGTTTGCTATAGAATCTGATAGATGATGTCAAATACAGCTGGGAATGTATATGCAGCTAAGTTATGACCAAAAGAGAGAGTCGATGTAGAGAAAACGATCAAAACACTTACACCCCTTTCATTCTAAGCCCCTCAAATGTGAAGACATGTTTTCGTTTTGAAGACATTTAATTTTGTGAAAACATACTGAGGTCGTTTAGAAGTATGTGAAAACAATTGTTTGTGTGATTTATCGAACATGATTTAGAACTCACATCCAAGCTATTACTCTCGTGAGAATGTTATCCGGCCGAAGGCGAGCATATTGCCCCGATTGAGGGTATGCCATACTGCCCGATGGTAGCTGATGCGGAAAATATCAAATTGAGAAGGAAATGAATCCTTTCTTAACATTTTCTTCATCTGAGATATTCACTGGGAACTCGACTCAATAAATATGACCCACAGTTACCGCATCTGAATCGATTTCAAACAACAAAAACCTTAAAGAAATGATGTAGAAAATTAAATTGACAAAAAAATCCCAATTGCTGTGGAAAACTCATATTTCCTTCAACCCAAACGGAATACAAACTTTCATTCGAATCAAAAATACTCATGTTTTGTCATTTGTCGATTTCATTCGGAGTTGCTCAATATACTCTGGAGTTGAGTACCTTCTGAACCAATTTTGTTCTAAGATTTGACCCACCTGCCCCGTGGAGATTCTACGAAGAGGAAAAAGAAGACAATATTTTGAGAACAGATCCATCGTGACCAATAAATGGAAACTGCCGTGTTTACTTCATGGTAGGGATTGAATGAAATCACCCGCTCAAATTTGAAACGGTACCAGTGTTGGAAAAAATCATCTTCGCTATGATCAAATGCATAGATTTTCGGGCTAGGTTGCATCGAAAACCTATATATTCCAAACGAAAATTAAAATGACAGATCCAGACAACCATTGAATATGAGCAAATGAACTTTTGTCCTTCAATATGTTTTGATGTTTATTTTTTCCACCCAGTGTCATTTTCATCTTGATTATCGGAAACGTCAGAACTGAATTTCATTTCAGCCAAATGAATATCAGCTGTTGTTAACTTCTAACCTGAGGCTGTGTGCGGTTGGGTTTTGCAGTTGCCGGATGCCGTAATCGGAAATACCTTATGAATTTCACGATATCGCAAATGACTTGATGGTAGCTAAAACCACTCGTTGTATCCATTCTGCATATGTCGTTGCTACCGTCTCGCCAAATAAAATTTATTTTGAACTTAAATTCACTGCCAGAACGAATATCGTTTCGGATGTGATGGATATCAATTTGTTGCTTTTGATATCCAAAGTATAAATAACAGCGAAGTTATGAACCCCAATCAATGTCGCATTCATTCATTATAGCAAAATTGCTCATGCGACAGCGATGTGAACAAAATGAACTCGTTTGTTATTGTCATCAATATAATGAGGGCAGTGTGTTTCAAGCTGAAAAAAAGTCATTTACACTGGAACAAAATCATATTCGTTTCTCGTGAATATTTGTTGATATTCTAAGACACTGGTTGTTACCCGTTGTTTTCCCATTTCAGGGTGCTGTGATCGAGTCGAGGGCTTGTTCTGCTGACATATAGTACACTGACGAATGTGTTCCCGGACATCTTCGGTTATCCGAAATGGCCAGAAATATTATTTGGGGATTTTATGAATGGGTTTGAAGTGCACCCGTGGCCGAGTGGTTAGCGTCTCACATTGTCATGCCGGGTGTTCGGGTTCGATTCCCGTTCTGGCCGGAGGATTTTTCGCCAAAGAAATTTCTTTCGACTTGCACTGTGGTCACGCGTATTCAAGAGCTTGCCCCTCGGAATACATTCAAGGCGTGTTATTTGGCTTAAGAAATCTCAACTAAGTATTAATAAATGACGCTAATTAATGCATACGTTGAGACGGCAAAAGTTCCACAGGGAACGTTAACGCCATTCAAGAAGAAGATGAATGGGTTTTCCCGTGCCCAAGTGAAGCACATCATCATGCTCTTCTACTAAAATATGCTCTCGTATATGTTCCGGAACGCACCTCTTCCACTCAAATCGATAGTCTAAGCTAACATTTTTAATTGGGACAAATTTCTTAAGTATACCGTTGTCGATTCGAAAATCTATATATTTTTCCGGTCTTTTCACAACTCTTTTCTGCATTTTAGCATATCAATCATCATCCGATGATTTTACTCCAACGACTTCAACCGAACGGGACAATGCGTCAGGAATCACGTTATCCACCCCTCGACGATGCTTAATGGACATATTGTATCTTTGGAGTTCCATACTCCACCGGCACAGCCTGGAAGATGTGCGCCAGCTACTTTGTAAAATATACGCCAACGCTGATGCGTCTGTGATTACTGTAAATCGAGAGCCCTCTACGTAGCATCTGAATTTATGTATAGAGTTAAGAACTGCAAGTGCTTCCTTTTCGGTTGCACAGTAACGTTGATTTTTGGGAATGATACGCGATCGGTCTTTCAATTTCATCGTGCATTTGTGTTAGGACTCCTGTATTGCTAGCAGTTCACTGTACTCGGATATAAATCTTCTATAATAGTTACTCATACCCAGAAATCTACGTAAAGCTTTGAGTGATTTCGAACGTTCAAAGTTTACGATAGCCTCAATGCGATCTGGATTTGGTTGCAAACCATTTTCGCTCAATACATAACCTAGATATGGTACCTCAGAAACACAAAAATGCGACTTTGCTAGATTTATTGACAAATTTGCTCAATTCAATTCCATTCCGCAGGGCCTCTTTCTGCCGCGTCCTTTCCGATCTCCTGGTGTCCTCGTTTGTATGTAATGAAGAAAAGGCCCACTGGTCGGACCTGACCAGCTGGCGTTAACACCGTGGCGCCCCCCATTCAATTCATTTTTCCAATTACCTTTTCTTATAAATTTTGACGTGGGACTACGTCTAACCGGAGTATATGGGGGGTAAAATGAAAACCTTAACATAGAACATACAGGAAAAAATGAAAGACTCCAAATGCTTATAACTCGAACATGTATTACTGGATCGGAATGATTTTTGCATCAATTGATAGAGAATATTTCTACGCTTCTATCGCAATTAATAAAATGTTATTTTTCATTAGATAAACAATTGAAAAACTATAAAATGTTAAGCGTTATTTAAACGCTCTAACTGCCTCGTTTTGATTGGCCCGATTTACGGTTTCCCTAACATAGCCATCAAAACCAAGCTGCCTTGGAGAAATCGGCATTGCAAATACATGGAAGTCGGGGGTATTTTTGTTCCATCCAAAATGTGTTTCCCTAACACAGACTTCAAATCCATGGAGCTTAGGGAAATTGGCATTGCAAATACATGCAGGTCGGGGGTATTTTTGTTTCGACCGAAATGTGTTTCCCCAACACAGACATCAGAACCAAGGTGTCTGAGGAAATTGGCACTGCAAATTCATACAAGTCGGGAGCATTTTTGTTCCGACTGAAAGGTATTTGCCTAACACAGACTTCAAAACCAAGATGTCTGGGGAAATCAGCTTTGCAAATAAATGCAAAATGCGAGTACTTTTGTACTCGCTTGGCTTTGTGCAAACTAGAATATGTTTCCTTAACACGGTCTCTTAAACTTAGGAACGTGGAAAATCGTGGTGACACTAGAGGCGAATGAACTTTCAGCTTTACAACCTCTATAGTATAAAAAGTAGAAGTTGAAGTTGTTGATTCATGCAAGCCAGAGGTACTTCTGCACCCGCATGTTTTTTTTTGCACTCCGAAAAGTGTTTTCCTAACACGGATTACAAGAACGGGTACGAATATAACGCTTTGGCTCGGTTATTTAAGATTGCATTGAAGGATATGCCCTCATATCGTCTGCTCACTGAAATGATTGCTAAGCTAAGGTAGTCCCACGACAACCTTGCGGTTATATCATAGATATAACCCACCCATTTTTTTTTGACGTGGGACTACGTCTAACCGGAATATTTGGGGGGTAAAATGAAAACATAAACACTGAACATGCAGGAAAAAATGCAAGATTTCGAATGCTAATAACTCGAACATTTTCTACTGGATCGGAAAGATGTTTGCATCAATTGATAGGGAATATTTCTACGCATCTATAGCAATTAATAAAATGTCATTTTTCATTAGATAAATAATTGAATAACTGTAAAATGTTTAGCGTTATCTAAACGCCCTTACTGCCTCGTTTTGATTGGCCCGATTTACGGTTTCCCCAACACAGACTTCAAAACCAAGCAGCGTTGGGGAAATCGGAATTGAAAATACATGAATGTAGGGGGACTTTTGTTCTCTCCGAAATATGTTCCCTAACACAGACTTCAAAACCAAGCAGCATTGGCGAAACCGACATTGCAAATACATGAAAGTAGGGGCAGCTTTTGTTCCCACCGAAACGCGTTTCTTTAACAGAGGCTTCTAGTCCAAGGAGCGTGGGGAAGTTGGCATTGCAAATACATGCAATTCGGGGGCATTTTTGTTCCGACTGAAATGTGTTTCCCTACCACAGACTTCAAATCCATGGAGCGAGGGAAAATTGGCATTGCTAGTACATGCAAGTCGAGGGCAATTTGTTCCGACTAAAATATGTTTCCTCAACACAGGCTTCAGAAACAAGGTCTCTAGGGAAATTGGGATTGCAAATTCATGCAGGTCGGGAGTATTTTTGTTCCGACTGAAATCTGATTACCTATAAATACCTCTAAACCAAGGTGTCTGGGGAAATCGGCATTGCAAATACATGCAAACTGCGAGTACTTTTATACTCGCTTGCCTTTGTGCAGACTAGAATGCGTTTCCCTAACACGGTCTCCTGAACTTAGGTACCTGGTAAGTTCGTGCAGACACTAGAGACATGGCATTTGTTCAAACTTTTTACTCACAATGCAAATATATTGAATTCAATTGAATTCGGAAATTGTTTCATTCAATCAATACATACAAATGATTATTAAGCTAAGGTAGTCCAACGTCAACCTTGCGGTTATATCATAGATATAACTCACCCATTTTTTTTTTTAATACTAACGATGTTCACAGCTATCAACAACTTGAACATTTAACAAAACCTAATAAACAAACAACACTTGACATTACTAAACTACACTTATCTACATATTTAAATCAAAGACATTTACTTCACACGACGCGCACTTCTATTTCCGGAGACGGTCACTAACAGAAAGAAAGACCACATACAGTGCGATTCACATACAACATACACGTCACGTTCACGTCCCGTCACGTCACGATTCGTCAATGATTCTACCATGCAATTCTCATGAAAACATTCACATACACCAGCAACGTAACGACCCGTCAGCATACGTTCAACGAAAACGACCGGCAGGGTTTGTAGAAAAGAATAATTGACGGAGACGGACGGCTCGTTTGGTTTTTGTCTGGGCTTTGTGCCTCGGCTTTTGTTTTGATTTGGTTGTACAGTAATTTACATCTACATCGACATTAAGCTAATTGAACAGATCTGTGATGCAACACGTTTAATTAGACATGTTTACCTCTAGTTGGACATTTTTGTAAACATTGAGTTCGGGGCCCAAATTATGGACCCACATTGAAAGTCGCCACCAGTCGCAAATGTCCAATTACTGGTCAAAACCGACTCCAATGCGACACTGGTGGTGGTGCCTCAGCATATCGCTTGATACGTAACTTACTGTACTTTTTATGCCAACATATCTCTTAACTCCAAATTTCGGAGTGAAAATCATTCGCGACTAGTTGAGAGAATTATTTTATTTATTATTATTGTTGCATAAGGGTCGGACTACGGGGTTTAAGCATTTAAATAATTGAATGCAATGATTCTCATTGAATTTTTCAAAATTTAGAACTGATTCTAGGCATGCTGATTTGAAAGAGGGCATTGCAATTTAAAATTGTTGTAGGTGGCGACACCATGAATAAAATTAAATAAATCATTCGTTTGGCATTTGACGTGACGGTGCTGGTGGAAGCATTGACTGCATGTGTGAATTGGTGGAGACGTTGACGGAACGTAGACGTTCTTCTCCGTAACGTGCTATGTGAATCGCACATACAACGGACAAAAGAGAACAATGTCGACAGGCCGAATACAATTGTACCCTGTCCCTTTGAGCGACGGTACGTCGCCCCATTCACGGACGCGGCCTCTCGTCTACTCAAACCGGTCCATTGTTAAAGGTGGCCGTACACTGTTTGCCCGGAGATCAAATATTTGATATTTTTTGACAGATAAGGTTTGATTTGATATTTGTACAAACACTATTTTGTTTGCCACTCTTCAATTTTAAACAGTAGTAAACAATATCAAACACCGAACATGGAAAAAAATCAACTGAAATATAAAATAACTGAAAGGTAACCTAACCATGTACCGACAGGTTCGAAGAACAAACTGAAAAAATATTTTAGGCATCCAATAATTGAATATTTGCTTGTCGTGTTTTGTGTAGAATATATTTGATCAGTACACGTTGACCAAATTTTATCTGTCAAAAAGAGTCAAATATTTGGCTTCGGTCAAACAGTGTATGAGCACCCTAAGTACGCGGGGTCCCTCAGATGAGTTAGTACGGAGCTTGCAATGACCCTGTCAATTGACATATGGCAAATTTTGTTGTCTGCGGTTTTGCTTGATTTCAGTGATAGCAGAGTCATCACTTTGGCCAATGGTGAACGACTGTTACATATTATAATGAAAAGTCTCACTAAAAATGTCGGAAATGTATAAACAAACGATTCATTAAGAGTCAGAAATACGTGTTTCAAGTAATTTAATAACATGGTGTGAAAAATTTCATTTAAATTTTATCATTTTAAAACTGGCTCCGTGTCTTCTAATCTGAAGCTTACACTATCGAGTTGGGGCCCAGATTGAAAGTCGCCACCAGATGTCGACACTGACAACTGAGCTGAAGAGCTGTTCATAAAGAACAGTTCTTTTAGATGAGCTGAGCTGATCTGAGCTGTTCATTGTGATGAGCTGGATTGCATGCCTCTAATCGAAATACATCAGTTAATTGAATGCGCCTTCTCTATGGTTCGGTGTAGACATGTGATGATAGTGCTACACGCAAAATTCACTAGAAAATTGACTTGGTGGTACATAGCCTTACGGTGGCATTTTCTTAATGGCCGAATGCAACGGAAATTTACGGAAGAAAATCACTAACTAAACAAATATTATACCAGTATTCCGTTTACTTTACTATAGATCACATAAGATTTCACGAAATCATTACATCCCTAACTCTGCAAGCAGTCATTAAATATTACCATCATCGGGTTGAAATTGGCAAAATTTGCTCGTATAATAAAAACCCACATCCGGTCCGCTGAATCTTTTCATCGGGCAAATAATATTCACAGCCGAACCCAAACATTTTTCCTGGCCCAGAGCGTTCATTTGTTTTTTTTTGTGAGCGTGTATATTTTATGAGCTCCCATGTGGCGGACCCATTTTCGCTATGAGATTCCGAGTTAAACTCCAAAAACCAGAAAAAGGTTCATCCTTATTCCGGTCAAGGTAATTTTAAATATAAAAAGGAAAAAAAAACAAATGATATACATATACGCAGATTCTGGCTAAAGCGAAACGGCGGCTCACTCGCGATGGGCTTTCCGTATCCTGTGGAGCGCCAAAGTCACTTTGAACTATTCGACGTTCCCTTCAAACCACCGCGCTTCTCCACAAAAAAAATGTTTTAATAAACTATAATGGATCACTCAAGTGGATTGATAATATTTGTTCTCCTTTTATGCACCACCACCATAAAATGCTACTGAATCGTTTGGTATTATGAGTTTTCACTCCATCCCTCGCTTTGTCATTCTCCAGCATCATTTGGCTCCTTTGGCGAACTTGTCCTTATACACTCTTCACAATCGACTGGCGTCCTTTTCTTTGTCTCGAAAGACAAAATGCTATTCTGTGACTAGGATGAAGGGAGGGGGGGGGGAATTGGCTGGGATGATGGGAGTCTCAGACTGTGACTAGACAACAACAACGGTTTGACCTATTGAGAGAGACAGTATTACGTTTTTGTCAGCATCATCATCGTCGTCGTCGGCTTCGTCTCCTGATGGTTGCCGTCTTCAGCAAATGGAAAATGGGAGAAATTGGAGGAAGCAAAGAGCTCGCAGCTCGCTTTCCCTCTATTTTCCACACGCGCGTTGGTGTGAGTGTTTGGCCGCATCCGGGGGTTGTTTGAAGAGCTGCGGCCATTCTGCAGCTACCATTGATGTGTGGATCGAGGCTATATGGAAATCATCGAGTTGAATATGATGCTTGCTCGGGTTGTACGAGTTGAAAAAAAAAATTCAATATGCATATATGAATATTTGTCCGTGGAATTCAGGAATTTCCATATTCGGAAACCCACCCAAATAGTGGATGAACGAAGGATGGGAGGAAGCTGGAAACATAGGATGATTTTCTCAGAAATAACGAAACAACGGTTTAAATATGCAGGCGCTGTTTCCAAACACCCACATCTTAAATATTATCCGTTTTGTCTTAAAAAAGGTGTACCGATAGCTTTGTTCTCATCAAACATACAAATCGGTTCGTAATGACACGGAAATGTGAACAGTGATCGAATGTGGCGTCCTTCAGGATGCGTTCAGAACGGGTGAATTAACAATATGAAACTGTCTATTGAATTGTGTAATTAAAATGAAATCGATAAATCGGATTAAATTCGTTAAAAATGATTTATTGCCTTGCGTTGCCTTGTAGTCCCACACAAGTGGGTAATATAAAAGTCACAGGAGGTTGTGTCCGAGACACGACGGCATAGTTGACGTAGGATTCCGTTAGGCTATCTGTTGATTTTGTATATGTTTGAAGAATTACATCGTTAAACACTTTGATAATGATTTGGTGGCCCTGAAAAGGGTCGTTTTGTTTGGTTGTTGGATATTGTTTGTTCACTCCACCAGTGTTTACCGAGTGATGATGACACAAGGATGGTAAACAGTCGTTGGATGGTGCGTCCGAAGTGGAACGAGATATGAAGAAAACCGCTGTGATCTTAGACGAGATGACTCCTATGTTATGTATGGATGAAATAAAGAAAAAAAACTCACCAATGTAATATACGATAATTACCATTACCGAACACAATTATCAATTTTTATCATCAGTAAAAACATGTTACTTCAATATAGAGAAAACATTTTTGAAATGCGAAAGGTAATTTTCGTTTATAATTTTTACTTTTTGAATGTTTATTCAACCCAATGCAAATTTCAACTGGACTAACAGCACCTAATACTCTATGCAGAGCTTGGTTTTGATGTCTCTGTTAGGGAATACATTTCGGTAGGAACAAAAACTCCCTCTACTTTCATGTATTGGCAATGTCGATTTACCCAAGGCAGCTTGGTTTTGATGTCTCTGTTGGGGACCCGCCGCATGTGTCGTCAAGTTCGATCAATCAGAAGTGGGTATCTCCGTTAGGATAGGGGTTGAGATTTTTCAATTGTTCGATAGTTAGTTATATGACATACATTATTTTCTTCAATATAAAAAATTGTTATGGAGTGTCGAAATCGGTTGACGCAAAAATTTCATCTATCCGTCATGAAATGACTGAGAAATAAGCGTTTGAAATTGGACAATTTTCACGATGTGCTCAATTTTCGATTTTCAATTTGTACCCCAATATGTTCCCGAAAGACGTAATCCTACGTCAAAAACACGGCCCCAATCGATGTTCGTAAACATTTTGGTTGTTGCAAAATCGCCCTGAAAAAATCCGCACGTCATCTTGTTTACAAGGAGTAGCATCCGTTCCACACAAACAATACCAAACTCCTCATCAACGCACAACGCTTCCAAAGCATCAAACACCACTTCGTTCTTGCGAAGCGAAGTTACAAAAAAAAACTTTTAATGACTTTGGGTATACGGACTAAAAATAATGTTTTAATCAAAACTCAGCGATACAGAATATCCTACGCTTTTGAGAGCGAGAAAGAAAGAGAGAGAGGCAGAGCGCGCGTTTGGCGGAGAAAGAATATTCTTTTATCGCCGATCAATCTTTCGACAGCAGACGGTCTCCCGTTGGCTGGAACGGGTAAATGAAAGCAATGGGGTTTTCCATGGTTGCTTTCAACACCCGCTCCACGCCCGCAAGCTAAGGAGTTTGTATAGGACCCCATCTAACCCGCACCATCACACCAGTGGTTGCACTTGAGCGACACAAGATGACGTTGATGATCTTCCGGCAGAGAAATTTGTTGATGTTCTTCCGCTGCTGCGTTTGATCTGTGGCGTGAATTTATGCACTGGGTAACGTTTCTTCTCACATTGCACGTGAAAAGTTATTTTGTAATTGGAGTAACGCAATCTTCATTGCTTACCAAGAGCAAGAGATTAGTTAGTGCAGGGCGAGAAAAGTTTGTTGATGAAATTTAGTGACCCATTTTGGATTTATTGTGGTTCTCTTGGGGAATATCGAATCGAATCTGAGGTATTGTTCTTAGGTGAGTTTTAAACTATTCGGCGTAATCAACTAAATTCGTTGGAATGTTTGTGTGAAACTCCGCTAATTCGAATTTTAATGCAGCTTTGTTTAAGGATTTCATTCGCACACTACACTACAAAAAAAAATTATTTCGCTCATATCTGACAACTTAGCATTACATTTTAAGTGGTCTAAAGGAGCAAATGGTTCGATGGAGGGTCTTCGATGCAATGCTTATGAGTTCGAAACTCGGCCATTTCATCGACTTTTTTCAACAGAACATCATAAACTGAATAAGTTTTATCTAGTAGCTGGGAAAGACTCTAGAAAGCCAAGGTCAAGGTGCTGAAAGGATTCTATTTTTAGAAAACTAGCTGACCCGACAAACTTCGTCCCGCCCAAAATTCGTTTTTTGTTATCAATACCTTCAAACATTCACGTTTGCTGAAAGGATTGCACCCTAAAACTTCCACATGCTAAATTTGGTTCCATTTGTTTGATTAATTCTCGAGTAATGCAGAAATTTGAGTTTCATTCGTGTGGCAGCTCCTCTTTAGAGAGGAGTTAAAGTGTCTATTCACCATGAAACGTTTCGTGTACCCTAAAACATTCGCATGACAAATTTGACTCCGTTTGCTTGATTAGTTTTCAAATTATGCAGAAATTTGTCTTTCATTTGTATGGCAGCTCCCCCTTATAGAGAGGGGTGGAGTGTCTATCTATCGTAAAAATATTTATTACACCCTAAAACCTCCACCTGCCTAATTTGGTTTCATTTTCTTGAATAATTCTCGAGTAATGCAGAAATTTGTGTTTCATTTGTATGGCAGATCCCCCTTAGAGAGGGGGGTGGAGGGTCTAACCACCATAGAAATATTTATTGCACCCTAAAACCTCAACATGCCAAATTTGGTTTTATTTGCTTGAATAATTCTCGAGTAATGTAGAAATTTGTGTTTCATTTGTATGGCAGCCTCCCCTCAGAGACGGGGGAAGGGTAATTTAACCACCATAGAAATATTTATTGCACCCTAAAACGTAATATGCTTAATTTG
This sequence comes from Toxorhynchites rutilus septentrionalis, assembly GCF_029784135.1. Classification (NCBI taxonomy): domain Eukaryota; kingdom Metazoa; phylum Arthropoda; class Insecta; order Diptera; family Culicidae; genus Toxorhynchites; species Toxorhynchites rutilus. Next base: position 54,638,234 of record NC_073744.1, read on the forward strand.
GTTTCATTTGCTTGATTAATTCTCGAGTAATGCAGAAATTTGTGTTTCATTTGTATGGCAGCCCCTCCTAAGAGAAAGTGGAGGAGTATCTAATCACCGTGAAAACAATTATTGTACCCTACAACCTCCACATGCCAAATTTGGTTTCATTTGCTTGACTAATTCTCGATTAATGCAGAAATTTGTGTTTCATTTGTATTGCAGCCTCCTCTTAGAGAGGGGGGTGGAGAGTCTAACCACCATAGATACATTTATTGCACCCTAAAACCTCGACATGCCAAATTTCGTTTCATTTGCTTGATTAATTCTCGAGTAACGTAAAAATTTGTAATAAATTGGTATGGCAGCCCCTCCTTAGAGAGGGGGAAGGGGTTTCAAACTATCACGAAAACCTTCCCCGGCCCCAAAAACCCAGAACTGTTCATTGATTGATCTTCTAGTCGATCCCGTTGAATTTACCTTTTACTAAGAAATTCCTAGTAAGGGACGAACACGAAATTATTGCGACACCGAAAATGTCATGCCAATTTTCTTATAATGTTTAAAATCAAACCAAAATTTTAGGGTAGTTTTATACATATATTTACTTCAAAAATCAAAAGAAAAGTTAATCGATGGAGCCTTGAGTGTAAAATTGAACGCATTTTCGTTTGATGCCCTCCATCAAAGTCTTTACAGTGTCACCCGGTACCAGTTTCTCAGTTTTTTTTTCCATTTTCTTAACATGTCCTTCTCGTCTTTGACTGTCTTCTTGCTTTTCGGAAGCTCCCGCTTCATTATTGTCCAGTACTGCTCCACCGGGCTCAGCTCCAGACACTTTGGCGGGTTCATGTCCTTTGGAACAAAATGGACAGAATTGGCCTCATACCACTCCAGGACACTTTTAGGATAGTGGCATGATGCCAAATCTGGCCATAATAGCGGAGCTTCGTCGTGCTGCTACTCAGATTTGTAGATCTCGCCATTTACTGTGCCCTCTGTCACGAAAGGCTCACTCCTTAGTCCGAAGAGATATTATATATTATATATAAACGAGATATTTGGAGGCGAACTTCGACATTTTCTTCTTCTTATATTTGTCGTCCACATCGAACTTGCTCTTGCCGGTGAAAATCTCCAACCCCGGAATTTGCTTAAAATCGGCTTTTATATACGTTTCGTCGTCCATCACACAGCAGCCATATTTTGTCAGCATCTTCTCGTAGAGCTTCCGTGCCCGAGTTTTAGCCGTCGATTTTTGCCGCTCATCTCGGTTTGGGAAGTTCTGTACCTTGTATGTATGTAGTCCAGCTCTCTTCTTTGTATTCTGGACGTAGCTCTGCGACATTCCGATCTTTTCAGCCAAATCACGGCTTGAGACGTTGGGATTTGCTTTAATCATCCGCTTCACCTTATTACCTCTGTCTTATTGTTCTCCGGTCCCGGTTTTCTTCCAGCTCCTTTGCCGTGGTCCAACGTCAACCGCTCCTGGAACCGCTTCAACACTCTGGAGACGGTTGAATGGTGAATGTTCAACATTTTTCCCAACTGCCGGTGCGACAGGTCAGGAAATTCCAGGTGTTTGGAAAGAATTTGTTCTCTCGACTCGCGTTGGTTCACCTCCATTTTCGTTGAATCGAAAAACACGACTTCGAGTTTGACAGCATGTAGACAATACACATCAATGAGAAAGTGTGCAAAATTTGGTTGATTTTTACCCAATGGTAAAAAAGTTATGCCCTGTTGAATGTGTCGCAATAATTTCGTATTCGCCCTTTACTTCTACCAAAACTCATCATTATAATATCAGATTGTTCAGATTTTCAGACACAATTCTCTCGTTCAAGATTTTCCAACCACTTGCAAATAACATGTTTCTCCGTTACATGGAATGAATGTTTTATACAGAAAATATGATGGATTGAAGACAGACCCCTCCCCTCTTCTCCCTTTAGAGAGGGGGAGGAGTGTCTATTCACCATAGAAACGTTTCGTGCCTCCTAAAATCTTCACATGCCAAATTTGGCTCCATTTGCTTGATTAGTTCTCGAGCTATGCAGAAATTTGTATTTCATTTGGATGAGAGCAGAGAGGAGGATGAGAATGTGTATGAGAGAGGGGGGAGGAGTCTCGAACCACCTTAGAAACATTTGTCGATCCCTAAAACCTCTATATGCTAAGTTTAATTCCATTTGTTTGATCAGTTCTCGAGTTGTTCAGTACCCTCCCCTCCACCTCTTTAGAGAGGAGAAGGAGTGTCAAACCATCATAAAAACATTAATTGTTCCCTAAAACATCCACATGCCAAGTTTACTTCAGTTACACCGCCCCCTTCAGGAGGAGTGTCTATTCACCATAGAAACATGCCCCCTAAAACTTTCGCATGCCGAATTCGGTTCCATTTGCTTGGTTAGTTTTCGAATTATGTAGAAATTTGTGTTTCATTTGTATGGCAGATCCCCCCCCCCTTTAGAGAGGGGGGACGAGTGTCGAACTACCATAGAAACGTTTATCGATCCCTAAAACCTCTATATGCAAATTTTGATTAGTTCTCGAGTTGTTCAGCATCCTCTCCCCCTCTTTAGAGAGGGGAAAGGAGTGTCAAACCACCATAAAAACATTTATTACCCTCCTAAAACCTTCACATGTCAAATTCGGTTCCGTTTGCTTGATTAGTTCGTGAATTCTGCAGCAATGTATGCTTCATTTGTATGGCAGTACCCACTGCCATTCGAATGAATGTTACTGTATCTCAATTCAACCGACTTCATACATATCTCTGGAAACTCAGAAAAATGGAGTGGTTCTATGGTTATGGAACGCAGTGTCGAACAGAACAATTCAGAACCCTAGACAACAAATATCGTGTATTCATTCCGCATAAAAAAGGAAGGAAACATATGGGACAAACAACCTAATATTTTTCTTTTGGCTTGCGTGTCCCGTTTGCAAGTCGGAATTATTTGGTCAGTTTAATAGAATGGTATGCACGGTGGAAAACTACGTTTGTTTACGCAGTAGTATTGATGTATTCGAATTGTATTCCTACGTTACCATAGTTGTCCCATTTAATCGGTAAAATTGAAGAACCACGAATTGGGCCAACCAAAACACGTGGTATTTAGCTCGTTTAGATAATGCGTGACGTTTTAGGATTATTCAGTTGTTTATATAAAAAAAAATAGTGAAAGCGTATAAATGTTTGTAATCTAATCCAGTCATCGATACACTTTTTATAGCTGTATTCAGGAATTGCCTTCAGTTCACGCAGCGAATTCGGTTTCATGTCGGCAAGGCTGTCGAAACGGGTCCCACGAAGCGGTAATTTGAGTCTCGGAGATGGGAAAAAGTTACACCCATGTCTCATCACCAGTAATTCTGCGTTGGATAAATGTGGGATCAGAATTTGATCGTTCAAGCATGTCTTCGGCCCCTTGATTGTGATGAAATTTTTGAAGAAAGTTTAGGTCTTTTGGCACCAGTCGTGCTGTGACTTTTCTCATGCTTTAAACATCAACCAAAATATGATGAACGGTCTCGTGAGAGATATTTGATTCACGGGCTAGCTCTCTCAAACTTTAAGGACGATTTCCGAGCACCATTCCTTTTATTTTGTCGTTGTTTCATCAGATGGTCGCACTTGACGCGGCAAAGCGTTCACCTCTTCTCTTCTTCTTATACCATTCATACACCCGTGTTTTCGACATGGTTGAGTCACCAAATGTATTCTGCAACATTTTCAACGAGAAATTTTGTTTGCAACACAAAATTTCACACCCTATCCTTGACCGATAGAATTTTTCATATAAAAAAATGCTGAGCAGAAAAAAAAATTAACTCCTCCTTGATGACGCCTGTAAACGAACCAAATGACAGATCGCGTTCAAAATTGACATGAGGATCACTGACAGTAGTACAAACTTAAAAAAATAGAAATTTCTAATTGTGCAGTAACAATAATCGTTAGTTTTTTTATTGTGGAATATATGTCACAAAGTTGTTGTAGCATTGGTGAGGTGTTTATCGCGTATAGTAAATTCGTAATGTTATTATGGCTATTGCTCATTTTCGCGTGATTTTTTAGAATTTAATTGAACAGAGCTGGGTACACAAGGGCCACAATTTGCTCATATTTTAGTTTCATTTGCTACCGTATCCTGCATTGGTGAGCGTAAATTTTCTCTTCACAGTCCTCGCATCTGTCACATGATGAACCGTTTGTCTGTCCTGCGTTATTCCTGCGTACCGTCAGCTAACCTGGGTAGATAGTACACGAGGTTTATCCCATACTAATGTCATGTTTGTTCGGTGAATGGTTCGGAAAATACACCGTGATGTAGTATAAAGGTAAAGGTAAATATTTATTTCATTCTTTTCGACGTTATCGACGAATCTTTACAGCGAAGCAAGAGAATCTTTCAACACCAAATAATAAGAGTACGACATTTGGGATATCTGAAAAAATATGTTTAGTCAATATCAACCACTAATTTTCGTGAACGCTATGCTCACTTTTCCAAACTGTTCCAGTCCGACGATGAAAAATTTCGCAGCCGTGATTCCTACCTCATGCTGGGATCTCCGCAATATCATGCGGTAGCTATTCTGCAACTCTACGGATTCGTCGTACCAGGGCAAATCGTAGATGGCACTTTCGACGGCCGCAGCTTCGTCCGTTATTTGTTGACCCAAATAGGAATAACCATACGTTTCGACCAGAGACAGGAAAAAAAGTATCAACACATTGCACAGTGAGATATTGATGTTCTGGAAGCGAAGACTTAGTCACTTGGTCACAGAAAATTAAATATTTTGTGATTACAATACCGTTGACGCATAAAACATAGTCAAACACCAGAACATTACGGTAGACATGAACTGCATCATAAGTGAGATGTTTAGGATATCTTCTGCAAGCTGTGTTGCTCTACAAATAAAGAAGAACTGAGGATTGTAATAACGCTTTGCATCCGGACTTGACTCACTCAAATGCACTGTTGTGGAGGCAAACGATTTCCGCCAATTTGGGAGCTTTTGGGGTGTTCTTTGGCAGCTGAGTTAAACTCTGTATTTGTATAGTTACCAAGCGAAATAATAAAGCACAATATTTCATTATGGCAATTATCGACGATACTTTGATTAGCGAGAGAAACCCACAACCAGCATAGGCGATTATAGAGAGGAATACGAAAATATGATAGTGTACAAAATTCGTACGAATTTCCATACCATAAAACCTTCAATAAAAAAACAATCTTCGGCTTCGATAGGATCCATGAAATAAGTCTTACTCTTGCTCCATGGGAAGCTCAAATTCAAATTCGTCGGAACTGTTGCCTTTGGCTGCATTATATCGCAAATAACTGATTGTAATCGATGGGCTGCTGAAAACAAATAAACCCAGCGAACAATAAACTGCATAGAACTTCCCGAACCCGTCGATCGCGCGATTTTCCTTGCGAATTTCTTCATAGCAAACTCTCGGTTGGTGCTCCTTCGTAACTGGAAGTATCGTAGCAAAATTACAACCCCTAAGTTATTGAAACAATTTACCATGCTCGATGATGTCAGTTAGTAGTTTAAGAATTCGCTCGAAGGTGGTCCTTTTTTTGGCGAATATGGCGATCGCTATTATCATGTTGACTTCGAAAATGAATTCCGCCCATCCTTTGGCGATTGCGTCGAACTCGTTGCTCCCTATCCCTAGAACGGCCTTCGGGAAAATGATGATAAATATAACCCAAAAACAGCCCAGCACAAATCGGTAGAATTTTTTCCGATTTTCCCACAGACCGACGCTTGACATCACGCGGAGGATGAACGGCATAACTTTGAGCTCCGGTGCAATATTCCGATCGAATACGGTAGCCATGTTTCCGTTGTTGAAGTTGAACTGCTCGATTGGCGGAACTAACCTTCACTTATATGCAGAAAATACTCATCCACTTGGTGGGGTATGTAGATCGCGTTCAGTATTCGATATCTGAATGCTCTAATTAGTATTTGTGGTGCTTGAAAATGAAAAGTTCCTCAATTTCTACGAAAGGAAAAATCCGTTTTGACTGCACAAGACATTTTCTCATTTGACCTGAAATGGACATGGCTGCCCTTCCGCTGCAGCTATTAGTGATTATTTCCCCCTGCCATTACGTTATGCATTTTTTTTTCGTGCTAGTATTGAACATCAAAGCGGTTTGTGATAGTGACCAACGATGTGGTCGATTGTTGTTTCTTTTCGGCAGAATAATCGATTAATAATTAATTCATTGAAGCATGCAAAAAGTTGTGATTGAATATTACCGCTTCAATTACCATTGAGTTTTTTTGTAAGTGTTTCACGTCCGAGAAGATAATAGAATAATTCCAAGCCAGATTTGCAGAAGAACAGGCGATTTCGGCTCGACCGTTTCCGATTTTATAAAACTATAAATAAAGTGGAAACCACCCAAAATCACAATTTCCATTATGAGATGACTGATTCAAATTACGACTGACGACTTCAACAAGGGCGTACTCAAAATCATCAAATCTTTTTTTTATTCAAAGAATTTCAAAGATGTCTGTTAATAGTTTACAGTTCACAAACTGTGCAGGGTTGCGAATATTGTCGAACATTGGTCTGATTGTGTAATTTTCAACGGATGTTCGACCGCGTTTCGTCCACCATGAGTGAGACCAATTGATCAATTTTCAACGATGAATAAAAATCACTACATTACATATTCATAAGAGCTAAGAAACCAAGGTTAATAATTAGTGAGTTCAAGTGAAAGATTTGTTCCCTTCTAATTTTCCGTATTCTAAGTACGTTACGAATGACATTTGTTTCGTTGTAAAAATTACAATATCTTCGTGGAAGTCATATCAACGGGAGCAGTTTGTTAAAAATTCAAAAATGATAATTTCCGTGAACTCGATTTTTCTTTTTATGTTAGTGGAGTCCTCGTAACGTTACCATCCGAGCAACGTCGAGGGCTTCTTCTGTTCTGCGAAAACTGTCAGCTGTCAGTATTCTTTATGACTAAACACCAATGTATATATCACTAACTGACCTGGCAGACTTCGTTAAGCCCAAAATGGATTTTTTTATCATGAGTATTCATGATAAAAATTGAATTTCATATCAAACATTCACGTTTTCTTACTAAGCGAACGTTCGTGGTTCCCATCGCAGAACTATTCATTGATTGATCGTCTAATTGACCCCTTACAAGCACCTGCCCCCTTTCAGACTAGGAAGATATGTCAAACTATCACAGAAACATTTTTCGCCCTCACATGCCAAATTTGGTTCCATTTGCTTGATTAGTTCTAGAGTTATGGAGAAAGGCTGGCCTGGCTGGGAAGGAAGTAATAAGCGCCCCGAACCAATCACCCGCTCTATGTAAAATATTGTACAAGGTGCCAAATAATAATATGATCTATGGTGAAAAAAGTACTTTTCCATTTTTGCACGCCATTCTCAATAGCTTCGAGATAAAAAAAAATACTGAAAGTGCATCTTACTTTGGTATATCGATAAATATATATATATTTAACTATTGGGTGTACAAATAAGTCCCAATAGTTTGACACTGAACACAACTTTATTATAAAGATAAAGGTTGAGGCTTCAAGTATCAGTGCGTATTGAATTCTCAAAGTCAAAGCAACATTTTTCCCATCACTCCAAAATGAAAAATCGCGTTCCAACAAAGCCGTTTTTGCGGGGAATTCTTTTGCATTACTGCAAACAGAAGAAGGCAGCAGCTGAGACACATCGGATTCTTGTGGAAAGTTACGGCAAGCATGCTCTGTCGGAACCAAAATGCAGAGCTTGGTTGCACCGATTCAAAAGTGGTAATTTTGACCTCGAACATGAGGAGCGCTCCGGTGCACCAAAAAAATTCGAAGATGAGGAATTGGAGAAGTTACTCGTGTTGGTGCGAGAACTTTCGGATGTTGTTTTGCTCCGAAAGCTCTCGTCTAAGTTCTTGGCATGTATATGATTTGCCAGTGTTGGCAGTTAGCTTGATAATTTTCCCTCTTGAGTAGGGAAGTATAAAAGTTATAACAAGATATACACAAGAAGAACTTGCAGAAATGTTGGGAGTAACACAACAAGCAATTTCACATCGTTTATAGCAACTTGGAATGATTTAAAAACAAGGCAATTGGGTCCCACATGAGTTGAGGCCGAGATACATTGAACGGCGCTCTCTCATCTGCGAACAACTGCTTCAGTGACAGAAAAAAAAGGTTTCCTGCACCGAAACGTGACTGGTGACGAAAAGTGGATACGGTACGACTATCCTAATGGTAAAAAAATTGGGTTAAGCCCGGCCAGCCATCAACATCAACCGCAAAAACGAATATTCATGGTTCCAAGCTTATGCTGTGTATTTGGCGGGATCAGCTCGGAGCTTTTCAAACTAAATGAAACTATCACAGGAGAGCGTTACCGACAACAATTGATGCGTTTGAGCCGAGCCCTGAACGACAGGAGGTCGCAATACGCCGATAGACACGACAAGGTGATTCTGCAGCATGACAACGCTCGGTCCCATGTTGCAATTGGTGTCAAAAACTACCTGGAGAATATCAAATGGGAAATTTTACCCTACCCGCCGTATTCACCAGACATCGCTCCCTCCGATTACCATTTGTTCCGGTCGATGACACATGGCCTGGTTGAGCAGCGATTTTCCTCCTATGATGATACCAAAAAATGGGTCGATGACTGGATTGCCTCAAAAGACCAGTTCTCCTTCAGGGTGGAATCCATATGCTACCAGAAAGATGGGAGAAGGTTGTGGCTGACGATGGACAGTACTTTGAATAATCTGTGACTTCTCTTCTTTTTATAATAAAACGTTGAATTTAAAAAAAAACGCTGGAAACTTATTTGTACTCCCAATACTAAAAAAAATCTTGGGATTTTTTTTTATTTTGGAGGGATTTAGAGATTCAGTACTACTCTAATTCTTACTTAAATACGTTTCTACGCCTTTTCTAGACATGTGCGATCTTTTTTGAGAATTTTAACAGTGTTGTGCGGTACAAAAATATATATTTCTAAATTTTGAGACCCATTACAGGTTAAATTTATATTTAAATATGTTTTTTTTCATTTATTTGTGTATGTTTTTTTTCTATATATTGTTGATCTTTTATCAGAAAATTTCTGGAACCGCGCGGTGCGAAAATATGTAATAAATTTTTAATATTTTTTTTATTTCTATTTTTTTTTATTTTCCTAAAATCTATTTTTGTATTGTATTTTTTTAAAGTATTCGTGTATTCGTAAAAAGAGTACTAAACCTTATCACCAACGCTATGGAAAGTATTGTTGCAAATTAGAAAATTAGATTATTTTTACTGATTCCCTCTATGGTTAGGGATCTGTCCTGATTTAGCAGGACATGTCCTGATTCGGAGATGCTTCTGGGACGTTCTGATTTATTTTTGATATTCTAACTTTTGACCTGATTTACTATAAGAAACCAGCTGACCGGGCAAACTTCTCTCCGCCCAAAGTGGAATTTTTGTTATCAATACCTTCACACATTCACATTCTCTTACGAGGGTCACTATTTATATTTCGGGAATAGGAACAAAAACAAATAGTTAAGCTGCGAATATATTTTTATTGTTTTTCAAAGTACTCGCCACGATGATCGATACACATGCGCTTAAACCAATTTTCAAAGCAATTCCAATCGACACGAGCCTTTTTTTGAGCGATTTTCAAATTATGTGGGATCCTTCTTCTTCTTCTTCAATGGCACTAACGTTCCTAGAGGAACTTCGCCGTCTCAACGTAGTATTACTTGCGTCATTTTTATTAGTACTTAGTTAAGATTTCTATGCCAAATAACACGCCTTGAATGCATTCTGAGTGGCAAGCTCTAGAATACGCGTGATCACAGTGCAAGTCGGAGGAAATTTCTTTGACGAAAAATTCCCCCGATCAGAACGGGAATCGAACCCGAACACCCGGCATGTTAGTTATGACGCTAACCACTCGGCCACGGGTGCACATGTGGGATCCAACGTGAACATAATTTTGGCACAACTAAGTGTTCATGTAAAATCGCATATATGCTGGTGGAACTAATGCTTAGGGATGCCTCAATCTCACAATAGGTTACATGACGATCTTGCTTAATAATTTCGTGCACAGCATCGATGTTTTCTGGCACTACAGTCGATTTTGGACGACCTTCACGAAACTCGTCGGACAGCGAACTACGACCACGATTGAATTCACTATACCAGCGATACACAGTGGTTTTTGATGGAGCTTCATCGCCAAAAGTCAAATTAAGTTGATTGACGCACTCTTGTTGTGATAATCCACGTCGAAAGTCGTAAAAAATCATCACACGAAAATGTTCACGATTCAGTTCCATTTTTTTGCCGAGACCAAACTTTCAACTAAATATAAAATAAACAAATAGCGTCCGTATGACAAAATGTTGTGAGTACGTATATCGTCAAAAATGTCAAACTTTACGATGGAACCGTCAGATGGACTCACATGACATCAGTGTTGCCAATTCCCGAAATATAAATAGTGACCCTCGTACTAAGCGAACGTTCATGGATCCAAACGCAGAACTGATTGATCTTCTAATTGACTCTTAACAATATTCTTTTATTACGAACTAGCTGACCCGGCAAACTTCGTCCCGGCCAAAATTGATTTTTCGTTATCACATTGATCTTATAATCTACCCTTTAAAAGTATTTTTTACTATAAAATTTCAGTACTTATAACAAAACTCGACATTATAATTATCAGATTATGAGAGTGTCAGTGTCAGATTATTTTCAGACATAATCCTCGTGTAAGATTCCTTTCTCGCGTTTTGCTCTTATCAACACATTCGGCGATCCATTTTTATTTATGTAGATAGAGAACGATATAGGAGTGCGTTTCAGCACATTGAAATCCATTTCCACTTCCGAACGAGGATCAATTTCATTGCCGCAAACTCAAATGGACTAACAACGCTTGTCAATATGTAATTGAAGAACACATGCGAATTAAATCTTTCGAATTTTCCCATTTTCCTCCAGAGTTTTCCGAGAATTTTCAATTGTCATGTTTGGTTGAAATATTTGTATTATTTTTATAGAACCCCCTCTCCATTCCCGAGAAGGGAGGGGTGTCATACCATCATAGAAACATTTCTCGTACCCAAAAACCCTTAAATCCCAAGTTTGGCTTTATTTGCTTTATTAGTTCTTGATTTATGAAGAAACTAGATGACCCGGCAAACTTCGTCCAGCCCAAATTGTTATCAATACCTTCAAACATTCACGTTTTCTTACTATGAGCAAGTTCATGGGTCCAATCGCATAACTGTTCATAATTTTCATAACCGTTGAATTTTCTTTTTTTCCTAGTATCCTAGTATTTCTACCAAAACTCATCATTATAATATCAGATTAATTTCAGACACAGTTCTCGTTCAAGATTTTTCAACCACTTGCAAATAACATGTTTCTCCGTTACATGGAATAAATGTTTTATACAGAAAATATGATAGAATAAAGACAGCCCTAAATCGGACAATTCCTGCCTCGAGTTCTGCTCTTATCAACACATACTTTTTTTATTGGTATAGATAGAAGTATATATAGGAGTGCGTTTCACCACATTTAAATCCATTTTCAGTTTCGAACAAAGATCTAATCATCATAGAATCATTTATTGCACCCTGAAACCTCCATACGCCAAATTTCGTTTCATTTGCTTGATTAATTCTCGAGTAATGTAGAAATTTGTGTTGAATTTGTATTGCAGACCCCCCCCCCCCTTAGAGAGGGGGGAGGGGTCTCAAACTATCACGAAAACCTTCCCCGGGCCCAAAAACCCCTACATACCAATTTTCATGCTGATCGGTTCAGTAGTTTCCGAGTCCATAAGAATCAGACGGACAAACAGACAGACAGACAGACAGACAGACAGAAATCCATTTTTATATATATAGATATGTGTTTCATTTGTATGACAGTCTCCCATTGAAGAGAGGGAAAGAGTGTCGAAACCATAGAAACGTTCATCGATCCCTATAACCTCTATATGCCAAGTTTGATTGCATTTTCTTGATTAGTTCTCGAGTTATTCAGCGCTGAAGAGAGAGGGAATAATGTTAAACCATTTAAGAAACGTTTCTTGTCTCCTAAAATCTCCACATGCCATATTTGGTTCTGTTTGCTTGATTAGTTCTTGAGTTATGCAGACATTTATGCTTCATTTGTATGGAGGCCCCCCATAAAGAGAGGGGGGGGGGAGTGTCAAACCACCATAGAAACGTTTCATGCCCCTAAAAATCTTCACATGCCAAATTTGGTTCTATTTGCTTGATTAGTTTTCGAGTTATGCAGAAATTTGTGTTTCATTTGTATGGCAGTCAAACCCCCCCCCCTCATAGTGAGGTGTGAATTATCCAACCACCATAGAAACATCTATTGCACCATAAAACCTCCATGCCAAATTTGGTTTCATTTGCTTGGAAAATTCTCGAGTTATGCAGAAATTTGTGTTTCATTTGTATGGGAGCCCCCTTTTAGAGAGGGGGAGGAGTGTCGAACTACCATAGAAACGTGTATCGATACCTAACACCTCTATATGCTAAGTTTGATTCCATTTATTTGATTAGCTCTCTAGTTGTTCAGCAACCTCCACCCCCTATCCTCTTTAGAAAGGGGAAGGGGTGGGGGGGAGTTTGCAAATAAAACCTTTATATGCCAAATTTGGTTCCATTTGCTTGATTAGTTCTCGAGTTATGCAGAAATGTGTATTTCATTTGTATGGCAGCCTCTTCCCCAACCTTAGAGAGGAGCAGGAGTGTCGAACCACTATAGAAACAGTTATTGCCTCTTTAAACCATCACATGCTAAATTTGGTTCCATTTGCTCGATTAGTTCTCGAGTGATGCCCCACCCCCCTCCTTAGAGAGGAGAGAGAGGGGTGCCGGAACACCATAGAAACGTATCGTGTTCTCTAAAACCTGCACTTCACAATTTTGATTCCATTTGCTTGATTAGTTCTCGAGTTATGCACAAATTTGAATTTCATTTGTATGGCGAAACACCACCTTGAGAGGGGGTAGGAATGTCGTACCACAATAAAAATATTTCTTGTCCCCGAAACCTCCATATGCCTAATTTGGCTAAGTTTGCTTGCTTAGTTCTTAAGTAGTACAGAACTTTGTGTTTCTCTTATATGGCAGCCCCCCCTTAAAGAGGCAAGAGGACTTCTCTTCTTTTTATAATAAAACGTTATAAAATTTTTGAATAGATGTTTTGAATAGTTAAAAAACGCTGTAAACTTTTTTGTACTCCCAATACTAAAGAAATCTTGAAAAATTTTTTTTTTTTCGAGGAAGTTAGAGATTCAGTACTACTCTAATTCGTATTTAAATGTGTTTTTACGCCTTTCTCTAGATATGTACGTTTTTTATTGAGAATTTTAAGAGTGTTGCGCGTTGCTTGCTTAGTTCTTGAGTTATGCAGAAATTTGTGTTTTATTTGCTTGGCAATTTTTTTTGGGATTTTTCTCACGAAAAGCTTAACGTCAGTCCCTAGGGATCGACACGGGACTCAACGTGTTAATAATCTACGACATTGTTTTTGAACGAAGAAAGAAGGTCGAAATAACCGTGACTTTTCTGCTATACAATTCAGTTTTTGGTCTCTAAATGCTCATATTTACTCAAACAATCCATAGTTGAAATAAGGAAGTGTCGATCTTCTACCAAAAGTTTGTTTAAAAAATTCTAAAAAAAAAGTATCCATTTGGCAAAATGGTGTTCCTATGCCCTCCAAAAGTACGAAGAAAGCACAAGTTCTCCATTCAACAAGCATTACATGAACAACCGCAACAGTTTGATTAATTTGTACAACGTTAAAAACTTCCATTAGAGCCTGCCCGCAAAATAAAATGCCACTCGTGAATATTTAACGCCTTGTGATTTACAATTCATCGCTCGTACTTTTCCCCGGATTCAATTAAATCGAGAAAAAATAAATTTCTGTTTGCTGACCTTATCGAACCGTGGGAGCTTATTCGAAATGAGAAAATTTCCAAACATATTTACGGCGTTTCATTCTCCACCTGTCGGCAAATTTGCGGCTCAGAGAATAACACCCAGCCAATGGGTTTCCGCTTCACTACCCGCGGCGCAAGATCGTTCGCTCACTCACTCACTCACTCACCTGGAAGTCGAAATTTCCATATTCATCACCGGTGGTAATATCAGTCGGTGCTTCCTCAAGAGCAGCACATTCGTCCCACTTGGTGCTGAATCGGGGTGCACTTCCGGATCCCCCGCCGCTGTCACCTTCCGCCGAGCTACCATCACCACTATCGAGTTCCGCTAACGCCTGTCGCGAACCGCCGCCGTCGTCAACACCTCCCCCATCGGGCCGATCCTTGCTGATGGAATTGAGATTATTCCGCAGCCAACTGTGCCAGGATTGATTTGCATTCTGATGGCTGCCGCCGCCATGGTGAAGAGATTCATGAAGGTTGCCCAGCCTGCAAAGAATAATGCAACGGGAATCAATGAAAATGAATCGGCGAGAATGAAACGGGTTCTGTGGATATAATGCCTATTTAATGTGGTTTAAATTTTAAACCTACCAAAATAAAACAGAAAAAAATTGCTCAAGAAAATACTTGGATCGCGTAGAATATGATGAGAGAAAATCTAATTTCGATAATTTTTGGAATCTAAAAGCTATTAAAACCCAAAATCTTTATCTCTTTATCAATAACGATTAATAACGGCGGCCCAGAATTTTTAAGGCCAATGAGAAATAAGTCAAATAACTCAAAAGTGTCGGATTGCAGGAACTTCTTTTCGGATACCTATAAAATTTCGCAAATTTTTAATCAGTTTCAACTCTGAAAAGCCTCTCTACAAGATCCCACAGATACATACACGGTTAAAAACGGTTTCACTGTAAGATTGGGAACCGATTCTTGGAAGTTCCACTTCATGAAGAAGTGGAATAGCAAAAGCTGCCTTTCCGAATTTCGTAGTTACCAATTTGTCAAATCGACTTTTTCATTTCGCTGTCAGATACTTATAACATGTGTCGAGCTTGAATTGTTCCCAAAACTTTGGCTACTTCTTTAGAAGATTTTGGCCATTCCTGTAATTCCCGATGAACACGACTAATGCACTCCAACATTCCCTCTTTCATCGTTGGGCCGGACCCGGAAAGTCTTTCGCCTGGTTTACTCATCTTATGGGGAATTCTCCTTTCAGTAGCGATTTTTTAATCGATAGATTTTAATAAAACCTTCTTAACGACCATTTCGTCTAGACTGTTCCTTCCAACAGCGAGAAAAATAACTAGTGCATTGAGTCTGATCATAACGTTACTCAGAGATGGTCCTTTGGCATGCAAATATTCTGCGCTGAATCTACTTCATGTAGTACAACGCATCAGAAGTACAGCTAACACAGAAGTATAAAATCATAAAATTCTGGTAGGAGGGACTGTGCACTGAATCCAGTATATACGCATAATACTCCAGTGGCTGTGATCAGCTCATAAATTGATATCACAGCATTATAATGAGCACTCTATCGAATTTGCGACAATCTTTTAACAACACACCTGTGAGGCTCAGAAACATTTCTCAGCGATTATTTGAAACTGCGAAAAATCGAGTAAATAGTTCTAAAAATGTCACACACTGTAGATTCTTAGCAAAATCATGTTGTGTTCATAAGCCCAAACAGTTGTCTACAAACCCTATGCATACGGATTTTTTTTTGTTTTGCTTTCTCAACAAAACCTGAACTCCTTCATTTGATCCTGACATGGTTCGTGCGGACGATAGCCTGCGAACGGGACTCCATGAAAACTAAACCCTGACCTTTCAGTTGTTGAAAGACGTCGTAATTCAAATCTGCAGCTTTTCCCACCCAAAACGAAAAAACTAGAAGCAGGTTATACCTGTGATATAACCGCAAGGTTAACGTAGGACTACCATTGGCTTAGTAATCATTTGTTTGAAGTTGCATCAAATTCTATTCTCAATAAATGTTTGAATGGATATTTTGTTATTGGTGGATCACACCATTGGAGGAGAAGGCGGATCCTTCGCCTGAAGGAGGACTGGGTTGATGGTTCAGATAATCGATAATTTGGTCTTTGAAAGACATTTCGATGTGGCACAGGAAAATTAGATCACTTGGAAAAAAACACAGGAATTCAAAACACGTGGAATACTTCTAAACAACTTGGTTAGTTTATTCACGATCTTACACGGGTAAAGGTTGGATTTGGACTGGATGCATATTGACAGGAATCGGTTTGTATGCAAACATTTATTTGTGTGCGTTCGGTTTCTGTTATGCTGTGCATCGATTTACTGTGCTAGTTGTGGATGTGTCATATATTGCATATTGAATGGGAGGGAAGGATTTGGATGGGGATAAGGACAGGGTTGAAAATAGGGAATCTATTTCATTTCACACTTGCTCAACATTCGCGCTAATGATCACGAACAGTTTTCCCTTGGAATGGTCTTGCTGTCTGTTCAAATATATGCGAAATAATATTCTTTCGCTTGTGTTCTCTTTTTGACGTTCGATAGTCAAATCCTCAAGACAACCTGACAACAAGACAACTTTGTTCACAAGCAAACGATTTTGCATGCCCGTTCATCACGGCAGCTAAAGAGAAACGGACAGAGGTTGACCAGCCGACGCATTATGAATCATGCATCAACCGCAGAACAATTGAGACTGAAATTAAATTTCTAGAAGCTATCGTTATTTATCATGATTTAAATATTTTGCTTTCGAAGCAGTTTTGAGCTGTTGAAAAAAATCTCTCGTAGATCTTTTATCTTTCGAATAATGGTTTTTTCATAAAACTTCGTTCGATAGACATTAACGCTCAAAATCGTGTACAGGTCGGAATCGATTTTCCGGAGACTCGATTATCCTGGATTCGATTATCCGGAATTTTAGCCTTGATTATCCGGAGTATTTTATTTTTAATTTTCGGAAATTTTGAATAATTTGTATAATAATCCCATATTGAATAGCTAATATGGGTATTGAATGGAAGGGCTGGACTAGTAGAACACAGTTATTTGACACAGATTACATATCTGTATACAATTACAATCTCAGAACCTCATCGATATGGATATCAAATGAAAGGGATTGACTAGTAGTATACAGTTATTTATGACAAATGCAAAGATGGCGGCCACTACAAAATGACAGATTATATATTTTCTCAGAACCCCATCAATATGGGTATCGAATTAAACATGATCATGAAAAATCCAAATCCAGGTTGGCCGCAATTCCCAAATGAACAATTATTTTTTAATTGTTTCATTCAGCTTGCCCTGTTTGTATGTATGTATGTGTGTTTGTAGGGTTGTCCCACATTAACCGAAATTTGACTCCGTTCATGATCACTGATTGATCTGAAATTTGGAACATACCTTTAATTCTACTGCCATTATTAAACTGTGTATTCCACGATCTTAAAAAATTCGATTTGGTCGCCGCTAAAAAATGGCTGAATGGTTTTACTTGGAGAATACACTACATTATGAACAAAATAAATGCGAAAAGGTCGCCGCCACCAATCAATCAGTCAACAGGAACAGAGTCAATTTTCTATTAATGTGGGACAACCCTACAAACATTCAAATATACATACAAATAGGTCAAACTGAATAAAACTAATATATTTAGAAAGTAATTAGATATTTGGGAACTAGTGCTGAAAATATCCACGTTCACGACATTCAAATTCAGCGAATTGCTGCCTTCCTTGTATTGATGACCTACTGCTCAAGCGAGAGTCGATAAATAAAGAACAACACTGTCAATGAACCCCAGTGGAATGAACATCAACATCAGCTTGCCATGAAGTTCATTTTTCATTATGACAGATATGGTGTTGAGTTTCAACAGAAGAGAATTCATCCGATACTGGGAAAAATATAATTCCTTCATTCGTGAATAAATGTTGATAATTTGTGGCACTGTTGGGAACTGCGGCCATTTTGGATTTGCATTTTTCATAAATAACTATGTTTTACTAGTCAACCCTAGTCAATTTGATATATATATATATATATATATATATATATATATATATATATATTGGTTCTGAGAAAATATGTAATCCACCATTTTGTAGCGGCCGCCAACTTGGATTAACATTTTTCATAAATAACCGTATTCTATTAGTCAAGCCCTTTCATTCGATACCCATATTGGGGTTTTGGGAAAACTCATATTGACGTTATTTTGAGAAAATATGTACATAATCCGCCATTTTGTACCGGCCGCCATCTTTGATTTTCAAGATCATGTAATACGCAGTTTTATAATGACACCAAAGATAAAGATGTGTTCCAAATTTCAGATCAAACAGTCAACAGGAAGGGGGTTAAATTTCTATTAATGTGGTACAGCGCTACAGGAAAAGTCACAAAGTTACAAAGTTACAAACATACAAATGGGCCCAAGCTAGATAAAACCGTTGAATAAATACGTGCGAATCATAATTATATTACGTTTACCGGGAGAAAGTTTTATGATTCGATTATCCGGAGTGAAAAAAAAATCAATACTCCGGATAATCGTGTCCGACCTGTATATACATGAAGAGCCCATACAATTTCCACCAAGTCATCCACAACGGAAGATGGGCACTTTTACAGAGAAAAAATTCCCTTTCCTGATTATATTCTGCAAACTTTTTTTCTATTTAGCAACACTTCAAGAACATGTCAAACGTAAGAAATTTACACACAAAAATGTTACGAGAAGTTTTTCAGGAATCTTCATACAAAAATGTTATATAATCCAGAAACTATGAAAGATAGCAAGTTGATGCCTTCGACAAAAGTTGATATTTTGGTAAGATCTGAAACTTTTTCGAATACATTATATCGCTATCTTAGGATTAGTTGTAATTTTTTCTAAAATAGTTTTTTTTAATTTTTTCTTAGGGTCCCCATTTCCATTTTAGGTCCAAAAAATTCACCGTTGTTCCTTTTTTCCAAAAACTACTTTTTTTTTTCAAAAAAATCATAATTTTTGAAGTACTGAATCTATTTTTATGACCGATATATCAAATTAAATCCAACTCGCTATTCGTTTTGAAAAAAAAAAATGAATTCGCAAAAAATTGGTCTTTGTTTTCGTAATTATTGTTTGTATTTGTTTTTTTATAGCTTTCATGGTCTCGGGACCAAGGACGCTATATTTTTTAAAATTTCTTCTTTTTTACAAAAAACGTATTCAAAAATCAAAGAAGCGTTTTTGAGCTATGACTTTCAAAATTAATCGATGCAATGGTCTCAAATATAATTTTCCCCTTTTCTCCGGAAATGGTTTTTTCAAAAATCTATAACTTTTGAACTACTGGAGCAATTCAGATGATCGACATATCAAATTGAAGCCAACGAGCTAGTCTCATATTCTAGCTGCATAGAATTAGTCTAGTCGCATAGAAATGTTGAACGTAGACTGAATACATATTAACACCTCTTTGAATTTTGGATATGTTATGTAAAAAACCTCATCTTTCAAGAAACATATTTAAAAATAGCGCCCTTGGTCCCGAAATGTAAACTGTTAAAAATAAATACAATCATCAATAATTACGAAAACAAAATTCTACTTTTTCACAAGTTTAATATTAACAAAAATACTAGCTAATTGATTCAAATGTGATATGCCGATCATTTAAATCGGTTCAATAGTTCAAAAGTTATGAATTTTCGAAAAAAGTCATTTTTTGATGGAAGGGAAAAAATGATTTTTCGGACTCAAATAAAAATGGACACCCTAATGAAAAAATAAAAAATACGGGTCTAACATTTTTTGATGAAAAATTCGAGGGGTTGTATCCGAAATACGACCGCTTAGGACGTAGGACTACGCAATTTTTTTTTTAAATTTGTTGGTTTAACATTTCGGATATTATTTGCGAATATGTCGAAATTCCATAAATAACTCTTTAGTAAAAAGTTCCGGGGACCCTCAAAACTTTTGATGACTTGTGTGCTTTGTAGAATCATTTCGAGAAGCAACGATTTTTTCTTGCCTTTGCGAGAACAATACACTAATTGGTCATATGTCGCAATTTGTTTCCTTATATCAATACACGCATCGCCAATTAACAATCACCAAACACGCGTCTAATGGCGGGTTTACATTAGGGAGATCTATAGCTGTTGATGCATTTATTCACGCGAAAATAGATGTAAACGATGTAAACGTAATATTTATGATACACTTCTTCGAGGTATATGTAACCACTATGAATAGAATAAATTCAGGCATATGTAAACGCTGGTGAATTTCTCACTGGTGAGAAATCACTAAAGTTGGATGCAGTTCTACTTCAGGTAAATAAATTCATCGAAAATATGAATATAATCAATATATAAATTCGCGTTAGTGCAATGGTTGATGCGACTTCTATAAATCTCATAATATTTCTTCACATGAATATATCCCTAGTCCAAACCCACCGTAACAGATGCACACAGTTGCAGCGGATAAAAATGAAACATCGAAACACACTTCATGTGAAATATTCGCTATCAGCTCGAGGGGAAACATGAAATACAAAACGAGAAGAATAAGCGACCTTTGTTGTTTCGGAACCGAAAGATTCTGAGAATTTTCCTCAGAGGAGATGCAATATATATACGCTAGCGACAGCTTACTTACTATGCAAGGGTGGAGTTTACTTCGCAAATATTCTCTTTTCGCTATCCCCTTTCGTTGTTTCTATTCTAGCGGCTGCATAAGTTGCCTGATATTGACAGCTCTGTTCGGGAAAGCACACACATGAACAGAAAAAAAATTATGGGGAAATGGGAGTGCTTCCAATTTTCATAAATTTAAACCATGTACAGACTATGGAATTGTAATGTATAGCATATTAAACAAATCTTAGAAAATTTCCGATTCGATTGGTATGCAGTCGTTTAAATCCGTTCGCAGCAAAAATAGTTATTAACGTTAACTTAATTCATGAAAAAACGTGACCTGTTTTCTGATTTGACACCCTTGATGTAAGACGTAGTCCTACGTCAAAAACAAAACTACCACTGTTCGGTTGAACATTTGCAGGGATGGAACGATAGGAAATCCTCGGACTTTCCTTCTAGGTAAACGGCACCGAGGTTCGGTTGATGCTCCTCTTTCACAGTAACCTCGGTTGAGGCACTGGCGTAAATCACTTTGCGAAATGGACTGTATTTGGATGGGCTGATGTACACTCTTTCGGGTAGATCCACTTGTGTACCAAAAAACCTTTCACTTTTACTAAAAAATTTTCGATAACCGTGATATTAAAACTCGTATGTATAATAAAACAATGATTTGATTCGCTCTAGACTGCCTGCTTTTATACCCGAACTATTGCGTCAGTTGGTTGTATTGAAATGCCAACCAGCGAATTAGCGCACGCATGCATAATGAGCCTGTTGTTGCTTTTGCAATTGCTACCGGAAAGTGTGCATTGTGGCAAGGGGGGACTAGAAGATTCTAGCTGGTCTGATTATTAGTTTTAGTTGAAACAATGTAACAAAAGGCGACTAGAAGGTTCTAGAAGGTACTTTGTTAGTTATTGTTGGGAGCTGTTTACCCGCGACTTACTCGGGGTTAGTAGATGGGATATGAGGTGGGAATAATGGAAATACTAATACTATTGGGCGTGGATTTCAATTACAAGACCGAATAACCACTTTTCACGGGAATCTGAAAACCATTATATCGATTTGGAATGGAATGACTGTATTATGTGTTTACTACCATGCATTCTTCCAGTTTTGCGGAGTATTTAAAAAAACTGAAATAAAAACAATGAATTAGTATTTTACAATCATTTATAAATGTTCATGAATTATTTCATTAAAGTTATTGTTGACATTCAGTAAATTTTGAAAATGGTCAAAGTTAATTCAAACATCAAAAACAACACTTTCGTATGAAATTCACCCAAAATTTCATACTCATAATAAATTTCTATTGACCAAAACTAATGAAGTTCTAAATAAAAAAAATGTAAACATATTTTTCAATTTAAGTAAATACAATTCATTGAATACCCCGATACAAGAAATATATGACTAAAACCACTTTCATAGCAATGGACATCACTGAAAATCGCATTTGAAGCCCAACCGAAACATCCCTGACTACAATAGATTCGAAGAAAGTCCAGGCAGTTATACGATAAACAAAAATCTGACATCTCTAGGTCCTTAAGATTCGACAAAATCGATTCGAAAGCCATTGAACCCGAGAACCAGGGATTCTGACTGAATTTGCAAATAAAATCGTTCGCCAGCAGCCAGCCAGCCGTGATTCGAGAAGTAACTCAAATGATTTGCATATTATTGGCTCTTTTACACACGCCAGAGAGCTGTATTTCAGCGCACATCAGTGCACATTGAGCATCGTATTTTGGTGCCGGTAGCTGGGAGCTATCCAGTGCCATTCAACTGCTCGCTCCGGTGCTGTCCCGAATTTTGAATATAAATGTTTCAACCCCACAAACGATTACATAGTTATGTATAGAAATAATGTCCGCCACCATTTCGAATGGCTGGAGCTGAAGCTCGGTACTCAGAACTAAGCTTCTCGATGGGACTCCACGTTACCACTTTTCTCGTCGCTATTGCTCTCATTCGTGTGTTGGCTCGATTGTGCTTGATAAATTTTTTTTTCCGTTTCAGGCGATTTTCCATAAAATTCGTTCTGAACGTTAAATGATGCGAAAACATATGAATGTATTCTAGAAGGACTTTTATTGTTGTGGTGTATTGTTTTTTTTATTGGCATTTTTTTTTTACATTATTCGGATTTCATTCCGATTTCAATCAATAAAGCATCAAGCTACCCTACCAGAAATTTCCGTTGGGGATGGGGAACTCATATTGCCACTGGATACTCGAAGAGGCTCAGCATTTGCTTTCAGAAGATACTCGAGCCTTATGTGATGATGTGCGGGAATGAATTTACAACCGAACTCCTTGTTTGAATTGCTGAAACTTTCGCAATCATTTTTTTTCCATTTTGTGTAGAATGAAGCCGAGTGCAATCTAGTAACGCTTGTTCTGCGTCCTATTTCAACGGTTGCAGTTCGGCAACAGCTCTGACACTACTGCAGAGGATAATAATCCCGCCTCTTAATTCGGAACACATGGCGCATCCCGTGAATATCCGCGTCTCATAACTTCACTGTTATAATTCGCCATAAGCTTGCACAATCTTATTATCTCTTCATTCTTCGTCATCCATGTGCACACTTCCGGCGTGGCTCGATAGAGGAACGCAAAGTCAAAACCTATCATCCGTTTTAGGCGCCAGTCGCCAATCAGAATCAAGGTTTCGTTTGGGATGCTCCGAAGTATGTTTCAATGAGATATTTTTAAAACCGTCATTGAAACCAAAAAAACACACTTTGGAAGATCGTTGAAAGTGCCAACACTTTTCACAAACTTGAACATCCCTAAAAATTGGGTGTTTATGAACGGCGCACAACAATATGCGGGATGGTACAAACAGAAAAGTTGGAACGAAGAGCTCTGGTATTTACGTCGCTTTTTTTCCTTCGTCTCGAATCTGTTTTACGGCTTCCTCGCGCTAGATAATATCCCTATTATCGCACTATTAGCAGCATGTGTGTCCACGGCAGCATAGCGGCGTTTCCAAGTTTTCTGCGACAGGGAGCGTGCTGAAAAGTTTCCCTCGTTTAACCAATTTCTGAACGACACACATCTGGCGCCTGCTGGCACCGAAGGCTCCGCTGCTGGGGTCGGACTTTTCCGAGCTTGGCGACAAAACGATTTGCATACATTGGCTTTAGAAGTTTGACACTTTTGACGGTCGTCGGCTGTTGGGAGTTGTTCAAGTCTGTTCAAGTATCACAAGAAAAAAAAGGATTCACTAAATGTCCTAAGGCTTTCCGTTTATCTATTAGAAGGATACCAAATGATACTAGTGGGCTTATAAATAAAACCGCCGAGTTATCCGCTCTACACAGAGCCCCGATTATCCGCGGAATTGTGTGAAACGCCCCCGCAAATAACGAAACTCGCGGATAATGCAATAACAGACAACAAATAATAACAAACGCAAACAAAGATATATCGTATAAACAAGTGATCATATAATGTGAAAACCATGACCGAGAGAAAAGAACAAGAGCCTGTCTGTTTTTGGTTTTATTGTATAGAAATATACTAATAATACAGATAATGTACTAAAAACTAGAAAATAAAATAAGTAAAAAAAAACTTTTCAAATTAAACGTATTCATATTTTAAATTAAACATATGCATCGGCTCACCTTGTCCGTCATGAAAAAAACATGTGAGAACGTGCTGTTTGACCGAAGCCAAATATTTCACTATTTTTGACAAATAAAATTTAATCAACGTGTACTGATCAAATATAATGTATTCAATACAAAACATGACAAGAAAATATTAAGTTATTGCATGCCTAAACTATTTTTTCGGTCTGTTCTTTGAACCTACCGGTACATGATTAGGCCACGTAAATATTTCAGTCGAAAGTTTTCCATGTTCGATGTTCGACATTGTTTGCCATCTTTGATAATTGAAGAGTGTCAAAAAAATAGTGTTGAGTGTTTCAAACCGAACTTTATCTGTCGAAAAGTGTTAAATGCAGACAAACAGTGTACGGCCCCTTAAGGTGAAGGTGGAAGGAAGCCATTGTAGTAGTATAGGTAAAAGCACTTTTTTCGTCAAAGAAATTTCCTCCGACTTGCACTGTGATCACGCGTATTCTAGAACTTGCCACTCAGAATACATTCAAGGCGTGTTATTTGGCATAGAAATCTCAACTAAGTACTAATAAAAATGACGCAAGTAATACTACGTTGAGACGGCGAAGTTCCTCTTGGAACGTTAGTGCCATTGAAGAAGAAGAAGAAGGTAAAAGCACGTGTTTTCATTGGGTAATAGTGTTTGTGAGAGAAGAGCGATTCACACAGTTTGTTTTGATTTTCGTACGTAAATAGATCAATTCCCTTATCAGACTGTGTGGCGCTTCACTGACACGAGTCTTAGAATACATTTGAAATAAATAACAATTCAATACTGAAGTAAAATGTATGAACGATGTGTTCCGATGAACAATTGCAAATATAATAATGCATAGTAGATCTATTTGCATATGAAGTAACATTCTGATCATACGCGAGCGTAGCATAAGCAAATTAACAAGTATTAACAAGTTCTTCCTCACAGTTACTCGATGTTGAGGACTCCTTAATATTATCCTTTGTGGATCGTACTTTTTCACATATTCAGGTTGGAGAGCCTTAACCCTTCTCTTCGTTGACCGAGGCATTTTGATACTTAATACTTTTCCGTTTACTATTTTTGACAGCAGAGGCAGCCATGGCAGTGTTCCGAGCTCTGCAATATAATTTTCTTAACCAATGTTAAAGTTGCTAAGACTTACATTATAGGCCCATTAAACGTAAAAACAGTAATTGTATTGATGTGAACCCCATTTTTTTGACGTAGAACTACGTCTTTCAGGAAGGGTGCTTAATCAGAAAACAGGTCACGTTTTTATGAAATAAAGTTAACGTTAATAACTATTTTCACTGTGAACGAATTCTCATGATTTGCATACCAATCGAACCGGAAATTCTCTAAGATTTGTTTGATTTGCTATACATTACAATTCATAATCTCTAAACGGTTGAAATTCATGAAAACTGGAAGATATTTCTTTTTCCCATACATTTGTTCTGCCGATTTGTGTGCCAACCCTACCCGTATTTCGAATGCTTATAACTCGAACATTTCTTAACAGATCGGAAAGATGTTTGCATCAATTGATAGGAAATATTTCAACGCGTCTATCACAATTAATAAAATGTTAGTTTTCATGAGATGAACAATTGGATAACTGTGAAATGTCAAGCGTTATCTTAACGCACTAACTGCCAAGTGTTGATTGACCCGATTTACGGTTTCCGCAACACAGACCTCAAAATCGATATACCTGTGGAATTCCGCTTTGAAAATATACATGCAAGATGGAGGTATTTTTGTTCCCACCGAGCTGTGTTTTTCTAACACGGACTTCAAAATCAATGTGCCTAGGGGAATCCACTTTGTCAAAACATGCAAGTCGGGGGGATTTTTTCCCGCTGAGCTATGTTTCCCTAACACGGACTTTAAAATTAATGCGTCTGGGGGAATCCGCTTTGCAAATACATGTAAGTCGGGGTTATTTTTTGGTGTTGAGTACTTTTGTACTCGTTTGTCGCAGACCGGAATATGTTTCCTTAAAACGTACTTTTAAACTGAGAAGCCAGGGAAAATCGTCTTTTCCGATACTACAGGTGAATGAGCTTTCGCGGTTCGAGAACTATGTAAACATG
Source organism: Toxorhynchites rutilus septentrionalis (assembly GCF_029784135.1). NCBI lineage: Eukaryota > Metazoa > Arthropoda > Insecta > Diptera > Culicidae > Toxorhynchites > Toxorhynchites rutilus. Next base: position 54,664,649 of record NC_073744.1, read on the forward strand.
AGATGTGCAATAAATTCAAAGGGAAATGTAAAATACAATGATCGTTTCATAAATCTTCCGTTCACTTATTTTGGTAGTTCTAGGCATCATATCAAACGTAAGAGGACGTTCATCAAATTTATTTGTAACCAAAAACATAATCTATTACGAAAATTTCGATGCATTCTAAAATAATTTTCGCAATGGTAAATAAGTGGATTCCACAATATAATTGGGTAGTTCTACGTCGAAAATATGCGGTCGTGTCCTAGATACAACCCCCTACAATTTTATTTTATTGATTTTCATGACGTTTGCTATGACTGTTTCGATGATGTTGTCTGGCATCAGTGTCGAAAAAATAACGATGCTTTCACCAATACAAACAAAACCATTGCGAAAAATTGGAAAATGAAAATTCAACTTTCAGAGCACTAGCTCGAGTTTTCTGACGTTTTCCACTATACATTGCGACGGCAGATGAAAATTTAATATCTCGCGAGTAATCGATTAGAGTTTGGTTGATATTTCTTGATGGGAAGTGTGCTAAAACGATCGTTTTCTTCACACTGTTTCACAAAATTATTGAATTACGGGCGAGGGGTGAGGGAGGGAGATGAAAGAAATGAGCGCCATTGTGGCAGCCATTTGTGGCTTCCTTCCACCTTCACCCAGAGCTACACTTTTTACGCACGATGCAACACTGTGTCTGTTGCTGGAATTCGTCAACATACTTTGACCGACCAAGTAGGCGATAAAATTGTCAGTAACGAATTGATGAATGTCGCAGATTGCATTTTATCTTCATCGAGCAAAGCTTCGATTTCCGTTCCAGTTATTATTTCTTGTATTTATTGAAGCAAATACTATGTCGAACACGCGATGACGTGTGAGCGATAGAAAATCATTAAGGCAACAGAATATATATATTTGATTAAAGCTTGAACAATCTCTGAATGCTGAAATAATGAAGAAATCTCTCTTGGTTAGAGATGTGCCATCCGCACATGAGCTGTTCATTCGAATCGCTTCATCAAAGTGAGCGAACTCGGATCGGCTCTCAATAAAAAAACGCAGTTCATCAGCTCACATTGAAGCTGATTGCTGCTGAGCTGTTGAGCTGATGTGCTGCTGAGCTGAAGAGCTGTTGAGCTGCTGAGCTGCAAAGCTGATGAGGTGTGGAGCGGCAGAGAATGTGAGTTGTGAGATGCGAAAGAATTGTCTGCCTCCCGCTCTTCGTGATATGTTTTTGTTTTTGTTTGTCTCTCACCGTTTCTTAGCTTTAGCAGAGATGCCAGACAAGAAAAGGTTTTTAATTATATTTTCCATACAACACATTACAAAATAAAAAACATTATTATATCAATAACTGTTTGCAAATGAAATTAAATAAAATATAATATATTAAACATGACTGTGGAGATACATGCATTTATTTCCACGTGCTGAATCAAAACAATTCAAAATCCACCCGGCATCAATGCTGATGAGTGATTTGTAATAGTTTGATAATGGTAATGGACTTCCATGTGGAACGAACAGACTTTTATAATACAACAAATTCAACTATCTTTGCATTTGCTAATCAGATAGAAATCGAGGGTGGCTGCCTCTTTGTGACTTTTGTCATCGCGAATAATTATTTCGCGTCGCATTTTTATGTATCCTTGCGAGTATGGATGCAAAAAAATGTATCTCGGTGGTTTTATCTAGAAAGTCATTTTGGGTTATATCTCTGAAGGAAAATAGAAAAAAGAAGGAAAGGAAACAAAAGAAGAAGGAAATATGAGAAATATGGAAAACCAAACATCTTGAAGATTTGGCTACTCCTGGTAATTCCGTTGTTTGAATTTAGCATCTTTTATGTAGAATTTCAGCATTCAATTTTGTTGTATATTATACAATCTGACTCAACAAATGTTGTCCTGCCATATAAGTTATTTCTAGAGAATATTTTAGTTTGTTAAAAAAATAACGAATATATGTTACAAAAGTTTGTATGTTATCGTAGTACAAATGCGTAACCCATTTTGTTCGCATTTTCCTTTTTATCTTGAATATCATCCAAAGTATTCTATCATTCTAATTTGAGTGAAGACAAACTCAACGATATATGAAGGATACCAATCTGATCAGCCGTTCTTTTGTGATCGTGGGAAAAAACCTTGTTTCATATATAAATATAGGCTGTCAAAAAAGTCCTGCGGTATTTCCGCGAGGTGTCGTTGTAAGCACGTAGTTCTAGTTGTATTCATTGTATCGAGTCATACTATAGCTTGTTGGAAAGGTATTGTTGGGTAAAGGTGCTATAATATAGTCCTTGACAGTGTTTTGTTTGGTTAAGTCGTTCGTGAGTTATAGTGTCGCAAATATGGAGCAAAATAAAGAGACAATCCGACATATTTTACAGTACTACTATGACAAAGGCAAAAATGCATCTCAAGCTGCCAATAAAATTTGTGCAGTTTATGGACCCGATACAGTTTCCATTTCCACCGCACAACGATGGTTTCAACGTTTTCGTTCTGGTGTAGAGGTCGTCGAAGATGCGCCACGCTCCGGAAGGCCTGTCGTCGTAAATTGCGACAAAATCGCTGAATTAGCCGAGAAAGACCGGCATAGTAGCAGCCGTAGCATCGGCCAAGAGCTGGGGATAAGTCATCAAACCGTTATTAACCATTTGAAGAAGCTTGGATTCACAAAGAAGCACGATGTATGGGTGCCACACACGTTGACGCAAAAAAACATCTTTGACCGTATCGACGCATGTGAATCGCTGCTGAATCGCAACAAAATCGACCCGTTTCTGAAGCGGATGGTGACTGGCGATGAAAAGTGGGTCACTTACGACAACGTGAAGCGCAAACGGTCGTGGTCGAAGCCCGCTGAAGCGGCTCAGACGGTGGCCAAGCCCTCATTAACGGCCAGGAAGGTTCTGCTGTGTGTTTGGTGGGATTGTCAAGGAATAATCTATTATGAGCTGCTTCCCTATGGCCAAACGCTCAATTCGGACCTGTACTGCCAACAACTGGACCGCTTGAAGGTAGCACTCATGAAGAAGAGGCCATCTTTGATAAACAGAGGCCGCATTGTCTTCCATCAGGACAACGCCAGGCCACAAACTTCTTTGGTGACGCGCCAGAAGCTCCGGGAGCTCGGATGGGAGGTTCATTTGCATCCGCCGTATAGTCCGGACCTTGCACCAAGTGACTACCACCTGTTATTGTCCATGGCGAACGAGCTAGGTAGTCAGAAGTTAGCCACAAAAGAGGCCTGTGAAAATTGGCTATCCGAGTTTTTTGCCAATAAGGAAGCGAGCTTCTATAACAGGGGTATTGGCGATCTAACGCAAAACGTAAACGGTCGGTGAGACATCTGGATTTTGTTTTTGAACTAAGAAAATGATGCTAATGTAACCTAAAACTCAAAAACAAATCACGTATATTTTACTTCCGGGCTTTCCAAGGTAGTTCTCACATGCAGGAATCGTGCAATTTTCTACTTGTGTTTGATTGTGCCCTCGAATTTCCTTCTTTAATTCAACCATTGTCTACATTTTTATAGTTTTCACTACTGATAGAGTTAAATAAATAACATGTTATATATAAAATTGCGCAGAATTAAATTTCTTACAAACTCATCGCAATCAAATAATCTTTTATGATTATAACATTGTAATTTATGGAAAGAACTACAAACCTTCCATAAGCTCACATGGTAAAATTTAAAACCATCATCACTTTCACCGCAGCGCCGCCTAGGTGTAGATTTGTACGTTAGATCGCCAATTATGAAGTTGGCATCTCGTTGGGAACAAGTCATCGAACAAAACGGCGCATATTTGACTTAAAACAGATGATTGTAACTAATTTTATGAACAAATGAAAATTCAAAAAAAATACCGCAAGACTTTTTTGACAGCCTAATATTATTAGAAATTATATCAGTTTTAGTTTGTATATAATTACAAATACAATTCGTAATTTTTTTCATTTCTGTATAATAAGAAAAACGTTCGCTTTACAATATCCCATAGTAGTTATTTCTCAGAGGCAATTGTGTGAACAACCGCAAAATTCAAATGAGCTGAAGAGCTGTTCCAAATGATCTGCTCACTTGTATGAGCTGAACGAGTCTGAGTCACTCATCACAATGAACTGATTTGCCCATCTCTACTTTTCGTTGAAATTTCTGCCCGGTATTCAAATTCACGTATTCGGAAGTTCGTTTAGACTCATTTATATCCTTTGTTCCCCTCGAGTTGTAGCATTTTATATGAGAACCATTCATTCAGGTAGCTCAACGTTAACAAATGCACCCTGGTAAACGTGTAAACTTCCATTACATCAAGTGACATGGTGTTTTTTGTCTTGACGATCAGCTTTGACCGTCAAAACACTCTGACAAACTATTCAGCATCAAAGAGTGAAGAATTTGTTTTGTCGGTTATGTTTTGTTGCACGTTGTTTGTTGGGAGTGTCGTCATAGTAGCCCAAATATATGCAGTTACAGTTACATATTGCAGCTCTGCCTTCACCCCATGAGAAGGATTATTAGGTGGAGCAGTTGGCAGAATTTCCGAGCGTAGAGTGCGTGACAGCATGCGCTGCCGTAGCTATTTTTCACATTGTGACGTTAACATTTGTGTTTACAATCAATTGCCTTCCACATCCAGTGAAAACGCTTTTTTTCGGTAAGTTTCTATCAATTAAAAACAGATAACTTTCGTGGAATTCCCACCGAATATGTGTATAATGTGACAGTTTGCAGTGGATATTTGTGAAATGACGTCGGAAAAAATGAATGAAAGTGATACCTTCATAGAAACAAACGAATTTTCGTTATTTTCGCGATGATATGATGATATTTTGAAGGCTCCCAGAACCGGTATATGTGATTTGAGAAAAATAGTTTACAATTAAGCAACATTTTATTGAAAGTTCTGCTATTTCCGAGGACTAAAAACTAGATTGTTCTCTGGACGTTTTTGGTCCTTAAATGCTGAGTGTTAGTCACAATACAATTATCATCTGTTAAAAAACAATCAGTTACAAGATTTCATGAGCATTTTGACTCATGACATCATCAATATATGAGTTATTTAAATATCGTTTCGTCTCTTCCATATACATTCCATATTGAATGCAAGTAATGACAACACTATATTTTGTTTACCAATCCAAATATACTCTGTCTACTGCTCCACCTCATATGTACCTCATTGGTCTTCACCTTAAGGAAACCAAATCCTGGGGTAGAGATGGGCAAAGCAGTTCACTTTGCCGTTCACATAAGTTGAATCGTTTTGTTCGCTCTTTCGTTTACCGGTACCAAGAATAACATTGAACAACATTAAAACCCCACAAACATAGGTGGGTTCATAGATATTCAGCTATTCAGCTATTCATATCATAGCATTGATATGGTTCTTTCAATTTGCTTTCCACTATTATTTTTTTGTAAAATTATTAATTTACTTTCCATTTTTTAAACTTGCTACCGGGAAATTATTTGTTTAACCAAGTTATGAATTGTCTCAGCTTCCTCCGGATTTTTTTTCTGACAAACAGAAAGTATATACATACTACAAATGAACTGAAGAAAGGCATTAAATAGAAAATTTACAGTATTGCCGAGAATGAAATTTTGATTGCAACGATGAAACCAAACCTAATCTTAAATTGAAAAACGATCATCGATATCATCAAAATAGGCCAAAAATCGTTGTCTTTTTCTAGTTTTCGCCAATGGTTTTTCGTTAAATTCATCCGTTCCGTCCAACGCAATCAGCTTTCCACATGTTTTGAGCTCGGATGTAAATCATTCGTTCCCAAACAGTTCGTTCGGAATCCTTTTGCGTGACGAACTACCGTTTTTACTAAAGAACAACCGTTCGTTTAGTCTTTTTGGCGAACTAGATCTTTCGTGCAGCCAACTGTCGGCCGAATATTCTCGAAAGACTGTATTTAATTTGTGTTTGACAACGGAGAAGAGAACGGTGAAGGAAAATTAAAAAAGAGATGCATCCCATTCTCAGTGATTCGTACGGCACGTATGTCGGTGCCAAAATTGAGAGCGAATTGAACTATCGGTCGATAAACAATCGTCGTGTGTGCGTAGATCGATGCTATCCAGTATTGATTAAAAGGACGTTCGATAGTTGATCGACCGAACAGTTTGAATGCAATCGGGGAGACTATCAAACTTTTTCATCGGCCGGTACGGAATCGGTGTAGTGTGCGCATGTGCATATCGCTCCATACTTATTAATTCGTCCGACTTTTCTATCGGCCTACAAAAGTCTGCAGTCTGCGGGGGCTCCAAAGCCCGAATGGTATGCAAATATATAGTTTTTTGCTTTCTCCCCCACAGCGCTGGCAGCGAGTAGAACCTGAAAAACCTACTTATAAATTGTTATTTAAATTTAAAAAAAATTGTTATAAAAATGTTATTCAAATGTGGAGCTTGCCATACAAATGAAACACAAATTTCTGCATAACTCGAAAACCAATCAAACAAATGGAGCCAAATTTGGCATATGAAGGTTTTAGGGGGGCAAGAAACGATTTTATGGTGGGTCGACACTCCTCTCGCCCCTCTCGAAGGGGAGACTGCCATACAAATGAAACACAAATTTCTGCATAACTCGAGAACTAATCAAGCAAATCGAGCCAAATTTGGCATGTGGAGGTTTCTATCGTAAATCAACACTCCTCCCCTCTCTCTAAGGGGGAGCTACCATACAGATGATACAGATGAAGTTGCTGCATAACTCAAGAACTAATCAAGCAAATGACTAAATTTGGGATGTGAGAGTTTTTGGGTACGAGAAATGTTTCTGTGATGGTATGGCACCCCTCTCTCCTTTGGAATGGAGGGGGGTTCCAAAAAATTAAAACACATATTTCAATCAAGCATATTCCAACCAAACATGACAATTGAAAATTTTCGGAAAGCTCTGAAGAAAATGGGAAAATTTGAAAAAATTCAATTCCCATATGTCCTACAATTCAATATTTCATAGTGACATGCATTGTTAGTCCATTTGATGTTTGCATTAACGAAATTGGTCTTTATTCGAAGGCGAAAATTGATTTTAATTTTTTTTTTTTTTTATATCTGTATTATAGTGACTTTCAGCTCATTTGGCTGGTTCGTCACTTAATTGATTTTAATGTGATAAAACTCACTCGTACAGCTTCTTCCATCTATATAAATAAAAATGGATTGCTGAATGTGTTGATAAGAGCAAAACTTGAGGAAGGAATTGTCTGATTTAGAGCTGTCTTCATTTTATAATATTTTTTGTATCAAATATTTATTCCATGTAACGGAGCAACATGTTATTTGCAAATGGTTGGAAAATCTTGAACGGGAATTGTGTCTGATAATAATCCCCAAATAATAATATTATAATGACGAGTTTTGGTAGAAGTACTACGAATTTTATAGTAGAAGGTAATTTTAAAGGGTAGATTAGATGATCAATCAATGCGATTGGACTCATGAATGTGCGCTTAGTAAGACAACATGAATGTGATAACGAAAAATAAATTTTGGACAGGACGAAGTTTGTCGGGTCAGCTAGTTTATCATAAAACTATATCAATCCAACTGTTTCCCATCCAACAGACAAATTGATACTTACAACCCTTTAATTCAATATCTGATTTTTTTGTTTCTTTTTGTGGAGAATAGATTGAAAAGTGTACGCCATTTTAAGATAACCGTAATGTCCGAACACGAACAATGCTAATCTAACCATCAACAAATCCTCACCTCGAAGCCCCAATCGGAAAGAGATGCGACCATTGAATGGAACTCGGGAAGAATACCCCCGAGAATTCTGTTTGATCGTCCGCCCAAAATAAACTTTCCACCAAACCCAAGGGCACTCAGACAAAGTGCATACTCTCTCCCTGCTTCAGCCTCTTACGGTTACAAGTTTATCGAATTATAAAGCTAAAAGATAACAGCGATTTTGTCAAGAGATAATACCGAACCAGCCGAAGTCATTCCATTCACTCGCCTCGAAGTGCAAAAGGAAAACCAAGAGCAAGAGATTGGACCCTATTGTTCGGTGGAAAAAGAAAGGAAGCCTTTCAAGTTTCCAACGTTCCTTTTTTTTGTTCACCCACAAAACCTTACAAGTCCTTATTGTGTTAGCATCGCCGTGCGCGTAGGTATATGTTATTTCCCATGATTGTCTCGCACCATGAAATCCTCCAGCCTCGCCCTTTTTACTGCTGCTCGATCCCCACTCAGAAAAGCAAGGAACAAAAAGATAACAGCCGTCCTCCTCCTTTCGGATCCTTCCTAGGAGATGACATACTCCGAGAGCATCTCCCTTTCCCGTATTCAACCGGCATAAAAGCACGACGAGATCCAACGGGAAGCAAAACAAGTGTTGCACAATATTCGACTTGTATCTTTTCCATTTCCCTGCAAGTTGGGTTGAATGAATGTCGAATTTTTCACAGATGTCCGTTATTTCTGTACAAGCTGAGAAAATAGATGCACCGAGTCTACGCCACGTTCTCCCGTCGATATATCAGCAGATATTTCAAGTTTAAACCCACCGTGGGGTTGCACAGCTAACTCCTACCATGTCTTCCAAAAAATCTGTTCCATTGTTACTATAAAAATACCGCAGACTGGGGAGAGAGAAAGGAAGCCCACATTTTACCCCCATCGGGATTTGTCAGAATGACTCTGCGTCGCTACAAGACAGCGAACGAGCAAAAAAAAAAAAAGGATAGTGGATATCATTGGCGCTAGGTGCCCCGGAGTGGAAAACAACCTTCACAGTTTTCCACAGATCGACCATTGTTGCGGGCACGCTGCTGTCCTGGCCGCCCCGTGCCGTCGCGTATAGTAAAAGTGAAATAACTTTCTTTGCAAATTCTGCCTAGTCCTCCCTGTGGCTTTTCCAAACAAATCCCATCCCACTCGGTGCCCCTTCTTCCAATGGCCTTTCCACCGTAAGATCTACCCGTCCAGCTGTTCGGCGTACCTTTTCACTTCTTTACTTTTTATTTTATTATTTTCTTTATCTCCACTTTTCAATACAACCGAAGAGAGGAGAAGGACACTTTGGGCGAGTTATTTTGCTTTTCTTTCCAAGTCTAATTGGATGAAAATTGAATTTCAAACTTTTTCTGCAATTTCTTGGGAGTAAAATCAATATGTATATGTCCGGTAAGTTCGGCGGGAACGGAGACAGCACGAGCCACGAGACGGAAACGAAGTTGACGTTACATTAGCATAGAATTGTTATTTGTAAAGTGATTCAATGTGAAGCGATCCGTCGCGCGCCCGGTGTATCGGAAAACTTTGCGAAGAGACCCAATGCCACGTTGGAAATTTCCGACCGGCGGCAAAGTCTGATTACTTTGTTGGTATTGTTATTTATTCTTTAAATTGTAATTAAGATCTTTCAATTGAGTAGGCCTGGTTGACGAACTTCGAGTTGGCGAAGTTATAATTCACGGAGGCAGAACTAGGGTTGAACAAATACGCGTTTTATGCTAAATTCTATTTCTGAATTTATTGGGGCAATATGATTCCAGTAATGATTGCTTGGGATGGCGATTTTTTCTCAAGTTTGTTTATTTCTCTCGTTTTCCCAGAAGAGTTGAGTTGGGTTAATACAATCGTTTTACTCGTTCCGTAACTCGCATACTTTATCCCTTACATTGCGAAGTTATTCGTCATTTGTCATCATATTTCATAATTAGTTCCCAATTCTGCTCTACCGTATAATTGTTGAGGTTTTTTTGCATTTTACGTTGAAAAGCAAAAATTCAATATGGGAATGCTAGTCATTGCATTGCCCCATAGAGAATGTTATATAATAACAAAGTTTTACTAGTGAAAAGAAACAGATACGATGAAGTTGGTGATAAATACCCATGGCGTTGTTCATTTTCATATGGCTAATTTTTTTGAGAGCATAGAGCGTAATTTTCCCAATTTTAATTACGACTGACCAAAATTAATGATCTTTTTTCGAAAAAAAAATTATAGGAAGTTGTGCCCAAGATACGACCGCATTGTTGACGTAGAACTACGCTGTTATTTTATATAAGTCGTTTGTTTATACCTTCGGATATTATTCTATAATGCTGTGAAATTTTAGAAACAACTGCTTAGTGAAAGAAATCTCTGAAATGGTTTTTTCATTTTAGAATCAGTTCACGATAATTGATTGATGATTCATTCTTGTCCTCGCAAAACAATACACTAGCTGATCGTATGTCGCAATTTATTTCATGTCAATGCATTGAAAATTTACCTCGAACGTTATTCCGGTGGCCTTTTTCGCAATTGTCATATATTCGGCTACAGTCGATTATATACATGTTGCACCAGCACCATTATTCCACATCTCATAACTACATCAATATATCTTTGGCACCGCATGGAAACAACAACAATGACAACACTTGCAAGTATCAAATCTCATGCTATATGTTATTTAGTATTGCCTCGAAGGAATCACACCTCTCATACAAAGGAATCACACCAAAATCATATACAAACATTCAGAACGACATTTACTTCCTTGGTGACTCAATAATAAAATGAACTCATTCTGTTAACCACAATAATCTCGAAAAGAAAATCATTGCTTCATTGCGATCGGGATTAGCGAAATTGCAATCCTTGTTGAAGGCAGTTTTGCGACTGGCACGCGAACCCAAATAACTTATAACATTCCAGTAAGACATTCAAGATGCTTGGTATTCCCCAAATATTTTTTTTGGCGCACAACCTTAACGCTTGCTTCGTCATAACGTCAGTTTGCCTCCCAATCCATGGTGGGATAGCCAATGTTCCAAGCTTTATCAGGATAAATCGAACGCTTTTCGAAAACGTGGAACCATTGAGAATTTTCAAACGTATTAGGACCTTGAAAATCAATTTAAAAACTTGATCAAAGGGAAAAAACGTGCTTATTGGCGAACTTTCGTGGGAGGTTTGTCACGAGAAACGTCAATGAAAAAATTATGGAAATTGGCTCAAACATGAGAAATCGCTCTTCATCGAATGAAAGCGAAGAATATTCACATCGATGGATTTTTAATTTTGCACGGAAGGTTTGTCCCGATTCCGTTCCTGTGCAAAAAAAATGTTCGAGATATACATCAAGATAGGTGCGATCTTGATTCCTAGTATTAGATGGTAGAATTCTCTCTTGCTCTCCTTTCTTGTAACAATTCGGCTCCAGGAACGGATAGAATTAAGTTCAACTTGTTGAAACACCGCCCTGATGTGGCGAAACATCGCTTGTTGAATTTATTCAAAAACCCGGAAACCCCGCGTCCGACTTCAATTCGTACCGCCCAATAGCAATGCTGTCTTGTATACAGAAATTGTTGGAGAAAATGATCTTGTTTCGCCTTGATCGTTGGGTTGAAACGAATGGCTTACTCTCAGATACACAATATGGGTTCCGCAGGGGCAAGGTATGAATGATTGTCTTGCGTTGCTTTCTTCAGAAATTCAAATGGCTTACGCCGAAAAAAAACAAATGGCTTCAGTATTCTTGGACATAAAGGGGGCCTTTGATTCTGTTTCAATAGAGGTTTTGTCAGACAAATTACACTCTCGTGGTCTGCCGCCTCTGTTGAATAATATGTTATATAACTTGCTTTGTGAGAAACATTTGAATTTTTCTCACGGAGATTCAGCAGTGAGTCGGGTCTCTTACACGGGCCTCCCTCAGGGCTCCTGTTTAAGCCCCCTTTTGTACATCTTCTATGTAAGCGACATTGACAATTGCCTTACACAAAATTGCAGCTTAAGACAACTTGTAGATGATGGAGTAGTGTCTGTCGTAGGATCAAAAGAATCCGACCTGCAAGAACCCTTACAAGATACTTTGAACAATTTTTCAACCTGGGCCATTGAAGGAGAAAATCCATGGAATTCCAGATTATCATCGATCGGGGATCGTTTCTACGATGTTCAATGCAAAGTATGGGCGTATCAATTGTGATAATATGTACTTTACTGATGGGTCCTCTATGAATGAGTCCACAGGATTTGGAGTGTTCAACGAATTTTTTAGCACCTCCCACAGTCTTCAGAATCCTTGCTCAGTGTATATTGCTGAATTGGCAGCAATACACTGGACGCTGGACAGCGTCGCCTCACGACCTGTTGAACACTATTACATTGTAACGGATAGTCTTAGCTCTGTCGAAGCTATCCGTTCAGTGAGGCCGGAAAAGCACTCGCCGTACTTCCTTGAGAGAATACGAGAAATTTTGAGTGCTTTAACCAGACGCTGTTATGTTATTACCTTTGTCTGGGTCCCTTCACATTGCTCAATTTCGGGTAATGAGAGGGCTGACTCATTGGCAAAGGTAGGTGCAATTGAAGGCGAAATTTATCAGCGTCAAATCGCCTTCAATGAATTTTATTCTTTAGTCCGTAAAAATACCATCGCCAACTGGCAACGTAAGTGGAACGAATATCCCTTCCTTTTCCTGAAAAAAATGTCACCCTTCTAAACTCGAGCAAACCGCGAGTAATCGGTTCTCTACTTCATTAACACAAGAATTAATGAAAAATGTTTGTATATACTTGTAACAATACAGATAGGAGTTTGGCTCCTTTAAACTTATGTAACTGAGCCTGTAAAAATAAACTATTTAATTAAAAAATAATAATAACGTCAGTTTATTGCATTGATGCATTCTCAAAGGCACCAATAAAACCCTTATGATGACGGAAAACAAACAATGTTTACTGCTTGAAAAAAGACTGAATTATGCCACACAGTTTGTACTCTGCTGTAACACCCATCGATGCGAATTCGCTGATGAGTTTGTCAAGAGCGACCGCCTTCACCACCAGCGGGGGGAGCTTGATTTTGGTTGCTGCCTGGGTAACGGCGTTTACCGAAGGCTCGGTTCAATGCGAGCGCTTTTCACTGCAATTTTTCCTCCTTTTCCCCACTATAAAGAATCATAACTTTTGATCTACTGAACCGATTCAGATGACCGTCTTATCAAGTTGAAGCTTATGAATTAGTTCTATTTGAAAAAATACAATTTTAGCGATTTTTTGGATTTTCGTTTTTATAATTGTTGATTGAGTTAGTTTTTCATAGTTTTCTCGGTTAAAGATAAAGGGCGCTATATTTTTTATATTTTATCTAGAAAGCTGAGGATTTTTTACATAATACATGTCGATAACAGAGATGCAATTTTTTTTCGTTTTGAGATATGATTTTTCAAGTTTAACATGTTTTAAGTCTTCGTTCAATATTCCTTTATGACTAGATTAGACCTATGCGACAAGAACCCAATTTTGTGATATGATACTTTCGCGATATTTTTAAAAAGAAGTTTAGCTCTTTGGCTTCAATTTGATGTATTGTTCATCTGAATCAGTAGTTCAAATGTTATGAATTTTCGAAAAACGTCATTTTTGGATAAAAGGGGAAAAATATATATTCATATCTCAAAAACGAAAAAAAGTAACATCTCTGATATTGAGATATGTTGTGGAAAAAAGGCTCAGCTTTCAAAGAAAAAATAATTGAAAAAAAATAGAACAATAAAAAACAGTTACAATCAATAATTACGAAAATAAAATCTATCTTTTTTTTGCAAGTTCTATATTTTCTAGTAAAAGGTTAGCATTGGATTTAATTTGATATGTCGATCATCTTCAATGGTTTCAGAGTTATGAAATTTCAAAGAAAGTCATTTTTGAGAAAAAGTGGAAAAAGTTCGGACCACCCTAAAATGGAAATGGTCACCCTAACGAAAAAATAAAAAAAAATACGGATCTAATATTTTACAGTAAAGAACAAAACTACCACTTTTCATAGAAATCTGAGAACCACTATATCGGTTTGGCATGGAATGGCTGTATATAGAGATTGTGGTATACACCCAGGTTTTTTTACGCGGGGGATACGTACCTCGTAAAAAACCACTTTAATTGCAAAATCTGTGTGAAAAAAACCGCGTTAATTCGAAAATTCGCATAAAAAAACCGCGTTTATTGGAAAATCCGCGTAAAAAAATCACACTAATTGGAAAATCCACGTAAAAAAACGTGAACGTGAACGATGTTTGAATCTGAGTAACTTTATATACATATACAGAAGTAACTTAAAGATATCTGACTTAAGGTACAATCTAGGTATAACGTAAACAAGTTAACTATGTTTGTACCCATAACGTCCAGTTGAATCAACGAGGTGTATTTGTGTAGTTGGAATTTCAAGTCTAATTTGAAAACTGTTCATGTTTTGACTGTGCAACACGAATAATATGTAAAAGCCTTGTGATGAGATAAAAAATGATTTTTCAATATCGCTACGTTTTGCATTAAGCAACATGTTTCCCAAAGTAACTCCTAAACATATTTTTTTTACCATAGTGATGTATATGGAAAAGTTGTTGGAAATTATAAGCGAATTCATAAAATTTTATGAACATAACGGTATAACACGACAAATATATGAAAAGAGTACTTTTTTGTTTTAAATCACATCAGAATTCATATAACCGCAAGGTTGACGTAAGACTGCCGTTGGCTTAGTTATCAATTGGTTACGATATCGCCGATGCGCAGAGCTATCTTTTGTGTGTATTGATGAAATTATTGATTAAACTAGTGAATGAATGAAACAATTTACAAATTCAATGGCAAACAAATCCCAATTTAGGTCAATTCATGCATTATGGTAGTAGTTATCGCAACAAATAGTTATCAACATTTTGCCTAATCACCAAACGGTATAGACCATGTTAGCAAATCGAATTCCGGAGTGTAAAAATGCAAGCGAGTTCAAAAGTACACGTAGTTTGCATCTAATTTGCTATGCCAATTTCCCCTGGTTCCATGGCTTTGAAGTCTATGTTAGGGAAACATTCCGATTTACAGAATCGCAAGCGAGTATAAAAGTACCCGCAGCTTGCATCTTCTTTGTAATGCCGATTTCCTCAGGCTCCATGGTTTGAAATCTGTGTTAGGGAAACATTCTGATTTGCAGAAACGAAGGCGAGTACAAAAGTATTCGCAGCCTGAATCTATTTTACAATGCTAATTTCCCCAGGCTTCATGATTTTGAAGTCTGTTAGGCAAACATTCCCTCAGAGAAATTTCCTTCGACTTGCACTGTGGTCACGCGTATTCTAGAACTTGCCCCTCGGAATACATTCAAGGCGTGTTATCGATTGGTGTGATTTCAATAGTCTATTTTGAAAGCAATTTTAAAGCCATTGAAACAAGTTTTTGGATCAAAAAGTAAGAAGCATATAACGCGTAAACATTTTATCTTTCGAATGAAGTGTTTATCATACCATTTCGTTCGGTTGTTTAAGAGCTATTAATAAATGACGCTAGTTCATGCATACGTTGAGACGGCAAAAGTTCCATAGGGAACGTCAACGCCATTCAAGAAGAAGAAGTACAAATGTACCCGCTGCTTGCATCTAATTTGCTATACCGATTCCCACAGGCTCCATGCTTTTGAAGTCGGTGTTAGGGAAACACTCCGATTTCCAGAAACGCAAGCGAGTACCAAATTTTTCGCAGCTTGAATCTATTTTGCAATGCCGATTTCCCCAGGCTCCATGGTTTTGAAGTTTGTGTTAGGGAAACATTCCAATTTCCAGATACGCAAGCGAGTACAACATTTTCCGCTGCTTGCATCTAATTTGCTATGCCCATGGTTTTGAGTCGGTGTTAGGGAAACATCCATACATTCCAGCGATCGTATCTAAATCGTTGCGCAATCATAACTGTGTGGATTTCCGAACGGCACTCGCTTGTATACCGATTGGTTTGATTTCAATAGTCTATTTTGAAAGCAATTTTAAAGCCATTGAAACAAGTTTTTGGATCAAAAAGTAAGAAGCATATAACGCGTAAACATTTTATCTTTCGACATATACATATTTTACAATATTTTAAATACATATTTTAAATACTGCAATTTTTTTCGTAAATAGAAAAAGAGAAATGAACTAATCAAGCAAAAGTAATCAAATTAGGCATATGGAGGTTTTAGGTGTCAATAAATGTTGAAATGATGGTTTGACACTCCTCCCCCCTCTCTAATAGTGAAGGGCTGCTAACTCAAGAACTCTTCTACAACCCTGCTCAACTCGATGATTCATTAAGCAAAAGGAACCGAATTTTGCATATGGAAGTTTTAGGGGTTAATCATTTTTTCTATGGTAGTTCGACACTCCTCTCCTCCTCTCTACGGGGGGAGGGGCACATAATTCGAGAACTAATCAAGTAAATGGAATCAAATTTGGCATACGGAGGTTTTAGGGGGCAGTAAATGTTTCTATGGTGGGTCGATACTTCTTCCCTCTCTCTAAGGAGGTGAGGACTGCCATACAAATGGGTTTTGGGTACTAGAAATGTTTCAATGATGGTTTTACACCCCTCCTTCTTTTGGAAGAGGGAGTAGGATCCCAGAAAAAAATTACACATATTTCAATCAACCATATTCCAGCCAAACATGACAATTGAAAAAAAATCGGAAAATGGGAAAAGTGAATTCTCATATGTTTCGAAATTACATCGTGATATGCGTTGTTGGTCTTTTCAAAGTTGGTGCTAACGAAATTGATCATTGTTTGAAAGTGGAAATGGATTTTCAGGGTAAAAAAATCTTCTATCCTTTAAGTATATAAATAAAAACGGATCGTCAAATGTGTTGGTAAACGCGAAACTCGCGGAAGGAATCGTCCGTTTTGAGATGTCTTCATTTTATTATAATTTCTGTATCAAACATGTATTCCATGTAACGGAGAAACATATTATTTGCAAATGATTGAAAAAGCCTCAACGAGAATTGTGTCTGAAAATAATTTGATATTATAATGACGAGTTTTGGTAGAAGTACTACGAAACTTATAGTCAAAGGAAACTTCAAACGGGCAATTTGAAGATCAATCAATCAAATCAAAGCGTGAATGTTTGAAGGTATAGATGACAAAGTTCCATTTTGGGCGGGAGGAAGTTTGCCGGGATAAGGAACAAAACTACCAATTTTCATGGAAATCTGTATCGTTTTGGCATCAAATTGCTGATATAAGCTATGATATGTTGAGATTATTTGGAAAATCGCTTAGCTTTCAATCAATAATGGTAAGTGGCTACCAAATGAACAGTTCATGTCGGTAACATCAACCATTAACAACCAAGAACGCTGAAAAAGTTTTCAATACTATCGACAGCACATATCCATTGTCCTATTACGGTCTACTGTGACATTCTATTACGATTTACTGTGGGATTTTTTTTTCTGTCTACACCTGTTCGTAAACAACGATGTCAACTAGAAGCCAGAAGCTTTATGCCTGTCTGGCAGGTAACTCTGGATGCACCTTGGAAAGCGCAGTTGCAATGCTCTCTAAACGTTTCGACGAAACTAACCAACTTATAGATGCCTCGAAAGCTGAGCTTAACTCGAAACTTTATGACATCAAAGAAGATCTTCAGAAGCAGATTATGGCGATAAAGCTTGCTGACGGCAATGAATGTTTTACCCTACTACAATTCTCTGTGACATGCTTAAGGGATGAATTTTACTCGAAGTACTTGGCTAAGCGTAATTTAAAGCTGCGGCACATCGGAATTTCATCGGATTGTCGCATCTATATTAACGAGAATGTGACTGTGAATGCGAGGACAATAAAGCGTGCTGCATTGAAGTTGCGTCGAGAGAATAAACTGGTCGCAGTTTCGACCAAACTAGGAATTGTACAAGTGAAGAAAAATGGTGATAGTCCTTACCTGTCAGTTTCATCTATCGATCAATTAATGCAAATTTGAATTAACTAATGCTACATGTATACTTGTTATTGTTTGTTAGAGTGGAGATTGTATGTAATTTGTACTAAAGAAATTTGTTTGTATACTGGAACTGTATGTAAAACATGGGAACTATCATTAGAAAGCAGCCTTTCCATGTATATTGTTTCCCTCACGTTAACTGATGTCATCCTTAAGTAATCACACACTCTCACAACACACGATTCCCAGAGTTGTTATGAACACCAAACTCAAGGCAAACAAATTCAACATATGCCATACCAACGTTCAAAGTCTTTGTGCACGACGATTCTGTAAGTTTGAAGAAGTCAAACTAATGTTGTATGACTCCAAGATATCCGTCGCTTGCTTCTCGGAAACATGGCTAAATAATTCCATTCCTGACCAAGCCGTTTCTATACCTGGTTACTGTCTCGTACGGAACGATCGGACGTACAAAAGGGGTCGTGCAATTGCCATCTATATTCGTGAAAATATCCTTTCCAAAACGGTTTACGCTACGAATGTGACCGCTTCGTCGATATGCAAAACGGAATGCCTGGCTTTGGAGCTTAAAATGAGCGGTGCTGTAATGTTGGGCACCGCGATCAATAACCCACCGGATAATGATGTTTCAACTTTTATGCAGTGTGAATTGGCAACCTTATTATCAACCTATGAGCATTGTAAGTCACACGACAAGGTTTGAATATAATTCACTTGATCAGATGATTTGTCTGCTTATTGCACATTCTTTACCACTTTGGTGTGGTTCTAGCACTTTGAATTTTTGCTTCATGCGAGGGAATATATTTGTCTGCTGAGTCAATTTTCATGAATACTCATCCCAACCACTTCTAGTCAATGGTAGCCAACCCTTCCATAGTACATTCCTTAAAATGCAGCAGAAAAAGAAACAAAATGAGCATTTGCCCGGTGTGTGACAGTCTTTCGCCTCCATGATGTTTTCCCACCCCCAATCGGACGGAGAATTCAAATTCGAATGCAGTGAAAACTGGCTGATACACAACTTACCGCTTCTGGTGCAGACCGTCCTTGTGAAGAGTGCTGCTGGGCCCAGCCGTACCCGAGGGTTGCCCCATTGAGATGTAGTACAGGCAGAGCAGGATCGTGACGAATGCCGACAGCAGCCCGATGCAGCGGGCCGAGCCCCGGCGGAAGATTTTCACGGTCATGATTCGGCTTCTCTGCTGGAGCACCACCGAGAGCATGAAAAGCGACCTAGTGAGGGGTTCCTTCGCACCTTCGCTCGTTATAACACACTGCACTACTGGAACACTGAACTTGTTGCCGGTTGCGAGTTGCTACTCATTTATGGTGAATTTTGTTGCTTTCCTCGGTAAGCGGATGGTAGTGCCAGACGTGGGAGGGAACGTGGAGGAACCTTTATGATCCACTCCTTTCCGCTTTCCGCTTTCTCTTGGTAGGGCAGGAGGGCAGGCAGAAAATTTATTTGCTCTGCTTTTATGACACTATGCTATTTGGCCATTCATTCACACATAACACTCTGGGGAGGCCTTCGTAGCAGAGTTACATTTTTAGATTTGCATCTGAAAAAAAGAGAAAAGAAAACATAAAAAGGTCAAATGAATAAAATGTTAAAATAGGCTAGCTAGCTTGTCGGGTAGTAAGTTATGTTTATGTTCTCCCATCGTCTGGGAGTTTAGTCTATCAGTCTCGTTTCAGCCTTCGCAGGCGGTCGAGAATTACTGTGGCTTGGGGTTGCCGCACAGTTGGGTCTGTTTCGTGGTGGAAGGGAATTTTTACCGCTTGATGAAGTTCCGTACAGCCGATGATATTGGAATGAAATATAAGGATGGCGATTTTTTTAATTCTGTTGATACGAGAATTAAAGGGTGTGTCACATCAAATTGCATCACGGAAAAAACGCTGTAGAAATTTAATTTTTAGGAATTATATCTTCAGCTTTCGATTATAATCAGATAAGAGTGTATAGATCACGTTGGCCATGCTTCACTGTCAATTTTGGAAAAAATTTGGAAAAATGTCGTCGAACGAAAAAGAGCGTCGTGAATTAATCCTGTGCACTCATTTCGAGAATCCGGAGTTGTCACATCGGGACATCGGTAAGATGCTGGGAATCGTCCAATCCACGGTCAGCAGAGTACTAAAACGATACTTCGAGAACCTAACCATCGACCGGATGGTGAAGAACGACAAAAATGGATGCTCCGTCAGTGAAAAAGATCATAAGCGCGTAGTTAAGCAGTTTAGACGTGATCCGAGAAGTTCGGTCCGGGATGTCGCCAATAAGCTGAATTTGTCAAGTTCCAGCGGACCAAGCAGCGGGAGGGCCTGCGTACATAGAAGGTTCAGAAGGCTCCTAACCGCGACGAAAGGCAAAACATGGTGGGGAAGACGCGAGCCCGGAAGCTGTACACCGAAATGCTGACGAAGCCGCATTGCCTGGTAATGGACGACGAATCCTACGTCAAAGCGGACTTTCGTCAGCTGCCGGGCCTGTTGTTCTTCTCCGCAGAGGACAAATTCACCGTTCCGGAGGAGATTCGCAAGCAGAAACTATCCAAGTTTGCCAAAAAGTACATGGTGTGGCAAGCGATCTGCTCTTGCGGAAAGCGGAGCGCCCCCTTCGTGATGACCGGCACGGTAAACGGGCAGGTTTACCTTAAGGAGTGCCTACAGAAGCGCTTATTACCACTATTGAAGCAGCACGAGGGCCCGACCATCTTCTGGGCGGATCTCGCTCCGTGCCACTATTCAAAGGACGTGTTGGAGTGGTACGAAGCCAACGGGGTCACCTTCGTGCCAAGGAAATGAACCCGCCCAACGCGCCGGAGCTTCGCCCAATAGAGAAATATTGGGCGATTATGAAGCAGGCCCTCCGGAAGAACCCAAAAGTTGTCAAATCGGAGGCGGACTTCAAGAGAAAATGGATTTCTGTTAAAAAAAAACTACAACCTGACGTTGTACAGAACCTTATGGACGGGGTAAAGAGGAAGGTGCGAGCATACGGGCTTGGGCTCGAAGTATGAATAAAAAGAAAATGCCAAAAGTTGTTTAATAGTTTTTATTTTACTGTCTAAAATTTTCAAAAGGATCGGTCTACTGGGCGAATTTCTACAGCGTTTTTTCCGTGATGCAATTTGATGTGACACACCCTTTAGATAATTGATATTCCGCGCAGAGAGCGAAAAATGTTGAAGTGATTTTGGACTGTGTGTACAAGAATCGATCGATCAATAATTGTGAATGTTTATGTAAATGGCGAATTTTATGCCAACTCGGTTTCCTATATTTTATTGTATGACCAACATTTTCTAGGTATTTGAGTGATAGCTTATTGTGAAAAATAAAGAAAAAACTTTAGACCTTTTCAAAAAGTAGTCCAATTTGTTTTTGAATATTTCAAGTAAGCAAAGTTGCTTAAAAGAGCAATGTCTTAACATCCACAACGTTTCACTGTAATCTGAGATATTGCTGCCGATGACCAGTCGAGTTGGCATGAAATTCGTCATATTACTTATCAGTCTGTCATTTTTTTGTGTAGTACACTTGTGATTCATTAATTTTAAGCATCGCACATTGCACGTTGGCACTATTTCATTATGATGTTGTGGGCGTGTACGATAAATGAATGAGATTACAAAGCGCTAGAAATATTTGTTTGTTTGAGTAAAATGTATTTTTTGCTTTTCTCTTCTTAAGAATTATCGCGAAAAAATAAATTTATATCAATTCCGAGTAATCTGTAAAATAACGACGAAAAAATATCCACATTTAATATCATAATATCGATTGGTTTGTTTATAGTTTCAAGTTCTAATACTTAATCTATAGTGGTACTAAACAACCTCTGTATATATTTCTACCTATCTTACAACACCATCAACAATCCATCCAAGGTCCTAATGTTTGCCAGAATTATAAAGCCTCATAAAGCTATTCCACCGAAATTCAAACTCATTTGCGGATATGGCTGCGCGGCGCCATAAATATCTCGGCTCGTAAATCCTAACGCCTGTTTAATTATAACGGCCAGAGGATGAACGAGACCGGTGGAATAAATCATCCGTTAATTGTAGAGATAAGTTTATGAAACCTCCCGGGTCCATATGTGGTGCTGATGTTGTTGTTGTTGTTGGCAAAAAGGACTGCAGTAGAGCATTGTCCCCGTTATCATATTTCTCCTAGATTGTAGGGGATGGAGAAGTATTGCTCTAATGCCTAACAGTGGGACGGTGCAATTTGATGGGATGGCTTTTGCGTGCAATATCAGAAAATATATATGAACACTAAATCTTGAATCTAGTTTGTGAATCATATATTTGGAATGAACAATGTAAAGGGTGTGTCACATCAAATTGCATCACGGAAAAAACGCTGTAGAAATTTAATTTTTAGGAATTATATCTTCAGCTTTCGCTTTAAAATCAGATAAGAGTGTATAGATCACGTTGGCCATGCTTCACTGTCAATTTTTCGTAAATTTGGAAAAATGTCGTCGAACGAAAAAGAGCGTCGTGAATTAATCCTGTGCACTCATTTCGAGAATCCGGAGTTGTCACATCGGGACATCGGTAAGATGCTGGGAATCGTCCAATCCACGGTCAGCAGAGTACTAAAACGATACTTCGAGAACCTAACCATCGACCGGAAGGTGAAGAACGGCAAAAATGGATGCTCCGTCAGTGAAAAAGATCACAAGCGCGTAGTTAAGCAGTTTAGACGTGATCCGAGAAGTTCGGTCCGGGATGTCGCTAATAAGCTGAATTTGTCAAGTTCATTCGTCCAGCGGACCAAGCAGCGGGAGGGCCTGCGTACATACAAGGTTCAGAAGGCTCCTAACCGCGACGAAAGGCAAAACATGGTGGGGAAGATGCGAGCCCGGAAGCTGTACACCGAAATGCTGACGAAGCCGCATTGCCTGGTAATGGACGACGAAACCTACGTCAAAGCGGACTTTCGTCAGCTGCCGGACCTGTTGTTCTTCTCCGCAGAGGACAAATTCAGCGTTCCGGAGGAGATTCGCAAGCAGAAACTATCCAAGTTTGCCAAAAAGTACATGGTGTGGCAAGCGATCTGCTCTTGCGGAAAGCGGAGCGCCCCCTTCGTGATGACCGGCACGGTAAACGGGCAGGTTTACCTTAAGGAGTGCCTACAGAAGCGCTTACTACCACTATTGAAGCAGCACTAGGGCCCGACCATCTTCTGGGCGGATCTCGCTTCGTGCCACTATTCAAAGGACGTGTTGGAGTGGTACGAAGCCAACGGGGTCACCTTCGTGCCAAAGGAAATGAACCCGCCCAACGCGCCGGAGCTTCGCCCAATAGAGAAATATTGGGCGATTATGAAGCAGGCCCTCCGGAAGAACCCAAAAGTTGTCAAATCGGAGGCGGACTTCAAGAGAAAATGGATTTCTGTTAAAAAAAAACTACAACCTGACGTTGTACAGAACCTTATGGACGGGGTAAAGAGTAAGGTGCGAGCATACGGGCTTGGGCTCGAAGTATGAATAAAAAGAAAATGCCCAAAGTTGTTTAATAGTTTTTATTTTCTAATAGTCTAAAATTTTCAAAAGGATCGGTCTACTGGGCGAATTTCTACAGCGTTTTTTCCGTGATGCAATTTGATGTGACACACCCTTTATTAGAACAATGTGAATCAAATAATCTCAGATTTCATTTTACCCTAAAAATCGTTTGCTGCTTTTTTTGGTCTATTCAGTTGTGAGATACAGGGTGTTAAATATGGTAGTCAACATGAAGAATATTAGGTATATTTTCAGCTTTTCTTTGAAGAAGGTGAGAATTCAAGCCAGGCGATTGAAAATGTGAATAGTGTTTATTGTCCCGATATTGTAAAAGCCAATAATGCACAATTTCATTTGCTTGATTCACTGGAAATAATCTGCTAAGAACCGCTCCCCAATAGCCAAACTCTTCATTTGGACCAGTCTGAGGGAGCAGTCGTCTAATAGCGGCTAGTTTTGGCCAGGTACATGTATAAAGTTTGACTCACCATGAGCTCCGGGAGCATGGTTGACAGAATCGTATGCATCCAATTCGTAAAAATGGCAACAAGATTCAAACCGTGCCTATTTGACCTTAATGGGAACACACATTTAGGGATGAGAAGATTAACATTGGAATTCGGAAAGTGAATCGAAACTTACAGTTTAGAATCAGCGATCTCAAATCTTGAATCTTCAATATGCATGAAATTTCGATTTATAAATACATGTCTAGAAAATGGAATCTAGAGCCTGTAGTGAGAAATTTGAATCTGGGAACTGGATATCTATATATCTTATATATCAAATTCTCGTGTCACGATGTTCGTGGTCAAACTCCTCCGAAACGGTTTGCTAATCGGATAGAGAGTAGATTGCTCCACAACTTCTGTTTTTGATTAAGGCAAGGTTGCCGCATTTCCATGGAATCGATTAAATTTGAGTCGAACAGATTTCAGAATGCAAGAGCCGATTTCGTTCAAATCGTGGAATCCGATCGGCTTTCAGACCAACCGGATTCCGGAATATGGGTTAGTGTTTGATGTTGTTCCCCCCAAACATGGTTCATGGCCTATTCGGTGCTCTGAAGCTTTTACCGCCTTGCGTTGCAGATGGAAAACACGATCACAAGGGTAGGTGAATATCCAATGTAAAAACGAAGAAACGGACAACCATTGACAAATATCAGTAACGCAGACTTTGACGGACTGAAAATCGTTGGGTACTACCACATTCGCCTCAGCTGAGCTAAACGTTTAATGTTTATATTAGTGTTGAGTTTCGCTGTTCAGCGAAAAGCAGTATAAAAGTCCGTGAATAATGCAAGCAATATGGCTGTGTTTCAAATTCAGAATATCGATGTGACTACTTCTCGATTGAATGACAACGACGAAATAATGCGCCAACAAATTGGCCAGTATATCAACACCAATGAAGTTGTCATATCTTTGGTTTCACAATTCATGAATGGGACCCAACAGTCATGATTTTGACTATCCATTCAGAAAACCTATTTTTCACTAACGAAACCGTAATTGAAAAAAATGAATATTGATTTTCCTTATTTCATTTTAAACTTTTAGATAAAAATATATTACTTTCTTTCACTTCACATTTTATATATAAACACTAGCTGACCCGGCAAACGTTGTTTTGCCATACAAATTATTTCTAGTGATTAAGTTGATTGTAAAATAAAAAATAACTAATGTATTGTAAGTGTGTTTAAATGTTCTACACATAGTTGAAACGTTCGTTACTCTTTCTTTCATACTTGTGTCTGACATACCGAGGTATAGAGCGCCAAGTCGATGACAAAAATTAAAAAAAAAACACAAAACATTCCTTGTATTCCATTCCCGATGTATTTCATTCACGAATCTGACATGTTTGTTCTCTTGAACGTTAAATGTAAATTGAAAAAAGGAATTACTGAATACTGAACGGTTTTCCATGTCAATGTCTGCGTTGTTAATTTTTATGAATGATTGTCCGTCATTATCAGTTTTTATTCATTGATATATTGGACATTCACCTAGACTTGGGGTCGTGTCGTTGGTGAATTTTTTAAGAAAATGCATTGTACAGTTTCATCTGCCATGCAAGGCTATAAAAACGGCTATGTTTGTGGTAACAATATCGAACAATCACCCATATTTCGTCATTAGCAGAATTTAAATTGTTGAAATTTGAATGCAAATGTTTATTCGATGTTGTTTGAATACTTAGTAGACATAGCCTTGACCCTAACTCAACTATTTTTCTATAAATCTCCTTGCATTTCAGCCGAAATATTATCCAGAATATAAAATAATTATCAGAGACTATTTTCGTCCGATATTTTCCCTACCTGTAAATAATGTGTTATTCTGTTACACAGAACACACAATAGAGCCATAGTTCATTTAAAATTTTTGTTTTAAAAGCGAAATGGAACACGAAGCTCAATGACGTCTATACGCATTGCGTTTCAAGGTCGAATGACATTCGTTCTCGTTGAAAAACAATCTACGGGTCGATTATTATTTATACTAAAATACTAAAATAGCGATTAAAAATAGGAAATGGAGGTAAACCTTTGAGGTTATATGTACTTTTATGCCAACTTTATAAAAAAAAGAAATAAAAATTATTTAGATTTTTTTTTGCATAGGACCACCCTAATCGGTATAAAACATATGGTAATCGGTACCCTAGCGGTATCATATATAGTTTACGTCCTATTCTCAAATCGGTCGAGCCGTATCGGAGGAGTTCGACCACGAACATCGTGACACGAGAATTTTATATATATATAGATTATTCTTTTTTTACTTATTTACATATTTTACATCAAACACATCAGTTACGTAAATGAAATACATTGAAATAAGATGGTTTGAATGATTTGATTCTTTGACGTAGGATTACGTCTTTCGGGAACATATGAGGGTACAAATTGAAAATCGAAAATCGAGCACATCGTTAAAATTGTCCAATTTCAAACGCTTATTGCTCAGTTATTTCATGATGGATTGATGAGATTTTTGCGTCAATCAATATCGGCACTCCATTACAATTTTTTAAATTGAACAAAATAATATATTTCATGAAACTAACTATCGAACAATTCAAAAATCTCAACCCCTATCCTAACGGAAATACCCACTTCTGATTGGTCGAAATGGACGACAGATGCGGCGGCTCATGTACTTACAATTATTGGTCAGTTATTTCCTGTTGGATTTACGAGATATCTTCATCAATCGATCTGAGCGTTCCATAACAATTCATCACAATGGATGAAATACAGGGTTTTCCAACTTTAAATTCCGAAAGTAAATTGAAATAAAACACACTTAGAATTCGAATTTCGATGAAACTTTTATTTCAAATTAAAGTTTGGTTTATGCCATTATGTGTGAAATACAACATCATTAAAATGTCCACCACCTGTTTAAATGGCTTCCTCGCACACCTTGATCCGGAACAGGTAATTTTCGATGACTTTTCGGCACATATGGGGCGGTATCTCGGTCATAACTTCACGAATGTTGTCTTTCAAATGTTTGCGGTCTTTTGCATAACCCCACAAAAAAAGTCTAGCGGGTTCAAATCGCATGATCTGGACGGCCAATTGGCATCACCAAAACGCGAAAGTATGCGTCCCTCAAATTTCGTTCGCAATATGGCCATGTTCGGTCGTGATTTGTGGCACGTGGCGCCGTCCTGCTGAAACCACATGTCATCCGTATCCATATCTTCAATTTGTGGCAAAACAAAAATCGGTTAGCATGCGGCCATAGCGCTCACCATTCACAGTTACCGTCTCGCCGTCCTCATTTTCAAAGAAATACGGCCCGATGACTCCACCAGACCATAATGCGCACCAAACAGTGACTTTTGGCGGATGCAATGGCCTCTCAACAATCACGTGTGAATTTTCTGAGCCCCATATACGGTAATTTTGGGTGTTCACATAGCCACCGAGCTCGAAATGTGCCTCATCGCTGAAGAAAATTTGATGCGAAAATTCAGCATTTTGCTGCTGTTGTTCGTTCACCCAATCGACGTATGCCCAACGCATTCCATGGTCACCACGCTCTAATTTTTGTACCAGTTGGACTTTATATGGATGTAAGTGCAAGTCCAAATGCAAAATTCGCCACAATGATGTGTTTGACAAGCCCAATTGCTGAGCACGCCGTGGAATCGAAACATTCGGGTCATCCTCCACACTGGCAGCAACAGCAGCAATATTTTCGGCCGAACGCACATTACGATGATGCACAGGTTTCACAATATCCGCTACAGATCCAGTTTGTTCGAATTTACGCACTACATTAGTGATTGTGTGCTCTGTAGGCCGTCCATGACGACCAAAATCCGTCCGTAATGCTCGAAAAACATTTGCCGGGTTTTCATAATTTTTATAGTATAATTTAACAAAATTAACACGTTGTGCGATGCTAAAACGATCCATATTGTAAAATGGCAGACATTCAACTAACGATATGACGCTTTGGTTGACAGCTATGTTAAACGGTTGTCAGCGCAGGGCTGTATACTTTCGGAAGCCCGAAATGGAAAACCCTGTAATATATCATATAAAACAAACTATCAAACAATCGAAAAATCTACAAACGAGAATACCTGATTGGTCGAAATTGAAGATACGGAGAAATCGGCATTGTAAATACATCAAAGTAAAGGGAACTTTTGCTCTCACCGAAGTGTGTTCCCTAACAGAGACATTAAAACCCAGCAGCCTGCATTGCAAACACATGAAAGTAGGGGGATCTTTTGTTCCATCTAAATGTGTTCCCTAACAGAGACATCAAAACCAAGCTGCCTGAGGTAATTCAGCATTGCAAATACATGAAAGCGCAGGGGGGAGCTTTTGTTTCCACCGACATGTATTCCCTGACAGAGATTTCAAATTCAAGGTTTCTGGGTCATTGATATGAAATTTCACGAATTGAAAAATCAAATGAACTGAATAGGACTCATGTTTGATAGAATATAAATAAAATTTAAATTTGCAACTTTTCCGATCATACATTGTAAAACTTTTAGAACTTTTTTTTTTAGTGTAAAATTGTATATGATAGCGATTGTGTTAAAATGACTTGAAATATGAAACTATGTTTTTCTCAAAAGGAAGTTCATGCTACGAGAAAAATTGGAAAAATGAACAAGTTCCGTGTTCCGTTGGGTTTAAAACGAAAATTAAAATGGGTTGAATAAACACTTAGAAAGTAAAAATTATAAATGAAATTACCTTTTCCAATTCAAATATATTTTGTCTATAATAAAGTAACACCTTTTTTTTTTACTGGTGAGAAAAATTGATAATTTTGTTCGATAATGATAATTATCTTATATTACTTTGATGAGCTTTTTTTCTTCATTTCATCCATACATAACACTGGAGCCATCTCGTTCAGGGCCACAGAGGGTGGCTTTCATCATATTTAATTCCACTTTGGCATTTTCTATTTTGATACGCACCATCCAATGACTAATCACCATTCTTCTGTCATCATCACTCGGTTGTGAACAAACAATACCTAACAACCAGACAAAACGGCTCTATTCCGTAATATAATGTAAATATTCAAACATATCCAAAACAACAGATAGCCTAACGGAGTCCTACGTCAACTATGCGGTCGTGTCTCGGACACAACCCGTCCTGTGACCTTTTTTTATTGTTGGCGGTCATCGTCCAAAGCGCTCAATTCCTCTATATGGCATAGCTCTTATCGCCAAATATTCGTTTGACGAATGGATCAAAAACGTAAAACCATTCAAACATACGTACAATATATCAGTTATTGTTTATTCAATTACCAAAATATTCACTAGAACCAATTTATTTGGCAGAACAACGTTTGCCGGGTCAGCTAGTATATATATATAAATGGATTTCTGTCTATCTGTCTGTCTGTCTGATTCTTATGTACTTGAAAACTACTGAACCGATCGACATGAAAATTGGTATGTAGGGGTTTTTGGGGACGGGGAAGGTTTGATAGTTTGAGACCCCTCCCCCTTTCTAAGGGGGGACTGCCATACAAATGAAACACAAATTTCTACATTATTCGAGAATTAATCAAGCGAATGAAACGAAATTTGGCATGTGGAGGTTTTGGGGTGCAATAAATGATTCTATCGTGGTTAGATACACCACCCCCCTCTCTAAGGGGGGCTGTCATACAAATGAAACACAAATTTCTGCATTACTCGAGAATTAATCAAGCAGACGAAACCAAATTTGCATGTGAAGGTTTTAGGGTGCAAAAGAAGTTCTTACGGTGGTTAGATACTCCTTCCCCCCCCTTTTGGTAGAAGTACTAGGATTTTTTTTTGTAAAAGGTAAATTCAACGGGGTCGATTAGAAGATCAATCAATGAACAGTTCTGCGATTGGACTGATGAACTTGCGGTTAGTAAAAAAAAACGTGAATGTTTGAAGGTGTTGATAACAAAAAACAAATTTTGGGCGGGACGAAGTTTGCCGGGTCAGCTATTAAAATATAAACACAACTATCGACGGCACGATGAGAAAAGTAGTTATGGAAACGCATCTATTCCGCCACCATCTCCGCTACTTATTCGAGTTGATGGCATTGAGCTTCGTGTCCCGCTTTTGGGAAGTGATAATGACAATGGATTTCTGGGTGCATTCAACACACTTTGAAAATGAAATATTATGAATGAAAATTTATCAAAATTTTGAGCATACAGGTCAATTGGAAACCATATTTGTAGGGTGATGCGAACAGTACCACGCATACAGTTCTAACTACATCGAAATATGTCGTTAAATCGACAAAAGGGAGCAGTTCTATAGCCTTTCTGAAAGGTCAAATTAATTCTATTTGCTTTTCAAAATTAATTTGATATGAGCTACGCAGAGTTTCAATAAACGATTGATTTTATGTCATCCGTGTCATAGTTCTCGCACCGGTAAATAACAATATGGGATTCGTAGTTGTTCAAATATTGGGATTTATTCTTTTTCTTCTTTTGTGCATCCTGAACAGCAATCAAAACCAGCAATGTGCTTTGCAACATTCTGTCCACTTATAGCGCATCATCATCAGCATCAATCAATCCGTAACATTCGGACTCCGTGCAACACTGATTACTCACACTCGGATCCGAATAAGCTTCGAAGATAATCATTATCATTAAGTGTTTGCAGCTCTGACCCTCGTTCCTAGATAATACAGAAAGTGGTCGGAAAACGTTCCCAATTACCGCGCACCCTCCGCGCCACCCAACCGGCAACCTCTTATCGATTTAATAAAATCCTTCGCACTCCAGAGTCCACAAATCGTTCCCCATCTGCATCGAATCCGAAGCGGAGCCATTGCAAATCGATCGATGTGAAACTGACAGTCGGAAACCGTCAGGTGGGTGTGCATACTATTTCAATTCATGTGCTAATTTTTGCCCGGGGTCTGTCAAATTCACCCTTATTTCTTCAGTAGCAGTCACACTCCCGAGTCCCGACGCTGCGGAACATTATCGGAAATGGTTATGCACACCTCTATTTCCAGCCAGCCGTGTCTGATTGACCTGATGAAAAGGTATTCTCACGTGCGGCCGTGACGCGACACGCGGGGAACCTCTTCGGCGAGCTGTCGTGAAACCGTGAAGGATCCAACGGGCCGCTTGAACTTCGTGACCGTGCGCATTTTCAAAACGCGACGCCGACACGATTCGATTAAAATTTATAGCAAAATCAATTTTGAACAACGTTCAACGGTTCTAGGCGATGGAATGAATTATAATGCGATAATTAAGTGGCATATTCAAGTGATTGTTTTCTGCGCCCTTCACTCGCGGTGAGTGGATTATTTGAAGATAGATATAATTGGTTATTAACAGGAACGAATTTGAAGGATCCTTTCATCCTGGCAGGACCACTGAACGGTTATCGAGTGCGACTCGAAGAGAATCCCGTCTTTCAATTAGCACCGAGCTATCCGAGCGTACAATTTTCCATTCAACCAACCGGAAATCGCATTCCGAAAATCATTAGTTCACGTCTCAGTGGATTTAACCGCCCACCTCTGTGAACTGTCGTCGGAATCGAATATCCACTCGTCGTATTGGCGAGTGCAAGATTACCGTTTCCGGTCGGTAAACCGCGGAATACTACATGCCAACTTGAATAGTAAGCGCGGCAACGGATAGCACCACTATTCGAACGACTCAGCGAACCGTATCTGGCGAAACTGATGATTTTCCCAACCGCGTGGAAAAGCTTCTGCGGCGGCGGCGGTGGCGAACTGTCTTCACCGTGAGACCGGGATGATGGTTCCGTTTCGCATCGGCCCGAGAGCAAACGTTGAAGCTATCATGCGGTGCGCTCGTATGCACACGGCAATTGAGTTATGTGTACCGATGTTGCCGATATTTTCTCTATGTAGATGCGTAATCACGCGTAAGAGTGCTGGTAAATGTTTGACAGGCGAGCTGTGCGTTCGATATGAGTATTCGATGCCCATTTAGATAATTGTCTGCATGATGCAGAACAATGCAACAAGCGCATTCGAATATCATTTTGGGAGGTACAGACAGTTCACTGAACAATAAGCGTCCTGAACCGCTCAAACGTATAATGTTGAGATTGAGATTTTTCCCAAAAAAAAAAAAAAAAAACTCAACAAATATCTCGATACTTCAGTTGTATTCCCGCTTACGAGAATCGAACAAATTTTATTTGATTATTCTTTTCGTCAAGCAAATGTAGACTACACACTTAGTTATAGATGAAACAATGTTTTCTGAAGTGAGAAAGATTGCTTCTACGATACTACATTTTGACGTAGGGCTACGTTTTGATTTCTATATAGGTGTTCTAGGGGTACAGTACTCCAGAATAGGACACACATGTTTAATGTATTTGATTGTATTAGGTTGGGGAAAAACCATTATTTTCTCGGCAGATGGCTGTAGTGATCGAAATTCCGTATAGTAGGGTAGGGCGGGGTTATTTGGTCATAGGGGTAAGTTGGTCAGTGACGATATCTTGGATTCTGAGCGTCCAAAAAATTAGTGATCTATTGGTGAAAAATAGCGAATTGCTGATGCAATGAATTAAGCAAATTGGAAAAACTTTTTATCAAGAAGGTTAAAAACTACGAACATGATGCCGATTTTTCCAAAAATCATTCACTGTTTGCGCATTATAAAATTGGTTCTGAAAATGGTAAATAAACATGAAAAAGATCGGTTCTAACGTAAAACAAAAGTTTATTGTATATATAAATTTTATATGTTAATGGGAATCGCTTTTAAAATTATTTTTATTGAATTTTCATGAATATTTCTTTTCATATTTATATAGAGGGGCTAGTTGGTCACACAAATTGCTCGTTTGAATTTTCTTTTGGTTCTGAAATTGGTAAATAATCATGAAAAAGATCGGTTCTAACGTAAAACAAAAGTTTATTGTATGTATTAATTTTAAATGTTAATGGAAATCGCTTTTAAAATTATATTTATTGAATTTTCATGAATATTCCTTTTCATATATAGAGGGGCTAGTTGGTCACACAAGTTGCTCGTTTGAAAGCATATGTTTTACTGCTAAACCCAGTGTATTTAAAACGAGACAACATGATACCAACCACCACACAAACCACTTGCAATATAATTGTCATATTTTTTTTTTGCTGTAAAATGTTCATAAAATATAATAAACGCTCAAATAGAATATCAACAACCCACAATACTACATCGAGTAATGTAGCATACCTGGAAGTTATTTCAATTTACTTTGGGGTGAACGGTACAAACGTCATCAAAACAAACGCAGGCAGCAAACCGGTTGTGAGTCGCAGGGATGCCAGGTGGTTTTTTTTTTCAAATGACTTCACATAGTACGAGAAAATGTCTTCAAATGTCTTCACCATAATGTCGGAAGGAAGTTCTTCACACAAAAACGGAACTGTGATAACTCTATTTGTTTATTTCAACTTTGAAGTTTTTGTTGTGACTAAAACCATATCCATAAAACTAATTGTTGAAAAGGTATTGAACCGGAAAAACTCCGATTTGTGAAGTGGTCGTTTGAAAGATCTATTGTATAGTTTAGGCCCAAAATAATAGAAATTCAATGTCACAATCATTCGAATTTTCGAGCGCAGATGAACTA
Source organism: Toxorhynchites rutilus septentrionalis (assembly GCF_029784135.1). Lineage (NCBI taxonomy): Eukaryota > Metazoa > Arthropoda > Insecta > Diptera > Culicidae > Toxorhynchites > Toxorhynchites rutilus. Next base: position 54,698,091 of record NC_073744.1, read on the forward strand.
ATGTCTTCTAGAGACAATATGTATTCAGTCCGCTTCGTTCGCTGAGACTAAAGCACTACTTTTTTTAACGATATTTTCATCCCATAGTTATAATTTCATGGAAATGATATCTTTTAAAAATCCACGTACGCTATCATACTGAAATGTTCATTTCATAATGTCTTCAAAATGTATTCACAAAATCAAATGTCTTCAAAATGAATGTCTTCAAACCTGGCATCTCTGGTGGAAGTGAAAGTGGAAGAGCGACGAAATCGCTAGAAAAGATTGTCTGACTAATTTCCAACAACAATGAGAATTTGAAATTTTCATTAATTCTGACTGCTCTTTATGCATTTTTACATAATTTTTGTAATTTTCTGGACTTCCTCGCACAAATTTTGTTGCTATTCTATTTCTTACCATTGTTTAGTTCGAATTCTATTCTGGAAACAATCGTTCAACATAGGTTCAGTTTCGGAATGCGGCAGAATCAGAAATGCTGGACTATTTTTTCTCAATTTGGGAAGGACAAAATTATGGTCATTCCCTTTCAGTGAAAAAAAAATATCTCAAAAGAAAGAAGCATCAGTGCGTTCGTTCGCAGCAAGGATTCTCAAACTATTCTGGGCGAGATACACCTTTCCCAGAATGTAGTTTTTGACGTAGGATTACGTCTTTCGGGAACATATTAGGGTACTAATCGAAAATCGAAAATCGAGCGCATCGTGAAAATTGTTCAATTTCAAAAGCTTATTGCTCAATCATATCATGATGGATTGATGAAATTATTGCGTCAATCGATTTCGGCACTCCATTACAATTTTTTATATTGAAGAAAATAATATATGTCATGAAACTAACTATCAAACAACTGAAAAATGTCAACCCCTATCCTAACGAAAATACCCACTTCTGATTGGTCGAAATTGACGACACATGCGGCGGTCCCTAACAGAGACACCAAAACCTAGCTGCCTAGGGGAAATAGGCATTGCAAATACATGAAAGTAGGGGGAGCATTCGTTCCTACCGAAATGTATTCCCTAACAGAGACATCAAAGCCAAGCTGCCGGGGGGAAATCGACATTGCAAATACATGATATTAGGGGGAGCTTTTTCTCCTACCGAAATGTGTTCCTTAACAGAGACATCAAAATCAAGCTGCCTGGGGGAAATCGGCATTGCAAATACATGAAAGTAGTGGGAGCTATTGTTCCTTCCGAAATGTATTCCCTAACAGAGACATCTAAACAAAGCTGCCTGGGGGAAATCGGCATTGCAAATATATGAAAGTCGGGGACATTTTTATATTGCAAGTAAGGTGAGTGATACGATTGATTCAGATATAATTTAAATTTGGAACTTTAATGTTGGTTGCTTCGTGAAATTTCATATCAATGACCGATCGTATACTGTAAAAGAATTAGCACAAGTGTAAGTGTAAAATTGTATATGGTAGCAGTTGTGTTAAAAATTCAAATTCAATTTATTCCAATTTTCATAAATAAAAACCGAGGTGTGTTCCTGCTCGAGAACGGGTCGTTTGGTTTAAGCTGTCTGTTTTGTTGTTTTCATTCCCATCCTAGGAAAGTTTATACAGCGAGGAAAATTGGAAAAGTGAAGAAATACACTCTGAAAGTAAAAATTATAAAAGAAAATTACCTTTTTCATTTCAAATATGTTTTCTATATATTGAAGTAACATATTTTTCCTGATGAGAAAAATTGATGATTGGGTGCGGTATTGGTTATTATCTTATATTACATTGGTGAGTTTTTTTCTTTATTCCATCCATACATAACACAGGAGGCATTTCGTCTAGGATCACAGAGGGCGGCTTTCATCATATCTCGTTCCACTTCGGTATCTTTTATCTGATACGCACCATCCAATGACTGTTTATCATGCATCTGTCATCATCACACGGTAAACACCGGTGGAGTGAACAAACAATACCCAACAACCAAACAAAACGGCCCTCTTCAGGAGGCCACCAAATCATTATCGAAGAGTTTAACGATGTAATTCTTCAACCATATCCAAAATCAACAGATAGCCTAACGGAATCCTACGTCAACTATGCGGTCGTGCCTCGGACACAACCCTCCTGTGACTTTTTTCATAATTTTCTCATCAAAATTCAAACCTGGCATCTCTGGTGGAAGTGAAAGTGGAAGAGCGACGAAATCGCTAGAAAAGATTGTCTGACTAATTTCCAACAACAATCAGAATTTGAGATTTTCATTTATTTATTTTTTCACTTGACTACATGATATTTGTTAACTGTTTTTGTTTTGATTTGATTAATTAATTTATAACGAAGGGAACTTCTAATGGAAAAACGTTTATTATTTGCTCAAAAAGTACACGCCTATTGTTGACCAACTTACCCCGTGTGTGGGGTTAGTTGGTTAAGTTTTTGGGAGATTCGGGGTTGAATTTCGGAGAATCCCCCAAGTATCGGATAGGTCAAGGAAATAATAATACCTTCGCGATTGATGGTCAACTATCTACTAAATTTTATTTACAACTTATTATTACAACTCAACATGTGTCCGGCTGGCCGAGTAAGCCGATGACCGTCATCATCGGGTGGTGAATTGGTGTGTATACACGCGTATATACATAATGCGCAAGTGGTAGATCACCAGCACGATATAATGGTCGTGTCCGCCACAAGTTATTCTGAGATATAAAGATGTTAAATGAAAGAAAAATGTCAAATACATGATTCTCTTGTTATTTTTCATTGAAAGGGTAAAAGGTAAGCTTCATTGTGGTACATAGGGTAGGGCGGGGCTAGTTGGTAATATGGGTAAGTTGGTCAGTGACGATATCTTGGAATCGTCCAAAAAATTAGCGATCTATGGATGACAAATAGCGAGTTGCTGATACAAATAAATAAGCAAATCAGAAAAACTTTTTATTAAGTAGGTTAAAAAATACGGACATGGTTCCGATGTCGCCAAAAATCATTCACGGTTTGCGTGTTCTAAATGTGTTCTAAAACTGGTTAATAACCATGAAAAAAATCGGCTCAAACATAAAACAAAGCTTTATTGTACGTATTAGCTTTAAGTGTTAATGGAAACCGCTTTTAAAATTATGTTTGTTGAATTTTCATGAATATTCTTTTTCATATATAAAGGGGCTAGTTGGTCACACAAATTGATCATTTGAGAGCAACGCATATACAATTTTCAGGTCTGCTGTGTTTCATTATGCAAGCTATAAACAAATATAGAAGGCATACGTTTTACTGCTAAACGCAGTGTATTTGAAACGAGACAACCATCACATAAACCACTTGCAATATAATTGTCATATTTATATGTTTTGTTGTAGAATTTTCATTAAATATAATAAACGCTAACATTGAATATCAGAACTAACAATAATGCATTGAGTAATGTAGCATACCTGGAGGCTATTTCTGGATACTTTGGGGCGAACGGTACAAATGTCATCAAAACAAATGCAAGCAAGAATGCAAGCGGTTGTGCGTCGCAGGGATGCCAGGTGATTTTTTTCAAAAGTCTTGACACGGTACGAGAAAATATCTTCATCATAATATCGGAGGAAAGTTCTTCACACAAAAACGGAACTGTGATAACTCTATTTGTTTATTATAGCTTTGAAATTTTGGTTGTAACTCAAACCATATCCATGAAACTAATTGTAGAAAAGGCATGTCGATTTGTGAAGTGGTCGTTTGAAAGATTTAGGTTAATCCATTGTATAGTAGGGCCAAAATAATAGAAACTCAATGTCAAAATCATTCGAATTTTCGAGCGCAAATGAACTAATGTCTTCTAGAGAGAATATGTATTCGGACCGCTTCGATCGCTGAGATTAAAGCCCTACTTTTTTGACGATATTTTCGGCCAATAGTTAGAATTTCATGGAAATAATATCTTTTAAAAAGCCACGTACGCTATCATACTGAAATTTCTTCACATATTTCATAATGTCTTCAAAATGTCATCACAAAATCAAATGTCTTCAAAATGAAGACATGTATTCAAACCTGGCATCTCTGGTTCGCCACAAAGTGGATGAGAGACGAAATCGCTAGAAAATATTGTCTGACTAATTTTTAACAATGATAATTTGAAACTTTCATTATTTAGAGGCGAATGAACTGCAAAGTTTAAAGCCTCTTAAAAACAAAGAAAGAAGAAGAATTTTCATTATAGAGGCGAATGGACTGCAAAGTTTAAAGCCTCTTAAAAACAAAGAAAGAAAGAACTTTCATTAATTTGTTTTATTACTTGCTACATTTAAAATAGTTAACTGTTTTTGTTTTGATTTAATTAATTTATTTATAATGAAGAAAACTTCTAATGGAAAACGAAAATTTTTTGCTCAAAAATAACATTCCTATTATTGACCAATTTACCCTGTGTGTGGGGTTAGTTGGTCAATTTATTCTGAAATACAAAGACGTTAAATAAAAGAAAATGTCAAATAATTGATTATCTGGTTATTTTTCATACAAAGGGTAAAAGGTAAGCTTTATTGTGGTACATAACATTCTAACGCAAAACTTCGTACTTCAAAGTTATAGCCAAATTAATTCAAAAATGACCAACTAGCCTCGCCCTACCCTATATACTGCCATTCCATGGTAAACTGATATAGTGGTTCTCAGATTCTCGTGAAAAGTGGTAGATTTGTTCTTTATCGCAAACAATTAGACCCGTTTTTTTATTTTTTCGTTAGGGAGACCATTTCCGTTCAAGGGTGGTTCGAAAAACAACTTTTTTTCACATTTTTCCTAAAATGTCTTTTTTGAAAATTCATAACTTTTTTGTTGGGCCCGCTTCGGTTCCTTGTCCTCGTTAGTTCGGGATTTTATCCCACATTGTTCCTATTCTATTTCTTAGCATTGTTTAGTTAGAATTCTATTCTGGAAACAATCGTTCAACTTAGGTTCAGTTTCGGAATGCGGCAGAATCAGAAATGCTGGACTATTTTTTTTCGTGCGTTCGTTCGCAGCAAGGATTCTCAAATTATTTTGGGCGAGATACCACTTTCCATAACTTTCCTCTTTCTCATAACTTTCTCATCAAAATTCAACTAAATAAATAGACCTAAAATTCAGTAAATATCAAATGTGGTTTGCATTTACTAATACAAATTACTGAAGTATGTAATAAGTTTTTGGAAAACCATTAAAAACGCAAGTTGAAGATAAAAAAAATTCATTGTGATGGATGATCCTGGTGACTTTCTACCAATCTAATGTAATCTTTTGAATTAAATTAGTAGATGAGTTTATTATAATTCAAGTTCCAACGAATTTCAGAAAGTAAATAAACTTGCTACTTTCTACAAAAGTTCCTATAAAAATATTAGTCTTTCTTATAACAAGTTGGTTCAAGTAACACAAGTTATACAGTATCCTAAAAGTATTAAATAATATTTTTTTTTATTAATAAGGATTGATTTTTAGACCTCGTGGACCCCTAAAATCAGTTTTCGTTTATGTCGAGCCTTGGGGGTCGATATCAAACACTTCGAAAATCCCTGGTTTACAATGAAGTCTGTACAATCCATGTTTCGTATCTCCCTTAAATCATTATCGATATCCTGAATATAATTTCGATCGCAACTACTTGGAAGTCTTTGTTGAAGGGAAACAATTCACATATGCTTCCTTTCATTGATTGGATCATTGAAAATAAAACGTTTTAGAACTCGATTGCAGAATTATCGAATTGGTCTTGAAAAAAATGGCAATATACATGAAAAACTGGAAGGTTGGAAACCCTGATTCTGCGCAACATTGTCATTACTTCAATTCAGTCACCCTGTATTCTCGTTTCAATTATCGTTGAAGTGAACAAGGCTGGATGGCCAAATAAAGAAATCCTTGTTGGCCTGAAAAAAATTCGCGATTCGCGCGAAGGTTACAATTTAACTGCGTCATAAAGTGGGTCACTTTTAAAGACACAAATTTGATATCGAACCAAAAGGCGCTACAGGGCGGTATCATCGTTATGACGGAAAATCCCAGCCCAACGCGATAGGAAGCGATTGATGAATTATTGCCAGTCATAAAATGTCGACCCGATGCGTCACATGGTTTCGTACAGTCATGAATATACGGTAATAAATATATCTATAAAAAAGTTTCGAAAGCAAATCGTGTTCGCGCAAAAAACATCATCCCAACATCCAGCCCATGAATGCTGCTGCTGTGAGAAGCCCCAGAATGCATAATTAAAGGGTGTGTCACATCAAATTGCATCACGGAAAAAACGCTGTAGAAATTTAATTTTTAGGAATTATATCTTCAGCTTTCGCTTATAATCAGATAAGAGTGTATAGATCACGTTGGCCATGCTTCACTTTCAATTTTTCGTAAATTTGGAAAAATGTCGTCGAACGAAAAAGAGCGTCGTGAATTAATCCTGTGCACTCATTTCGAGAATCCGGAGTTGTCACATCGGGACATCGGTAAGATGCTGGGAATCGTCCAATGCACGGTCAGCAGAGTACTAAAACGATACTTCGAGAACCTAACCATCGACCGGAAGGTGAAGAACGGCAAAAATGGATGCTCCGTCAGTGAAAAAGATCACAAGCGGGTAGTTAAGCAGTTTAGACATGATCCGAGAAGTTCGGTCCGGGATGTCGCCAATAAGCTGAATTTGTCAAGTTCATTCGTCCAGCGGACCAAGCAGCGGGAGGGCCTGCGTACATACAAGGTTCAGAAGGCTCCTAACCGCGACGAAAGGCAAAACATGGTGGGGAAGACGCGAGCCCGGAAGCTGTACACCGAAATGCTGACGAAGCCGCATTGCCTGGTAATGGACGACGAAACCTACGTCAAAGCGGACTTTCGTCAGCTGCCGGGCCTGTTGTTCTTCTCCGCAGAGGACAAATTCAGCGTTCCGGAGGAAATTCGCAAGCAGAAACTATCCAAGTTTGCCAAAAAGTACATGGTGTGGCAAGCGATCTGCTCTTGCGGAAAGCGGAGCGCCCCCTTCGTGATGACCGGCACGGTAAACGGGCAGGTTTACCTTAAGGAGTGCCTACAGAAGCGCTTACTACCACTATTGAAGCAGCACGAGGGCCCGACCATCTTCTGGCCGGATCTCGCTTCGTGCCACTATTCAAAGGACGTGTTGGAGTTGTACGAAGCCAACGGGGTCACCTTCGTGCCAAAGGAAATGAACCCGCCCAACGCGCCGGAGCTTCGCCCAATAGAGAAATATTGGGCGATTATAAAGCAGGCCCTCCGGAAGAACCCAAAAGTTGTCAAATCGGAGGCGGACTTCAAGAGAAAATGGATTTCTTTTAAAAAAAAAACTACAACCTTACGTTGTACAGAACCTTATGGACGGGGTAAAGAGGAAGGTGCGAGCATACGGGCTTGGGCTCGAAGTATGAATAAAAAGAAAATGCCAAAAGTTGTTTAATAGTTTTTATTTTACTGTCTAAAATTTTCAAAAGGATCGGTCTACTGGGCGAATTTCTACAGCGTTTTTTCCGTGATGCAATTTGATGTGACACACCCTTTATTTATGGTTTTTTGTCCCTTCTGGACATTCTAAAAATGTTTGCAGATTGAGAGCGCAGCGCGGTCATTCTCAACTACGAACAAATGTGACGTTACGACGTTGAGTTGCCAATTTTTGTATTTTACAATTATGATGTAATTTTCTTGAAAGTATAACACTCGAAACGTACAACACACTACTTGGTTGTTTTTGCGAATTTGATTGTCAAATCCCAGAACTCATTTGCGCCCCGCCTCCATGCCTATCGAATTATTGTTCTGATTGTTTTCACGCAAATAAACTTTGTCAAACCTCCCGTGCGTAATCGCGCATAACTGGCTGTGTGCTGATAAAAACAGGCAGCCTCCCCTCCTCGATGCAATGGGTTGGAGAATGCTGTTTCCATAATGTTATTTACCCAAGAGCGTACGCCTCGATGCATACGCCCATTTCATTCGGCTCGCACACCCGCGCTCGCGACGGTTCATAATGAAGGCACAAATTTATTCATGAGCTCCTACATTCGTAAACTCGAACTATGGTGGGATATTCTTGGCCGCACGAATAACGGTGTCAATTCTTTTGACATTCACGGAAAGAAGCTTTGGGTTTCTCCGTCTTCCGCCAATGAAACTTTTCTGACCGATTATTTTTTGTTTTTCCGATAACTTCAGATATAAATGTAGGTGAAAACGCTTACCGGTTCACAACAATCCCTACTACGAATAATATGAATAGGGTTACTCGTACACCTTTATGTAAGATCAAGATTATTTTATTAAAAATGGATTTCTGTCTGTCTATCTGTCTGATTCTTATGGACTCGGAAACTACTGAACCGATCAACATGAAAATTGGTATGTAGGGGTTTTTGGGGCCGGGGAAGGTATCAGGGTGCAATAAATGTTTCTACGGTAGTTAGTCTCTCCACCCCCCTCTATAAGGGGGGGGGGCTGATCATATTTTCTGTATCAAACATTTTTTCCATGTAACGGAGAAACATGTTATTTGCAAGTGGTTTGAAAATCTTGAATGAGAATTGTGTCTGAAAATTATATGATATTATAGTGAGTTTTGGTAGAAGTTTTGATAGAAATACTAGGGATTTTTTAGTAAAAGGTAAATTCGACGGAGTCGATTAGAAGATCAAACAATGAACAGTTCTGTAATTGGACTCATGAACTTGAGCTTAGTAAGTAAACGTGAATGTTTGAAGCTATTGATAACAAAAACAAATTTCAGGCGAGACGAAGTTTGCTGGGTCAGATAGTTTTTGAATAAATTTGGTTATAACTTTGTAGTATGAAGTTTCGCGTTAGAATGTTATGTACCACAATAAAGCTTACCTTTTACATTTTCAATAAAAATAACCAGAGAATCAATTATTTGAAATTTTTCTTTTATTTAACGTCTTTATATTTCAGAATAAATTGACCAACTAACCCCACACACGGGGTAAATTGGTCAATAATAGGCATGTTATTTTTGAGCAAATAATAAGCGTTTTTCCATTAGAAGTTTCCTTCATTATAAATTAATTAATTAAATCAAAACAAAAACAGTTAACCAATATCATGTAGCAAGTAAAAAAACAAATTAATGAAAATTTCAAATTATCGTCGTTGAAAATTAGTCAGACAATCTTTTCTAGCGATTTTGTTTCTCTTCCACTTTGTGGCGAACCAGAGGATCCAGGTTTGAAGACATGTCCTCATTTTGAAGACATTTGATTTTGTGATGACATTTTGAAGACATTATGAAATATGTGAAGACATTTCAGTATGATAGCGTACGTGGATTTTTAAAACATATTGTTTCCATGAAATTCTAACTATTGGCCGAAAATATCGTCGAAAAAATAGGGCTTTAGTCTCAGCGAACGAAGCGGACTGAATACATATTGTCTCTAGAAGACAATACTTCATTTGCGTTCGAAAATTCGAATGATTGTGACATTGAATTCCTATTATTTTGGCCCTACTATACAATAGATTAACTTAGATCTTTTGTATAGTAGGTTTTCCGGTAGTAGGTTTTCCTCTAAGGTTTCCTTAGAGGTTTTCCGGTTACATACCTTTTCAACAATTAGTTTCATGGATATGGTTTGAGTTACAACCAAAATTTCAAAGCTGAAATAAACAAATAGAGTTATCACAGTTCCGTTTTTGTGTGAAGAACTTTCCTCCGATATTATGGTGAAGATATTTTCTCGTATCATGTCAAAACTTTTGAAAACCATCACCTGGCATCCCTGCGACGCACAACCGCTTGCATTCTTGCGCCCCAAAGTATATAGAAATAGCCTCCAGGTATGCTATATTAATCAATGCATTATTGTTAGTTCTGATATTCAATGTAAGCGTTTATTATATTTATTGAAAATTTTACAGCAAAAAATATAAATATGACAACTATATTGCAAGTGGTTTGTGTGGAGGTTGTCTCGTTTCAAATACACTGGGTTTAGCAGTAAAACATATGCTTTCTATATTTGTTTATAGCTTGCGTAATGAAACACGGCATACCTGAAAATTTTATATGAGTTGCTTTCAAACGAGCAATTTGTGTGACCAACTAGCCCCTCTCTATACGAAAAAGAATATTCATGAAAATTCAATAAGAATAATTTTAAAGCGATTTCCATTAATACTTAAAGCTAATACGTACAATAAACTTTTGTTTTACGTTCGGACCGATTTTTTTCATGGTTATTAACCAGTTTTAGAACACATTTTATAATGCGCAAACCGTGAATGATTTTTGGTAAAATCGGAACCATATCCGTATTTTTTAACTTACTTAATAAAGTTTTTTAATTTTCTTATTTTTTTGTATCAGGAATTCGCTATTTTTCATCCTTAAATCGCTAATTTTTTGGACGCTCAGATTCCAAGATATCGTCACTGACCAACTTACCCCCGTGACCAACTAGTCTCGCTCTACCCTATCCTTATTTTAATTGCTAACATAAATAAAATTGAGAAAAAATCAATTCGTCCAGCTTTTTTTCGGTTTTTTAATTTTTTCCCAGGATATTCCCTTTTTTTTTCTTCAAATTTTTCCAGTTTTAAAAAAAAATTGTTCGGCATCTCTGCGTAGAAAAGAAACATAAAACCAAGCAAAAAAATATAATAGAATATAGCTTCTTAAAACCCATTTACGAGGGCAGTCCGATATGTACTCCAACTTCTTTAAAAAAAATCCATCTGAAAAATAGGTTTTCTCGAGTAGGCCTCCTCATTCGACTCAAATTTCTGCCCGGCGAGTGACTTTTCCGAGTTTGGAAACAAAAAATAGTCACACGGGGCCAAATCTGGAGAATACGGTGGAAGGGGCAGATTTTTCTAAAATCCGCGGACACTCCCGCTTCCACACACGGTCAAAACAAAACTACGAGTCCGATCTGGTCGAAATTTTGACAGTAGCCGTTCACGAGAATGTACAACACGATAAGTAATCTCTCTTGCGATATTGACACCATCGGGCGATGAGGCTAAATCCTTATCGGATTACTCTCGTAAATGAGCCTTTGAAGGTTTGAAAATAAGAAGAATACAATCATCTCAAATTTGTAACACTTCAAATCAGTCACCCAGTATTGGCAAGATGACAAACAGAAAACCCTGGTGGGAAGCATTTCAAAGTTATAAATCAAAATAATGAAATGGCCATTCCACCATAATTGAACGGTAAACGTAAAAACATTCCACGACTGATGAAATAACACAACTGTATAGGGACCGCAACCGAGAGACGGCAGAAGACCACCATAAACAAACCATTGCCCATTTCGACTAATTTGTGATCCTGAACTGTGGCGAAAAGTTTCCATCATTTGGTGCAAGCCCCTGCCTTACCTTCGCTTCTGTTTTTGCGGTCCTTCCAGGGGTTGTGCACACATTCTATGCCAAACATTCAGGATCCAGCCCACCATGCTGGCCGTGACGACAGTATACCATACTTCCGGATATTAAGTTAATGATATTCAAAATTCAACCAGCTAACCGAAACCGTCGTCGGCAACGTCGTCCTAGTTTCCGCAATGAATAGCACAAGTTGTACATCGTCCTGCGTTCGGAGGTCGAAGTAATTAAGGACAGCTGAGTGAGTTTTTTAATTAATCTCGGCTGGAAGTAGCTAGAGCGATGTGGCAGCCGGCGCCACATCCTTGAGCGTTGTTTGTCATCACTCAGCAATTTGACGAAATATCGTCACGCAGACGGAGGGAACCCGGAACCGGGGCCATCCGGGTCTGGGCCGTCAACAAGAGCAACAACAGCACAATATTGTGATAAACTTTTCCGCGCTATATATTTCAGGATTATGACGAAACTTTTAATTAGAAGTAGTTCGACCATTTGGAGGTGAGCATTCCGTTGGTACCGAAAATAGCATTTCCAGCATTCGATTGGCAGAGGGTCTCGTCTCGCAGTCGCGCACTGATATTCGCGTGTATCGTTCGAAAATTATTTGTCATTGCCCTCTCCCGTATATGTAGCAATACATTCCGCATATTTGGTTTTATTCACCACTAGCACGCAATTTTTGTTATTTCCACGATGAAGTAAAACAACCGGCGATCATTATTTTTGTCGTGATAAAACGAACCTATTCATAATGGCAAACGTGAAGCCAGAGACACCCCCCATCCGCGTGATTCAGTAATTATCAATTTGTCAATCGTGTGCATAAATGCTAATAAAAATGTTAGCGAACGACAAGCGGTGGATTGAGCTTTAACGAGCGTGTTTTCCGCCGCGGCCTTCGTGTTATGTTTTTTTTTCTATTCCGCAAATCGGCTATTGCAATGACACTTTGCGTGTTATGATGCACTAACGTGGAGGGTACTGTGTGAACTGCAAACTCTTATATTTTAAATGGTTGTGGCGTTGGAATTGCAGGGAGAAGGCAAAGCGTACCGGATATAGGAACTCGACTGTTCACGCGAATGAGAATGAGAATGAGAGAAAATCATTTTATGCACTGCAGTAAAATGCATATAGATGTTATTTTGTTATTGGATTTCATCATTTTTCTCTTTCAAATGAACACCCAAAATATTCGCATTCATATGTGATCAACTGACAATGACAGAAAATATGAATTCATTCCAAGGAATGTCGCCTCATTGATACCTTGTCAGACGTTCATACGCGAATTAGTGTAAATATTTTACTGCTTTATTTCGAGCCCGGTTCCGCTTTACGCTGCTTACCACGTAGCAGTTACACAAAATACATACTTCGGAAAAAAACGGGACTAAAAATTGCTGGAAACGTAGTTCCAAAGACTGGCGAAAGTTTCACTGGACGCATTGAAAGATGACCAGTCTTCAGAAAACATACGCAGCGCTGCGTTTGAGTTTAATATTTATCAGCGCGCGTTCAAAACAAACACGTATTCTCTCTAGGTGCGAAGTGCACAAAATTCATAAACACGACAGCGCAAATGTACCCAGCGCAGAATTCAGATACTAAACATCTCTTCTCACTTGTGTGATGCGCGCCTCAATCTATATACACACACACATACACACCAAATTCTAGCGCCCGCTTTGTCTTCGTTCGTTTTAAGCAAAGCATAAAAACAACAGCGCGCATCCATACGAACCGTATACGCTTGTGTGAAGAAAAACATCTCAACAGAGAGAGCAATCCAGATTCCAGCGCGCAGTAAAGAAATACGGCGCAAGCACGGCGCAAAATTCAGCGCAAAACTCAGTGCAAAACTAAGCGCAAAACTAGGCGCAAAAACGGCGCTGACAACAAGACATTTCATCTGTGTTTCGGAGCGTGCTCAATCGCCAGAGCGCATGTGTACACAAGGAGGCTCAACTGGGTACAAACATCTTGTTACACATCAGCATCGCGTTGCATTCTGAAGACTGGTTACGAATGTATCAATTCAGTGTTGTGCCAAACATACTACCTAGCTGTTAATGAAAAAATGTCAAAAATCAAAATGTCTCATGTCCGGGAAAAAACACATTCAGAAAATGATTTCAAATCCGGATGGATCAAAAGCTAACGATTAAATTTCTTATTGAAGATGTTGCCTAAGAGTATGTTAAAAGCTGTACTGCCCAAGTTGGCATAGGAAACGTAATCACCAACACCATTAGTGTTGGGAAAACGCATTCTTGTTATTTGTTTGCCTACAAGCTCAACCATGCAAATTTACAATGAAATAATCTGTCCAGTTGAAGGATATTATCGGCGAGGAGATTTTGCGGATTAAAACATATATTTTTTTCCATTTGGAAAACGCTTGCGTCTATTTATGCGGACAATGAATCGTTTCAATGAACATTTGTTCGCATAGTTAGACGTAATAACCAGGTTGCTCTGTCTGTAGCGTTAGTATTAACATTTCCGATAATAGTCAAAACGTCTTCATCGGTAGTTTCAATTGTTATCGAATAAAATCAAAAAGAATTTTCGAATTCTCTACGGAGAAAACTGAAATGGTCGTTTTTTCTAGGAAGCACGAACCCGCCCAATTCCAGCTTCACCTATCCGGCAAAACGATCCAACACTCTATGTTTTTCATATACCTGGGTGTATATTTTGATTCTAAGTGTACCTGGGGGAGACACATTGCGTATTTGAAACATAAATGCCAGCAAAGAATCAATTTTCTCCAAACAATTACCGGAACATGGTGGGGTGCCCATCCAGGAGACCTCATTCAGTTGTACAAAACAACGATATTATCAGTGTTCGAATATGGCAGTTTTTGCTTCCGATCAGCTGCCAGGATTCATATTCTCAAGCTGGAGAGAATACAATATCGTTGCTTGCGTATAGCCATGGGGTGTTTGCATTCGACACATACGATGAGTCTCGAAGTTTTGGCAGGAGTACCCCCGCTTACTCTTCGGTTCACAGAATTATCCTAAAGATTTCTCATCCGTTGCAAGATCATGAATCCATTGGTGATTGATAACTTCGAAAATCTACTCCAACTGACTCCTCAGTCAAGTTTTATGTCTTTATACCAGGAGTACCTTACCCACGACGTGCACCCTTCACCAGGCATCTCCAACCAAGTTTGCTTCCCATACTTTTGCAATTATTCTGTCATTTTTGATCTGTCCATGCGACAAAAAATCCATGGAATCCCAGATCATCTGCGCTCCGATTCTATTCCGCCGATATTTTCGGCAGAATATGGGAAAGTTAGATCTGATAAAACGTTCTTTACTGACGGTTCATTCATAAACGGGTCCACTGGCTTCGGCATCTTCAATGAAAATTCCAGTGCCTCTTTCAAACTCAAAGATCCTTGTTCCGTGTATGTCGCTGAACTGGGTGCGATATATTACGCATTAGGGATCATTGAAACATTGCTCATCGACCACTATTTTATTTTTTCAGACAGAGTCAGCTCAATAGAGGCAATCCGATCAATGAAAGTTGATAAACGCTCATCTTATTTCCTAACAAGAATAAGACAACTATTGAGTGTTTTGGTCGAAAAATTATTCAAGATTACCTTAGCATGGGTTCCCTCTCATTGCTCGATTCCGGGGAATGAGGAAGCGGACTCGCTAGCTAAGGTGGGCGCTTTAGAAGGCACTCTTTTTGAAAGGCAAATTGCTTATAATGAATTTTTCCACATTCCTCGTCAGTATACGCTCGTAAGTTGGCAGCGCATGTGGAGTGGTGATGAGTTCGGTCGTTGGTTACACACGATTATCCCTAAGGTTTCGACGAGTGCTTGGTTTAAGGGATTGAATGTAGGTCGTGATTTCATTCGCGTGATATCTCGGCTCATGTCCAATCACTACAACCTAAACGCGCATCTCTATCGCATTGGGCTCGCAGCAAACAATCTTTGTGATTGTGGCGATGGCTACCACGACATCGAGCATGTTGTCTGGTCGTGTATCCGGTTCCATGCTGCTCGCTCTCAGCTCTCTAGAGCACTGAGAGCACAAGGCAGACAATCGGATATCCCCGTCCGGGATATCTTAGGTAGCCGTGATCCTGATCTTCTGCTTCATCTATACCTGTTCCTCAGAAACGCCGATGTCAACGTTTAATGATGTTTCCTTCGTTGTGTCCCCGTTTCATATCCCTCCTATCCGATCGATAAACTTTTACTTAGTCGCGGCAATACATACACACACTCTTTACAGATGCACGGGCTGAAGGTTGTGCAGTCCACTGATGATTCAACAAGAGCCAAAGGTTGTACCGCTCATGACAACTCTACACGAGCTGATGATTGCGCCGGCTAGTGACCATTCTATCCTGGATTCCTCGAGTCGAGAAAGACGCACCACGCTAGATATGGGGTACAGAATAGGGGGGCGTTGCTGATTAATAGTCAGCTGCATCCCAATAGGAAGTATCCCGTGTCGGGCACACGTACAGAGCATCGAAGACTGCAACATACCAATTATGAGAACACTTGTAATACTAACCTCGAGCCAACCGCGAGTAATCGGTTACATATTACTAACATAGTTGTAAGCAAACATTGTCGAAATATTGAACTCCCGGCCCCGTTAGGCTGACGCCATATGAGCCTTAATAAAATATATATTTTGGATAAAAAAAAAAAATCAAAAAGGTTTGGAAGAAACTCAGTGAAATGTCTGAAATAGGTGCTCTGGGTTTGTTGCGAGTCTATGATAGTTCCTTTTTTCCTGGGATATGATAAGAACAGCAGATTCGAGTTTTTTCAATTAATTGAATTTGTAAAGGCAATCTGCAATGTTGGTAATTTTAGCAACATGATTTACCGATATCACGATCAATCGCATAAAGATGGTGTAGTGAGTTACACCTACGGTATGAGTAAATGCTGAGTACGTGGAAAAAATCGTTGTCGAATCCGGGAGTTATAATGCTAAGAATCAATATTATATTAATTTTCCTTCTGATCAGTTTCATTATGTACTTGAAGATTCAAATGCAGCAATTTAGGTAATTATAACATTAAAAAACACGATTGCTTCTCTTTGTTCATCACAGTGCAGTGTACAGAAAATAGCCATTATATGAGCAGTGTGTCATTGGTTTCTTATAAATATGCATCTATTAGGAAACTCTAAGTAATAAGACACTACCGTGACAGTCATATTTGACTCTATAAAGAATGTGATTTAAATGTCGATTTAGCCTATAGCACATAATACTGATAATTGTTGATTTTCGAACGATGTATGAAAGATGTATAGAACTACGTCTGTTATGCGGACAAACAGTGATTTTTCGGAAAGGTTTTTTTTTTCAAAATTGCTCAAATGTTTTCGAACAAAAAATGTTTGTTTGCATGTTGAGCAAACGTATTACATTGCGTAGAATGGAAAACGACGAAAAAGTCGAT
Source organism: Toxorhynchites rutilus septentrionalis (assembly GCF_029784135.1). Taxonomy (NCBI): domain Eukaryota; kingdom Metazoa; phylum Arthropoda; class Insecta; order Diptera; family Culicidae; genus Toxorhynchites; species Toxorhynchites rutilus. The sequence goes on from NC_073744.1 coordinate 54,714,917, forward strand.
TTTGTTCATTTTGTCGTTTACGTCTCCTATACAAACATTGGCAGTGTAGCATGGAGTATGGAGTATGGAGCAGAGATCCGAGAGACTGCAAAGCTCTTCGGGATACAGGACGGACTCGAATATATACTAAAGGGTGTGTCACATCAAATTGCATCACGGAAAAAACGCTGTAGAAATTTAATTTTTAGGAATTATATCTTCAGCTTTCGCTTATAATCAGATAAGAGTGTATAGATCACGTTGGCCATGCGTCACTGTCAATTTTTCGAAAATTTGGAAAAATGTCGTCGAACGAAAAAGAGCGTCGTGAATTAATCCTGTGCACTCATTTTGAGAATCCGGAGTTGTCACATCGGGACATCGGTAAGATGCTGGGAATCGTCCAATCCACGGTCAGCAGAGTACTAAAACGATACTTCAAGAACCTAACCATCGACCGGAAGGTGAAGAACGGCAAAAATGGATGCTCCGTCAGTGAAAAAGATCACAAGCGCGTAGTTAGGCAGTTTAGACGTGATCCGAGAAGTTCGGTCGGGATGTCGCCAATAAGCTGAATTTGTCAAGTTCATTCGTCCAGCGGACCAAGCAGCGGGAGGGCCTGCGTACATACAAGGTTCAGAAGGCTCCTAACCGCGACGAAAGGCAAAACATGGTGGGGAAGACGCGAGCCGGGAAGCTGTACACCGAAATGCTGACGAAGCCGCATTGCCTGGTAATGGACGACGAAACCTACGTCAAAGCGGACTTTCGTCAGCTGCCGGGCCTGTTGTTCTTCTCCGCAGAGGACAAATTCAGCGTTCCGGAGGAGATTCGCAAGCAGAAACTATCCAAGTTTGCCAAAAAGTACATGGTGTGGCAAGCGATCTGCTCTTGCGGAAAGCGGAGCGAACCCTTCGTGATGACCGGCACGGTATATTTTCGATGCCAAATGACTGCGATAATACATGAAACATCGAGATTTTTCGAGGATCAAAAAATCAAAACAATTAGCGCTCTGAGTCACTCCTAAATCATGTCTGATTGAGTTGAAACTTTGAACAAGTAGTTTTTTGGGCCAATAAACAAAATGGACATGGTCGGTTTTTTGAAATTCGATGATGATTTTTTTCCATACATCCATTGCCACTCTAATATACAGCCATTCCATGACAAACCGATATAGTGGTTCTTAGATTTTCGTGAAAAGTGGTAATTTTGTTCTTTATCGCAAAATATTTGACCCGTATGTTTTATATTTTCATTAGGGTGCCTTCTCTTTTTAGGGATGTAAAATTTTTCCCCCTTTTTTGCAAAAATATTTGTTTTCAAAAACTCACAACTTTCGAACTACTGGACCGATTCAAATGATCTATCAAATTAAAATCAATAAGATGATAAAAAATAAGATTTGGAAAAATACTAGAGTTCAGAAAATTTGAATTTTGTTTTCGTTATTATTGATTGTATTTGTTTCTTATAGTTTCCATGGTTTTTCTACCTAATATATCTAAAAATCAGCGAGGTGTTTTTTTCGTTTATAAGTTATAATTTTTCAAAATAACCGAAGGCCCGAAAAAAATCTCCTTTTTTTCCAAAAAGCCTTTTTTTTCAAAAATTTATAGCTTTTGAACTACTGGACCGATTTATCGACATATCAAATTGAAGACAATGAGCTCTTTGAACGTTTGCAAAATAATTTCCATGTTCCTATTATCTGTCTATTAAGCCTTCGAAACCAAAACATCAAAATTTTAGAAAAAATATAACTCAAAAACGAAATAAAACACCTATGGTTTCTGGATATGTTATGTAGAAAAACCTCAGCTTTCAAGAAAAAAAAAATTAAAAAATATTGCGTCCTTGGTCCCGAGACCATGAAAACTAGAAAAAACAAATGCTATCAATAATTATGAAAATAAAATCCATTTTTTTGCAAGTGTAATATTTTTTCAATGAAGATTATCTCATTGGCTTCATTTTGATATATCGAGCATCTGAATATCTGGAATCTTCCAGAATGTATGCTACGTTTAAGGACTCTGTTGCTTCCATTTGAAAGACGAGAAAATTTAGTACAGGATATAGTTGGGAAACCTCTATGTTAGTGGATATAAATAACATTTTGGAAGTGAAATACATAGAAGATAGTGGTTGTTAAAGTGGTATTACTAATATTACCCCAAAAATACCCAATAAACTTGATTGTTTCTATCAACCAAATTTAAGCTCTTCAACCCCTCTACATTTTGTTCTTTGGCCCCCAACTGCTATCTTTCTTAATTTCGCTGTAATGTAAATTTAAACAATTTACGGCGATCTTCAATTAAATTCTTCGAGAATTCCGATTTCTGCTCAACTGTAATTATAATAACCAATTATCATTAGGGTTTTTTCAACCTGTTGATTGTTGTAAATAAATAAATAAATCAACTTTTACCTTAACTTTCAAATATTAAATTTTTGAACACATTTGAAAAATAAAAAAAAAAATCAAACTTTATATAATCGAGTCAGTCATCTTTTTTCCACTTGGCGAATGACGTGAGATAGCTCAAGTTACGGTGTTGCCGGAGGCGAATGGCGTGACCATATGTTATCGACTCGTATAGAAGCTGAAAAGTAATGTGGCTTCCACAATTAAGCGAGAAACTTTGCTATCTCACTTCATTCGCTGCGTGGATTAAAGGGGAGTATATAATCGTGTTCGACTTGTCGACTCAGCACCTCATCTGAGAATGGATTAATAGATACATGGTTTTAAGCAGTAGGTGTGTATCTCAGGGTTTCTGAAGTTGTTTACATACTTGATGACCCAATAAGTGTGGATGATTTCTGCATCGAAGAATGTTTGTTTTGGTAAGCTCTAAAAGTCGTCCGGAAATAGTTTGTATGTAGAATTTGAAATGTAAAAGTTAGAGCAAACAACCATTTTTTTGCATGGTGACTCTAAAGTAAATTAGGATTTAGAATTAGGATTTCTTCGGAATTGAGGTCATCGAGATACATGGTTTAATGCAAAAATGGTTACAAATTTAATATTCAAACTAATGCCCATCGATAGTCACAACTTTATTCCATCTTTCTGGCAATTCACGGATCCATTTGCGGAAATAATCGGCCGATTTGTCGGCTAACCACGAATCGATCCAATTTTTGACTTCATCAAAATTGGGGAGGTGGTGGTCAACCAGGTCATGTTGCGTCGATCGAAAAAGGTAGTAATCGGAGGGAGCAATGTCTGGAAAATACGGCGGGCGGGATAGGACCTCTCATTTCAGCGTTTCCAAGTATGTTTTGACCGGTTTCGCGACATGCGGCCGAGCATTGTCGTGCTGCAAAATAACTTTATCGTGTCTTTGTTCGTATTGTGGCCGTTTTTCCTTCAGTGCACGGCACAAACGCATCAATTGTCGTCGGTAGAGATCCCCCATAATGTTTTCATTCAGTTTAAGCTCATAGTATACCACATCCAGCTGGTCCCACCAAATAGACAGCATAACCTTCTGGTCTTGAATATTCCGCGCGGCCGTCGATTGATGCATGGTCGGGGTATCCATACGTTGCCCAACGTTTAGGATTGTCGTAATGGACCCACTTATCATCGCCAGTAACGATTCGATGCAAAAAACCCTTTCTGTTATGCCGTTGGAGCAGTTGTTCGCACACCTGAAAAAACGGCGTTCGACGTCTCGTGGCTTCAATTTATACGTCACCTAATGTCCTATCTTTTGGATCATTCCCAATACTTTATACGATCGGATAGGGTTTGTTGAGCTACTTCAAGTGTATCTGCAAGTTCTTGTTGTGTTTGTGACGGATCTTGATCAAAGAAAGCCTCCAATTCTTCATCTTCAAACTTTTTTGGCGGTCCGGAACGTTCTCCGTTTTCCAAGTCAAAATAACCATTTTTGAACCGTGCAAACCACGTCTGACACGTTCGCTCGATTGGAGCATGGTTACCATAAACTTCCACCAAAATGCGATGACTTTCCGTAGCTTTTTTCTTCATATTGTAGTAATGAAGTAACACTCCCTGCAGAAACACTCTTGTTGGTACAAAATTCGACATATTCGAAGCGGCAAAAAACTATGTTGTTTACGCTTCAACTTTTTGACATACACTGAAAAATACGCGCAATGACAGTAGCTTTCCATCGAATGTCTGGAAATTTGATTCACTGGAATAATAATCAAGTTACGCCATCTGTTGTAAAACCGAAGAAACTTACCGGTACATCTAGATATATAAATCTGATAGAAATGGTGTGCAAACATGATGAACATCAAATACCTTTCCCTATCGATCGTATGATGGACCTTTGTCATGAACGCAGTGAAATAATCGATGTAGCCATGTCGAGGTCCCTGCTTAGAGATTATCTAAATAGAATAAGATATAGTTACGTTAACTATCATTATTTCATTTAAGCAAACTATGATTTAACAAAACAAATACTCGTAAAATCAGCACCGTAGTGCAATTTTAATCTTTTTTTTTTAAGTTTTTTTTTCTCAAATCCCGTGAAGGCCCGATGAAAAGATGTATCGCGTCGGTTTTCAAACTGTTAGGTGAAGAGTGTTTGTATCTGACTGAATCTCACGCTGGCATTTTTGAAATCTTGCGTTGTCAATGGTGGTGATGGTATAAACATAGAATCGGCTGTGGTTGCATGTCTATAAGAAGAGATACGCAGTGAAATGTGTTTTTGAGAAAAATGTATTTCAATTTTCAAAATCTTTTTTGACGTAGGACTACATCTTTCACTAAGGGTGCCAAATCAGAAAACAGTTCACGTTTTAATGGATTAAAGTTAACATTAATAACTATTTCGATGCGAACGGATTGTAACGAATTGCATACCAATCGAATCGGAAATTCTAAGATTTGTTTGATATGCTACACATTACAATCCCATAGTCTGTGTATGATTTAAATTGATGCAAATTGAAAGCATTTCCATTTCCCCATACATTCGTTCTAACCATTTGTGTGCTTTCTCGAACAGAGCTGTGAATAACTGGTAAACTTATGCAGCCGCTAGAGTAGAAACAACGAAGAGGGATAGCGAATAGAGTATATCTTCGAAGTAAACTCCACCCTTGTGTAGTAAGTAAGCTGTCGCTAGCGTATAAGTATTGCATCTCCTCTGAGGAAAATTCTCAGAATCTTTCAGTGCCCGAAAAAACAAAAATAGCTTATTCTAATCGTTTTGTGTTTTATGTTTCCCCTCGAGCTGTGAACGCTAGCGGATTGAAGTGCATCTGGCATTGCAATTAACATAACCATCCGAGCAGGCAAAGCAGGCGAAAAAAGAGAAGAGTGCAAATGGTTATAGGCAGGGTTGCCAATAATAATTTTCAGCAACACTGCTCCAGTGTTACTGTGGTATTGAAATTATAAAATTCCAATTTTGATATTATTCTTTAACATTTTACTTTTATATCAGACTTGTCCAAACAAAATTTGGGTATCAAGATCAAAATGAGATATCCTTAAGTATTTCCTCCTGCTCGAGAATATACTTTTGGAAAAATATCCGTAATCCGTATCCGTGGGTAAGACTGAAGCACACATATAAAAAATTGGATAAAATTGGATAATATTTGAAAAAACTGGAAGATTTTAGGGTTTAACTGTTTGACTGGATCGAGTAAAAAAACTGGAAGAATACAGTTTAAACTGGAACATTGGCAACGCTGGTTATAGGTCGCTTCTAGCGATCAGTGTTTGGCTTTATGTGTGTTGCGCGAAATTCCTGTAGGGGAAGTGCGGGTGCGGGTTCATTTCCTGAGGGGGAAGTGCGGGTAAGACGGCCGATGGGGGTATAATGGACAGGTGGTTGATTTGTATAGTTGCATTATGAATTTTAAATTTCTGTTGATGGTAACCCCTTCTACATGCTAGTCCATAATATTTAAACCATCCTATGACAATGAATACTGATCAAAAGTGAAATAGGGAAACAAAAACCGAAAATCAAATCTGATTCCGCGTGTGGATGTAATTTTTCCGGCTTCGATATTAAGCATTTTGAGTGATATAATTGCAAAATTGAATTCGCTAATGGTTATATTACGGTTTGTGAGTTGACAGAGAAGCGATATTAGGTATGTACGGAAAAGTAAATTCTTTCGTAAGTGGTAAATTTAAATTTTTGAAATAATTGCATTGGTGGGGTTGAAATGGACATTCACATACATAATCACGTCCATTGCATGATGGAAAGTGAAGGGAAGAATATTCAACTCTTTTTTATATTTCTTTCTCTTTTTGTTCTATTTCAGTTACTGGACACACAAACATTGAGAGAGAGTGAAATTATTCCTCTCGCGAGCGATAAACTTCTACGCTTCGTATATGATTAACCTGTCCATTAGGGTGCCAATGAATGTATGGGAAAAAAATCGACCCGAAAATTTCAAAAAGTTACCCTATAAAACATGTTCACCACCTCTAAAAACACCCTATGCCAAATTTCAGCTTAAGGGACTTAAGGGAGAGTGGCGCAAAGCGGTCAAAGCGGTTGAATTTTTTGAAAATCGAAAAATCACCCAAGGGGAGAGTAAAGGGAATCAGGGTTTTTTTTTAAATTGATGCCAAATGTCTTAAAATTGCTTGACACGTTGCAATTTAAAGTTATCTAAAAAAATTTTTTTTACGTAGAAAAGATTTTAAGACGTCTTTTAGGAAGGGTGCCAAATCAGAAAACATGTCACGTTTTTGTGAAATAAAGTTAACGTTAATAACTTTTTTCACAGCGAACAAATTCTGATACTTTGCACACCAATGGAATCGGAAATTCTCTAAGATTCGTTCGATATACTATACAGCACAATCCACTAATGTCTACACAGTTTAATTTAATGAAAACTGGAAGCATTCTCATTTTCCCATATATTTGTTCTGCCGATTTGTGTGCATTCCCGAACAGAGCTGTCAATAACGAGCAACTGATACATTCGTTTCTGCCCGTTTTCACGATTTGATGCCACACCACTTCTCGTTTGGTGGTCATCGAAGAAACATGGTTACCGCAGAGCGTCGATTGGGGAGGATTGTTTTCTTGACGGGTGAAGGAGGAGTATGGAATACAGTTTCTTTCCACAAGGGACCTTCTCAGGGCTAGAGGCGGAAATCAAAAATAGAGTAGAATGAAAACACAGATGCGAGTGAGCTAGCATAACACAACGAGCTGTTATCATTCTTGCCTAATGCTGAATTCTATGTGTGTGCTCGCAGCTCGATACAAGGATAAGAAGCCCTTTGTATCGAGATGTGCTACGACAAAGAAGAGCAGCATACGAGAATTTGTTGTGCTAGTGCGGATATGGAAGAGTATCCATAATTTTGGAATATAGATATACACTGCATTTATTTGGATAAACATATATTTCATGAAAGTATGCTTCCAGATTCCAGCAGGATTAACCTTAGATAATGTGAGCTTCGATCACATCTCAAGCGGAATATAGGAACAAAAGGGTTCATAGTTTGTGATCGATATCTGAGTGGGAAGGAGAAAGTCTGTTGCGAATTGAACCAAATAAACGAGAAGTGCTGATAGTTTTCGACTCTACTCGACTCTTTCGAGTCTACTGAAGTAATAAAAAATTAAATAGCTAAAAAGATGTTACAAAAATTTCGATGCATTCTAAAGTAATATCACAGCGCGGTTCGCGCTCGAACGAAACCCATCCCAGGTTCCACTATTCGTCGAAGGCCTCCCAATCCATGGTGGGATAGCCAATGTTCCAAGCTTTTTGTAGAAAAATCGAATGCATTTAAAGCTTTTCGGAAACGTGGAACCCCTGAAAATTTTCAAACGTATTTATCCCTTGAGAACCAGTTCAAAAATTTGATCAAAGGGAAAAACGTGCTTATTGGCGAAATTTCGTGGGAGGTTTGTCACGAGAAACGTCAATGAAAAAATTATGGAAAGTGGCTCGAAACATGAGAAATCGCTCTTCAACGAATGAAAGCGAAGAATATTCACATCGATGGATTTTTAATTTTGCACGGAAGGTATGTCCTGATTCCGCTCCTGTGCAAAAAATTGTTCGAGATATTTCACAAGATAGGTGCGATCTTGATTCCGAGTTTTCGATGGTAGAATTCTCTCTTGCTCTCCTTTCTTGTAACAATTCTGCTCCGGTATCGGATCGAATTAAGTTCAACTTGCCTGATGTGGCGAAACATCGCTTGTTGAATTTATTCAATTGGTTTCTGGAGCATAATATTGTTCCAGATGATTAGAGACAAGTACGAGTTATAGCTATTCAAAAACCCGGAAAACCTGCGTCCGACTTCAATTCGTACCGCCCAATAGCAATGCTGTCTTGTGTACGGAAATTGTTGGAGAAAATGATCTTGTTTCGCCTTGATCGATGGGTTGAAACGAATGGCCTACTCTCAGATACACAATATGGGTTCCGCAGGGGCAAAGGGACGAATGATTGTCTTGCATTGCTTTCTCCAGAAATTCAATTGGCTTACGCCGAAAAAAAACAAATGGCTTCAGTATTCTTGGACATAAAGGGGGCCTTTGATTCTGTTTCAATAGAGGTTTTGTCAGACAAATTACACTCTCGGGGTCTGCCGCCTCTATTGAATAATATGTTATATAACTTGCTTTGTGAGAAACATTTGAACTTTTCTCACGGGGATTCGACAGTAAGTCGGGTCTCCTACATGGGACTCCCCCAGGGCTCATGTTTAAGCCCCCTTTTGTACAACTTCTATGTAAGCGGCATCGACAATTGCCTTACACAAAATTGCAGCCTAAGACAACTTGCAGATGATGGAGTGGTGTCTGTCGTAGGATCAAACGAATCCGACCTGCAAGGACCCTTACAAGATACTTTGAACAATTTTTCACCCTGGGCCATTGGGCTAGGGATCGAATTCTCCACGGAGAAAACAGAGATGGTGGTTTTTTCTAGGGAGCATAGACCAGCAAAACCAAAGCTTCAACTTTTGGGTAAACCGATCACTCATGCTATGTCATTCAAGTATCTTGGGGTCTGGTTCGACTCCAAATGTACTTGGGGGGTCCATATTGGGTATCTGAGTAAAAAATGTCAACAAAGAATAAACTTTCTCCGTACAATTATCGGCACCTGGTGGGGAGCCCATCCCGAAGATCTTATAATGTTGTATCGAACAACTATTCTCTCAGTGTTGGAGTATGGCAGTTTCTGTTTTCAATCAGCTGCCAAAACACACCTCATTAAACTCGAGCGAATTCAGTATCTTTGTCTCCGTATTGCGTTGGATGTATGCCCTCAACTCACACCATGAGGTTTTGGCAGGCGTACTCCCACTAAAAGATCGCTTCAACTTATTATCTCTTCGGTTCCTCATCCGGTGTAAGGTTATGAACCCATTGGTGATCGGAAACTTTGAGAAGCTTATCGAGCTAAATTTTCATTCAGGATTCATGACTTCATATCATGAATTCATCTCCATGCAGGTTGATCCTTCTTCGTATACTCCCAACCGTGTTTGTTTTCCTGACTACATCAATTCCTCTGTACATTTTGATCTGTTCATGAAGGAGAAAATCCATGATATTCCAGATTATCTTCTATCGGGGTTCGTTCCTACGATCTTCAATGCAAAGTATGGGCGTATCAATTGTGATAATATGTACTTTACTGATGGGTCCACTATAAACGAGTCTACAGGATTTGGAGTGTTCAACGAACTTTTTAGCACCTCCCACAGTCTTCAGAATCCTTACTCAGTGTATATTGCTGAATTGGCAGCAATACATTGGGCGCTGGACAGCGTCGCCTCACGACCTGCTGAACACTATTACATTGTAACGGATAGTCTTAGCTCTGTCGAAGCTATCCGTTCAGTGAGGCCGGAAAAGCACTCGCCGTACTTCCTTGAGAGAATACGAGAAATTTTGAGTGCTTTATCCAGACGCTGTTATGTCATTACCTTTGTCTTGGTCCTTAGCAAAGGTAGGCGCAATTGAAGGCGAAATTTATCAGCGTCAAATCGCCTTCAATGAATTTTATTCTTTAGTTCGTAAAAATACCATTGTTAACTGGCAACGCAAATGGAACTTAGATGAATTGGGCCGGTGGCTCCACTCAATTATCCCTAAGGTTAGCCTCAAACCATGGTTCAAAAGTCTGGACTTGAGTCGGGACATTATTCGCACCTTCTCCCGACTCATGTCCAATCACTGTTCGTTAGACGCGCTACTCTTTCGTTTCAATCTGGCCGGCAGCAATATCTGCGTTTGTGGCCGAGGTTACCACGACATCGAACACGTTGTTTGGTCGTGTGAGGTGTATCTTGTTGCCAGATCGAATTTAGAGAACTCCCTTCGGGCTAGAGGAAGGCAGCCCAATGTGCCGGTGAGAGATGTGTTGGCTCGGTTAGACCTTGATTACATGTCCCAAATATATGTTTTCCTTAAAGCTATCGATGTTCGTGTGTGATTATCCTTATATCCTTATACCCTGCTTTTCTTCCTTTACGAGTAATTGGTCCCCTTGCTTTAATCAGGAGAACAAGTTGAAATGTAAATTCACAATAGATATACGAATAGATTTAAGAATTGAGTGTGTGTGATTACCAACATTGCAATAATTTCCTTATATCCCATCCTTTTCCTGAAAAATTATGTCACCCTTCTAAACTCGAGTCCACCGCGAGTAATCGGTTTCCCACATTACTAACCATAGATTTAAGAAAATTGTTTGTATATATATAGTTTTAAAAACATATTTAAGAATTCGGCTTCTTTAAACTTACGTAACTGAGCCTGTAGAAATAAACGAATTAAAAAAAAATAAAGTAATATCCGAAGTGATAAACAAGTGAGTTGAATAATATAATTCCGTAGTTCTACGTCGAAAACTACGGTCGTGTCCTAGATACAACACATTACAACTTTTTTTTTTCAAAAATCGATTTTTCAGACGGAAAAACGACCAAGCGCCAAAAAAAAAACATTTTTTTGACAAAAAAAAATTCGAGTTAACTGTAAATCTCGACGAGTAATGCAATTTTAAGAAATTTGGCATCAACATTTTTTCTTAAAAACCTTGGTTTTCGGTGATTTTTCGCTTTTTCAAAAAACTCAAATTTTAACGCTTGTGACACCAGTAAATGAAGTCCGAATGAGCTAGTTTTTTGCATAGGATCAAATCAACATTTCGAAGCAAGTTTCGAATGAAAAATCGAGATAACTGTTTTTATTAGCACCCAAAACCACACTTTTTGTTTCGTATTCCGAAAAAAAGTCCCAGAGTGCCGTTTTTTGACAAAAAAAAATTTTCAAGATGACACTAGATCTCGAAGTTTTATGCAATTTTAAGACATTTGGCATCAAAAAATTTTTTTTCGAAAACCCCGATTTCCTTTACTCCCCCCTTGGGTGATTTTTCGAGTTTCAAAAAACTCAAACTTCGATCGCTTTGCGCTACTCTCCCTTAAGTCCGATTGAGCTGATATTGTGCATAGGGTGTTTTTTCGAGGTGGTGAACATTTTTTATGGAGTAACTTTTTGAAACTCGAGATGACCATTTTCATTGGCACTCTACCGTCCTTATTCCCCCACTACATGTCGATCAAAATGTTCTACTTTTCGGCTTGTTTTAATTTCAGTATAAATCATGGAAAAACAATAAAACTTTTGGTCAATTATTTCGAAAACCAGTATATTGAACTGTAAGAAACTGCTTTTAAATTTAGGAAAACATGAGTTTCCAAAGATATAATTGAAGTTCTTATTTAATGCTTTTGTGTTTTTCTTTGTCGTTATTAGTTTGTTTGTCTTGTCCCCTCATCTCACCGTCGCCCACCCTCAACAGATAGTCGAACACCAGATGCTATCCCTGGTCATTATGCACAATGCTACAGTGCGTGCGGCAACTCTCGGTTGAGGCAACGATACCTCATATCCATATCCCTAACCTGACCCGTCCCACAAAAAATGTTGCCCTTTTAACCTCGAGTAAACCGCGAGTATTCGGTCGAATCCTACTAAACATACCAATTAGTTGGAACTTTGTATAAACAAACCTTGAATTAGTGGCTCCGCAAAGCTTATGCGATTGAGCATTACAAATAAATGAATTGGAAAAAAAAAATTGAAGTTCTTCGTAACATGTCCGTCTTACCCCCATTTTTAAATGTACTACAAGTTATCACCAGACCCACGAAGCTATGATTCGCTAGCAAATAAACAAAACACCCCCGGCAATCATCACGCGAGCAGCGTGCAGAATCCCAGAGCACATTTTCTGCTGACTCAGATCAGCGCATATATTCTTCGAATCAGAGACGATAGCTTTAAGTATACAAATCAAAAATGTAAACCAAATCGAGAAGAATAAAGATCAGTTTTATCGAGAACTCCGAGTAGAGCGGTTGGTTTTTTTAAAAAGCCGAAATACCGCAAGGAATCATAATTGGCGCCCGAAGTCGGGACCCTTAGCAACTGATAAGTAATTTACGAAGACATCTTTAGCTGCCTCCCGCTGGAAGAATTCAACATCCGGACCCAGAGCCATCTTCAATCAAGTTGAGGATTTGCGTTGTTGGAGCGCGACAAGGTGCGCTAAGGAGGAATCCCACAACCCGTAGCAAACAAGGACTATCTGGACCTAGGCGATTGTCCCGCGGCACGAGACGATGTGCATCCAACTAATATTATTGTGAGTATAATATTAACCCCCGAGAAAGAAATTAGTTTTAAGCTAAAATAACAATTTTAAACGCGATCACGCCTACTAACAACACAGTGGTAAGCCCGGACCCACCGTATGCGAACCACTAGAATATCACAAAGTGTTTGTACTAATTCAAACCGATCAACCAAATAATTACCGCGAGTGAACAAAAAATTAAAACTTATTAAACGCGATTACGCCTACTAATAGCACAGTGGTGAGCCCGGACCCACCGTAAGCGAGCCACTAAAATATCACAAAGTGTTGAACTAACCCAAATCGAACCAAACAAAAAAAACCCCACGCGAGTGCAAGTGCTAGTTTATAAGCTAACAAAAATGGCTGAACCTATTCCAATTATCAGACCAGCGCGTCTGCTCCCACCATCCAATCCAAATCCAAATCCAAATCCAGATCCAATTCCAAATCCTAATCCAATCCAAAATCCACGGTTCGTGATCGACCGAAATATCGGATTCGAGGACCGAGGTAAAATTCCTCAAATAGTGAGAGACCTACCCGAATTCAATGGCAATCCACGAGATTTGAGCCAGTGGATGCTAGACGTAGAAGATGTATTGGAACTTTTTGTGGACCTCAGGGACACATTCCAATATTATCTCCTCATTAAAACAATTAGGAGGAAAATTAAGGGCGAAGCCAACGACGCTCTTATCACCAGTAATACTCCTACCCAATGGGAGAGTATTAAAGAGGTGTTAAAACTCTATTACGCTGATAAAAGGGATCTTATGACCCTTGACAATCAGATGAAATCTTTAATGCGTAATAAATCTGAAAGCCTTGAGAGTTATTACAGCAGAGTAAGAGAGCTTGTGACTCTCATCAGTTCCGCCATTTCAATGGATGATCAATGGCGTGGAAATGAAATTATTCTAATGAGATTATACAACCAAATTGCACTTGATACCTTCATAAGAGGACTCGGAGACCCACTCTCCAGATTTTGCAAAAATTTCAGACCGCAGGGCTTAGCACAAGCTTACAGCTACTGCGTTGACTATTTAAACCTGGATGCGCGCAATGCTCCAGTAAACATGCCTACTTGGCAACAAACTATTGCATTGCCCGGTTTTGATAGGAGATATTCAGGAAAGCCTCCACTTCCCCCACGTCAAAACACAATTCAAAATACTCCACAGCGCATGCAACCTAATGTATTTGCACCAAACAGAACTTTTGTCCCAGCTCAACCCCGTCCCGAGCCAATGGACACAAGCACCATTCGTACTCAACATGTGAATTATGACAATCGGCCAGTAGCTCAACGTAGAGGGCCAAGCAATTCCATGAGAGCACACGATGCCCATTCTAAAAGATTAGCACACACATTAGAAGAAAAGTTAGACTCTTCTGAATACGAAAAGTGGTATGATGAGCAAATTCAAACAAACAATGAATTTTTCAACGAAGAAAATTATTCAGAACCATTAGAAAACTTAAATTTAATTGATGATGAAACTTCTGAAGAGCCAATTGAGTCAAAAGAAACTGAAACCAATTTTTTAGAGAACACAGATTGGGTAGCGAAATGGTTCGATTAAAGAACATTTCCCCGCTTCCGTTTATTAAAGTTCCCACTACAAAAGGTTACATGAAACTATTAATCGATTGCGGAGCAAATATAAATATAATTTCGAAAAAATGGGCACTCAATTCTGGCAAGAAAATTTTCAAAATTCCTCAACAACCTGTCAAAGGAGTTACAGGAAAAAATGTTATTTCTGAAGTTACCCATCTTGCAATTTTTTCACCAGTGATCGAAGACACTTACGAGTTTTCAAGTTTTGACTTCCATACATTTTTTGATGGAATTATAGGTACAGGTATAATCTTCAACAAGCTTTTCAACCTTATCTCAAATCAAGAAATTCTGCAAGTATTCGGTAGAAACCATACATTAAACATTCCTATCCATTTTTATACTCCTACTCCTACACCCAGGAAAATAAACTCCGTAACTGTTACAGAAAAAGTCAGACTCAATCACCTTACTGAACAAGAAACTTCAAAGCTAATACCCATTCTGAAAAAATATAATGAAATTTTCCATAACCCTAAAAGCACCCTTTCATGTGCCACAAATGTGAAATGTGACATTCGCACTACTGACGATTTACCAATTTATCAAAAAACATACCCCTATCCCATGGCCTATAAAGATGAAGTGGACAAGCAAATGAAAAAACTTATCGAATCAGGAATTATAAGACCTTCTAGATCACCCTGGAATTCCCCAGTTTGGATCGTTCCTAAAAAAATGGATGCCTCTGGAGAAAAAAAATTTCGACTCGTTATTGATTACAGGAAGCTGAATCAGAAAACGATATCTGACAGGTATCCAATGCCTGAGATTTCAAATATTTTAGACCAACTAGGAGGAAACAAATACTTTTCAACTCTTGATTTGGCATCAGGATTTCATCAAATAAGGATGAATCCTAAAGATGTAGAGAAAACCGCTTTTTCGGTCAATTATGGAAAATACGAGTTCATTCGTATGCCATTTGGCCTCAAAAACGCTCCCGCTATTTTTCAGAGAGCGATGAACGATGTGTTACGTGAGCACATTGGCAAGCGCTGCTACGTTTATATCGATGACGTAGTTGTATTCGGAAAAGATCTCAACGAGCATAATGAAAATTTGAAAATTATGTTGCAAACTTTGAAAAATGCAAACCTGAAAGTTCAATTAGATAAATCGGAATTTCTCCACACTTCGATTGAATTTCTAGGGTATACTATTTCAGACAAGGGCATTAAACCCAACGAAAAGAAGATAGAGGTAATCAAAAATTTTCCCGAACCGAAAAATTTAAAACAGTTGAGAGGATTTTTAGGTCTTGTTGGGTACTACAGGCGATTCGTTAAAGATTTCGCTAAGATAGCGAAACCACTAACAAATCTTTTGAGAGGGGAGAGAAACCCTGATTCTAAAAAACAAATAAGCCTTAATCAAGATGAAATTAAGTGTTTTGAACAAATGAAAATGATTGTTACAAGTAATGACGAGCTCATTTATCCTGATTTTA
Source organism: Toxorhynchites rutilus septentrionalis (assembly GCF_029784135.1). Taxonomy (NCBI): domain Eukaryota; kingdom Metazoa; phylum Arthropoda; class Insecta; order Diptera; family Culicidae; genus Toxorhynchites; species Toxorhynchites rutilus. The sequence goes on from NC_073744.1 coordinate 54,730,642, forward strand.
CTAAACCATTCCTTATTACAACAGACGCATCAAACTTCGCTGTTGGCGCTGTGTTGAGTCAAGGTGAAATTGGCAAAGATAAGCCAATCCACTTTGCATCCCGAACTTTGAACAAAGCTGAGGAAAATTACTCAGCTACCGAGAAAGAGATGCTAGCCATCTATTGGGCACTTAAAGTTTTCAGAAATTACATTTATGGACAGAAATTTAAAATCGTCACCGACCATCAACCGCTAACGTTTTCTTTGTCTCCACGAAACGTTAATGCAAAATTAAAAAATTGGAAATCTTACCTGGAGGAACACGATTATGAAAGCGTGTATAAACCTGGTAGAAGCAACGTTGTTGCGGATGCCTTGAGTCGCATCCAAGTTCATTCGTTATCCCCTACCCAACACTCAGCAGATGACGATGATATAAATTATATTTTATCTACAGAAGCTCCACTTAATGCCTTCCGTAATCAAGTCATCATTGAAAAAGTTAATAGTCATCCAGACACAATAGTAACACACCCTTTTCCAGGAATACGTCGTACCGTCATAAGAAGAACTAGCCTGACTGACCAAATTTTAGCAACACTACTTAAAGACTTTTTCGATCCAACAAAACTAAACGGTTTATATACCTCCGAAGAGATCTTAGGAAAACTTCAAGAGGTCTACAAACAGTTTTTCAGTCGAGCAGGTGTCCTAAAAATTCGGTTCACACAGAAAATATTAAAAGACGTTTCAAACCCGGAAGAACAAGAGAAAATCATAAGTGAAACTCATCAAAGAGCTCATCGCGGTATAAATGAAAACAAAGAACAAATTTTGCGAGAGTTTTACTTTCCAAAGCTCACGCAAAATATTCGAAACTTCATTCGAGTTTGTGACGTTTGCAATATATCCAAATACGATCGACATCCACTCATAATACCGATTCAAGAAACCCCGATTCCAAGATATCCATTTCAAATTGTACACATCGATATTTTCCAAATTCAAGAACAGTATTTTCTTTCAAGCATCGATAAATTCAGTAAATATGGACGCATGGTACCGATACGATCTCGTAACGCGACTCATGTGGAAAAAGGAATGTGGACCACACTCACATCCCATGTAGTTCCGGAGTCAATTGTAGTTGACAACGAAAGAGGTCTTCAATCTCCAAACATTCGTGGTTGGATGGCTGAGTTAAACATTCAGGTATATCGGACACCAATCCACAAGTCAGAAGTCAACGGTGCAGTAGAACGGTTTCATTCTACCGTCATAGAATTGTACCGAATTCAAAAACAACTTTCTCCCGACACAACAGTTAGAAATCTCATTCAAACAGTCATTGAAAAATACAATAACACCATTCACTCCTCTACATCCATGACACCCAAAGAAATTGTATTTGGTAAAACGAGGAACCCAAACCAACAGATCGACCCCGACAAATTAGAAGAAATAAGACAAAAACAATACGACGAAATTTTGGCAAATTTGACAAAAACACAGCAAACTCAATTAACGACATTTAACAAAAACAGAATTGAACCACCCGAACTCGAAATAGGTAAAGAGGTGTTCGTGAAGGACAAAATAATAAGAGCTAAGCATAAACCAAAATTTAAAAAACACTATGTTCAACAAAATAAAAATGTTACATTTAGAAACGAACAAAATTCGAAATTACATAAATCTAATGTAAAAAATATTAATATTAACTGATTAACATAACAGCAATAGAATTATCAATATCAAAAATGGAAACGCACCCCTCGACAATTCACATTAGTTATCCCGACTTAAACAGATTATTTGATCAAAAAGTGAACGATCTGAAAGATCGTATCGAACAACTCAAACCAAAGACGAGACAGAGACGATGGGACGCATTAGGACGAGCATGGAAATGGATGTCCGGCTCACCAGACGCTGATGATTTACGATTAATAACTAATGAAATAAATGCAGCTGTAGACAATAGCAACAAACAAATCTTAATAAACGATGAGATGTTCGGTAATCTGAATAATTTGACAGAAGCAATAAATGAACTAATTAAGGCAGAATCAAAAAGCTCTACACTAGCAATAGAAAAAGCCCAGATAATGCATTTAATTTTGAGCCTAGACATCTTAAACGATCAAGTATCAGCAATTCAAGAATCAATAGCATTTGCCAAAGTAGGAATAGTTAATTATAAATTACTATCCACGGATGAAATCAGACAAATAGATGAAACTCTCAGTAAACAAGGCCTACACACAGAACTCCTCGAAGAAGTGCTCATCCTCGCGAAGGTGACCATTGGAGCAGACAACGAGATACTGCTTTACGTAATCAACGTACCTACATTTTACCCACAAAACTATGATGATATTAGAATTGAGGCAATCTTCAAGAAATCAGAACGCATCCAACTAAAGGGAAATAACTACATCAAAGGATCTACAGAACTTTTACTCCAGAAAAACCCATGTAAACGATTTGGCAATTGGAGCCTTTGTTACAGATCAGACCTAGAAGATGTTTCCGAAGACAGATGCATTTCTAAAATAGTCAAGGGAATAGAAAGCAGATGCACATATGAACACGTTTCTACACATCCACCTACAGTCCAACTGAGCCCGACGACGGTGTTCCTTAACGACATCAATAACACTCTATATAACACGTGCGGAATTACCGATAGAAACCTGACCGGCTCTTTCATCATCGTATATCGAAACTGTTCAATAACAATTGAAAAGTACAAGTATGCTAACAATATCATCAGAACAATCAATCAACGAATCTTCATCCCATCCACAAGTCTGATAGTGATGCAAGAAAGTGTAGAAAACAAAATTGACGTCCACTCACTTCACCAACGACAACACCAGCATCTTAAATATTTGGAACATCTCAAGTCAGAGACAACCGTGCATAGTTGGTCTCTCATAGGAGGATTTTCATTTTCATTTACGTCCATAATCCTCATCATAATTTTCATTCTGATCAAACTTCGATCCCAAGGCACAGTAGTTCAAATCAACCAAAAGAATGAATCAACGGATCCCATAGAAGCAGTAAACACGCAGTACTATCAACCGGCATCTTCATATTTAGCCAAACCAGCAGTTTAACGTTGACCCAGGAGGTTCAACACTCAAAGGGAGAGCAGTTATCACCAGACCCACGAAGCTATGATTCGCTAGCAAATAAACAAAACACCCCCGGCAATCATCACGCGAGCAGCGTGCAGAATCCCAGAGCACATTTTCTGCTGACTCAGATCAGCGCATATATTCTTCGAATCAGAGACGATAACTTTAAGTATACAAATCAAAAATGTAAACCAAATCGAGAAGAATAAAGATCAGTTTTATCGAAAACTCCGAGTAGAGCGGTTGGTTTTTTTAAAAAGCCGAAATACCGCAAGGAATCATAATTTACATTCCATTCTTTAACCAAAACTTTGTAGATATTATAGTGTTTGAATTATAAATTGTGTTAATGTTTCAAGTAGGCTAAGTTTCATAACTGACCAATGTCTTTACACTCACAACGTTTCACTGCATTCTGAGATATTGCTGCCAATGGCCAGTCGAGTTGGCATTCGTCACATACTGAGTGCATTTGGCAATAAGGACACCGATCGCGACATTTGCCGGCTTGTGTATTATTCCCGCGAGAAAAAGAATGAGTGTAATGAAAATTGGTTGCGCGATTTGTTACATGGTTAGGATTTGTCTGCCACACACTGAATGATTTCATTTCAGGCGGCAAGTTCAAGCACAGACATTTCTTTGACCAAAAACCCCTGGATAGAACATGAATCGGACCCAGAATTTCGGAAACAAAGAAAAATCAAATGAAACTTATTCCAAAACAAAAAAAATCATTTAATTAACATAAGAAAGGAAAAAAGATTATCGGCTTTCATTTCAAGCCCACAATTAGTTGAAGCGCCCCATAAAATGATTAGCTCGATTGGGAAAACAAATCAATTAATCAACTGGAACGACTCTTGCAGCGCCACATCGGATCAAGGTGTGGGTGTGTTGGCGAAGAAGATTAATTATGCATCTAGTCGATGGTTTGATGGAACGACGATGTGATGAATATTTAGCCGAGAACCTCGGGTGCGGTTGTGCGTTAATCGATCCCAGATGCCACGTTTGAGGCGAACGCAACAAGGCATGTTATTTTATTTGACTGGACAAAACAAAGTGTACATTATTTCGGTGACAGTAAACGAAGCGATGCGATTCGTGTGATTGTTAGGGACTGCGATTAAAACCGCAAAAACCAGGGGCTAGGCATCAATTGAATATAGGCTACCCAAAATCAAAATCAATATGGCGTCATTTGTTTATCAACGTATCATTTACGAGGATTGAAATCGAAAAATGCGCTGCTTTATTCAAACTGCATGAGCGATTTTCATATTTCGGTTTCACATGGAGGTGTTCACAGTTAACATGGAGTTTAAAGTTAGCCTCTATTCGACTATATAAAAGGACCACGTTGTAAACAACAGTAATTGATAGAACCAAAATGTCAGTGAACCGCAGTAATATTGGGTACACTGGCAATATGAGGGATTTGACGTTTTAGTCGTACCCCTGGCAAAAACAAGCAATCGTGTAGTGCACGAATTGTGTGACCCTGGTTGCAGTTGCGACGCTTCTTCTTCTTCTTCTTCAATGGCACTAACGTTCCTAGAGGAACTTCGCCGTCTCAACGTAGTATTACTTGCGTCATTTTTATTAGAACTTAGCCGAGATTTCTATGCCAAATAACACGCCTTGAATGCATTCTGAGTGGCAAGCTCTAGAATACGCGTGATCACAGTGCAAGTCGGAGGAAATTTCTTTGACGAAAAATTCCCCCGACCAGAACGGGAATCGAACCCGAACACCCGGCATGTTAGTTATGACGCTAACCACTCGGCCACGGGAGCAGTTGCGACGCTAATTTATAAATAATTGGGAAATACTATCGTGGACATTTATCTGAAACAATGCTTTTGATGCTCAAACGAGCGGATGTGGGAAATCGTCCAACCACAAATTTCATCTTAACCAGACGTCATCACTGCGCCGTCCCCAAGCCAGAAGGGGAACCGGTCGGCAGATTGTGGTCCCGCGTGAGTCGTATAATAGACAGTAAGTCCCCATGCGCGCCAAGCAGATGTTGCATCGAGGGAATCAACAAATTTTCGATTTGGCATCAGCCCAAAGTAAATGGACGAGTCGCGAAAGGGACGCTCGCTGCCAGCGTTTGTCCGTTGATGGGGCCCTCAAAGAACACGCCACACGAGAGGGGGGGGGGGCCCTGCGGCAACGCAGGCGGCGACTGATGAATATGCGCGCAATTTATCACCGTGGAAATGCCTCCCCCGAGGGTCTGCCCTACCTAACTCAACGCTGCACCAACAATTGCTATGACGTCAATGGTGTTTTCGTGCGGCGAATGCTGCTCTATTTTTGCGTAGAATTAAAACAAGGCTGCACTTTCGAGTCTTCGAGACACAGAGACAGGCCAACCTTTCGTACCTACCTTTGCGCGCGATGGACGAGCGTTTCTGAAAATAGAGATAAAAATCTTGGTCAGAGCGTCGAATCTATGCGATGGGATCTAAATGGAACTAGAGCTGCAGTTAATTTGAATTAATTTTGCATTTCCTTCCCTCGCCTTCTGTTATAAAGCATTCCCAAATGAGAATTTATTTTTATGGCTCACACCATTCGGTGCTGGAGGAGGATTAGGCAAGTGAGATAATAGCAGTTCGCCCGGAAGCGAGGATGGCTCGAAGAACACGGATAATTATTCTCGACGTCGAGGCAGTCTCTTGTTTCGTTCGTGAGTTTCTTCCGAGAACTTGGGGTGTTTGGGTGTTCGGCCCTAGCGCAGATTAAGCGGCGAAAGAATGGCACTATCTTGTCGAGAAAGGAGGAATGGGCGGAAGATCGGGACACTCGAGACTTGCATTGAAATAATACTTTTCTAATGACATTTGCAATACAAAACTTCGACTCCGTTTTCAAAAGTTGGAATTTGTGTTTTGAATTGATAATGGCGAAATAAAAGACTGCTTTACGTGGAATGAAACAGCTGTTCGTGCTTGCATAAGAACTGTGGCAGTTTTATGGATAATGAGTTTAAAACTTAATGCAATTTTAACAGTTTATGGCTCGGGCTCAAATTAAAACCCCGATAAGATAGGCTGAAGTTCTTCTGGTATTTTGAATATCTCCAATGGATGAAAACGCGGAGAAAAAGCATTTATTAGGAGAAATTTGTAAGATGTATGTCATGTCTAGTCAGTATTTTTCGGAGCTTTCTAAAAATGACATACAGGTCGGACTCGATTATCCGGAGTATAGATTTTTTTTTCACTCCGGATAATTTAATCCTCCGGATAATCGAGTCAAAACAATTTTTTTTCTTTATTTGTTTTTTTTTCATGTATTTTTGGTTTTTTGAAAATGAAAGAGGAATTTGATTTTTGATTCATCCCCTTAAAGTCAGAAAACACCTTTCTCACGTGCCAAAAAATTGATTTATCCAGATTCTCTCCGGAGGTGATAGACGATCATATTTGATGAAAAAAATCCTCCTACGCATATGTTCCAATTTCAGCAATGACAAGGTTACAGAACTTTTTTTTGTTTCGGACTTTGTTGCTTCATACTGGCTCTACATTAAAAAGTACGCTACGGAGGACGATTCTGATGCTTTCATTTGAAGGGTGAGAAAATTTAGTACAGGATATAGTAGTGGAACAACTATATTAGTGAATTTTAATAACATTTTGGAAGTGAAACGCTTAAAAGTTAATAATTTTAATGTGTTATTATTAATTTTATCCTATAAATTTATATAAAACTAGATTGTTTCTATCAATTAAAATGAAGTTCTTTACCCGCTCCACAATTTGTTCTTTGACGCACAACTTCTATCTTCCCTAATTTTGCTGCAATATCGATATGAACAACTCCTGGTGAAAATTCAAGCAAAATCTTCAAAAACCACGACTTTTACCCCCTGTACATGTAATAGCCACTTAAACTTCACCTTAACGTTGGAAGGTTACATTTCTTCATGAAATAAGTCATATTTGAAATATAAAAAAAATATTTTTTTCCAAACTGAATATAATCGAGTCTAAAATTATATATAATCGAATCACATATAATCGAGTCTGACCTGTACTGTATTCTATTAGTCAAATCATTTCATTTGATACCAATATAACTGCAAAAAAATACATAGTCGACCATTTTGTGGCGGCGACCTTTACGAATTTATGTTGTTCATGGTGTAGTGTATTCTCCAAATCAAGCCATTCAGCTATTTTTTTTCTGCGGCGGCCAAATTGAATTTTTCAAGATCATGGAATACGCAGTTTTATAATGACAGTAGAATAAAATGTATGTTCCAAATTTCAGATCAATCATTCAACAGGAACGGGGTTAATTTTCTATGAATGTGACACAACCCAACAAACATTCAAACATACATAGAAACAGGTCAAGCTGAATGAAACCATTCAAAAAGTAATTAGTTGTTCGGGGACTGCGGCCATCTTGAAATTGGATTTTTCATTAACTGCCATGTTCTACTAGTCGAGAACTTTCATTTGATACATTTTTGGGCATTTTTCATAAATAAAGGGTGTGTCACATCAAATTGCATCACGGAAAAAACGCTGTAGAAATTCGCCCAGTAGACCGATCCTTTTGAAAACTTTAGACAGTAAAATAAAAACTATTAAACAACTTTTGGCATTTTCTTTTTATTCATACTTCGAGCCCAAGCCCGTATGCTCGCACCTTCCTCTTTACCCCGTCCATAAGGTTCTGTACAACGTCAGGTTGTAGTTTTTTTTGAACAGAAATCCATTTTCTCTTGAAGTCCGCCTCCGATTTGACTACTTTTGGGTTCTTCCGGAGGGCCTGCTTCATAATCGCCCAATATTTCTCTATTGGGCGAAGCTCCGGCGCGTTGGGCGGGTTCATTTCCTTTGGCACGAAGGTGACCCCGTTGGCTTCGTACCACTCCAACACGTCCTTTGAATAGTGGCACAATGCGAGATCCGCCCAGAAGATGGTCGGGTCCTCGTGCTGCTTCAATAGTGGTAGTAAGCGCTTCTGTAGGCACTCCTTAAGGTAAACCTGCCCGTTTACCGTGCGGTCATCACGAAGGGGGCGCTCCGCTTTCCGCAAGAGCAGATTGCTTGCCACACCATGTACTTTTTGGCAAACTTGGAAAGTTTCTGCTTGCTCCTCCGTTTCCTCCGGAACGCTGAATTTGTCCTCTGCGGAGAAGAACAACAGGTCCGGCAGCTGACGAAAGTCCGCTTTGACGTAGGTTTCGTCGTCCATTACCAGGCAATGCGGCTTCGTCAGCATTTCGGTGTACAGCTTCCGGGCTCGCGTCTTCCCCACCATGTTTTGCCTTTCGTCGCGGTTAGGAGCCTTCTGAACCTTGTATGTACGCAGGCCCTCCCGCTGCTTGGTCCGCTGGACGAATGAACTTGACAAATTCAGCTTATTGGCGACATCCCGGACCGAACTTCTCGGATCACGTCTAAACTGCTTAACAACGCGCTTGTGATCTTTTTCACTGACGGAGCATCCATTTTTGCCGTTCTTCACCTTCCGGTCGATGGTTAGGTTCTCGAAGTATCGTTTTAGTACTCTGCTGACCGTGGATTGGACGATTCCCAGCATCTTACCGATGGCCAACGTGATCTATACACTCTTATCTGATTATAAGCGAAAGCTGAAGATATAATTCCTAAAAAATAAATTTCTACAGCGTTTTTTCCGTGATGCAATTTAATGTGACACACCCTTTAGGCAAGCCTTTCCATTTGATACCTATATTGATGGGGTGCTGAGAAAATAGGTAATCCGCCATTTTGTGGTGGTGGCCATTTTGGATTTGAATTTTTCATAAATAACTGTATTCTACTAGTCAAGCCCTTTCATTAGATACCCATATTGATGGGGTTGTGAAAAAAATATATATGGCACCATCTTGCGGTGGCCGCCAATATTGGATTTGCATTTTCATAAATAACTGTGTTCTACTAATCAAGCCCTTTCGTTTAATACTCATATTGATGGGGTTCTGAGAAAATATGTAATCCGCCATTTTGTAGTGGCCGCCATCTTGGATTTGTATTTTTCATAAATAACTGCATTCTACTAGTCAAGCCCTTTCTTTTGATACCCATATTAGCTATTCAATATACAATTATTATACAAATTATTCAAAATTTCCGAAAATCAAAAATGAAATACTCCGGATAATCGAGTCTAAAATTCCGGATAATCGAGTCCGACCTGTACATCTTTCTGGCTACTGCACATTGCACATTTTCAACCATTCGGAAGCGTATACCACTCAAACCGTATACCAACTCATCGATCTGGACAAGTGATAATTAGTGGTACCAAATTTTTGCACCGATCAATTTGGACACCCCCTAACAATCTATCGAAATACTTGAGATCATAAAATTTCAATAGAAAATTTGTTGAAATAGCGTTGAAATGAGAGCTCCTAATTTCCTACACATTGATGCAGACAGCAAGAGTGGAAATCTGCCTCTAAGACGATACAGGCCCCATTCCATGAGGTTATGCAGAAAATGCATGCCGATATTTGAAAGGTTCTTGTAAGTTTTCTGAAAAACTTAATATACTGGGATTTACGTTAATGTATTGATGACAAATCATAGAACAATGTTCATACGATTCTTTTTTTTAACTATTCGTTTATTTTTACAGGCTCAGTTACATAAGTTCTAAGGAGCCGAATTCTTAAATATATTGTTATAACTACATATATATAAACAATTTTTTTCATTCTATGTTTAGTAAGGTAGAAAACCGATTACTCCCGGTCAACTCGAGTTGAGAAAGAAGACATCTTTTTTTCAGGAAAAGGATGGGATATAAGGAGGTTGTAACAATGTTGATGATCAAACTCAATTCTTAAATATATTCGCATATCTATAGTGTATTTATATTTCAACTTATTCTACTGTAGCAAGGGGACCAATTACTCGCAAAGGAAGAAAAGTAGAATGTAAGGATATAGGGACAATCACACACGAGGATCGATAGCTTCAAGGAAAACATAAAACATGTAATCAAGGTTTAACAGAGCCAATACATCTCTCACCGGCATATTGGGTTGTCTTCCACGGGCACGATGGAAGTTTTCTAAATTCGATCTGACTACCTGATACACCTCGCACAACCAAACAACGTGATCGATGTCGTGATAACCTTGGTCACAAACGCAGAGATTGCTGCTGGCAAGATTGAATCGGAAGAGTCGTGCATATTCAAAGTCGAACTTCTTGAAATAAAAAGATTTTTCAGGATCCAGTTTTCTTCCAGTTTTTTTAAGAGCAATCTTCCAGTTTTTTGAAAAATATTATTGGCAACCCTGGTTAGAAGTTGTAAACAGAACGAGGAAGGAGAGTAACTCAATTATTCGAACTAGTTTCAGTCTAGCAAAGCTTTGGTCAACTCAGAGTTACCGACAATCATTTGGTTATGATGGGAGAGGATTAATAGTTAGTCGCAGTTTGCACAGATTACGATCTGTGCAGTTTGCGACTAATCGTAAATCGCATCATGCTTCCGTTGTTTACCATTCTTGGTCACAATCAGTAACGAAAACTTTACCCACACCCCCTCCCCTCCCCTCTACTCGCTTTACGTAATTTGTGCACGACGTACTTTCGAAGCTTCGTGAAGTATTTATATGTAAAGTGGAATCCGATGTCATAATATCGAAAGGAGGCAATAATAACCGGACGTCATGTAATTACGTGTAATTACGTATGAGCCATAATAAACGGATTCTACTGTAGTTCATAAAATATCGAAATAAACCATTGATTAACCATTCGAGCAGATCAAAATAACGTTTCCCACCACTCGAACATTACAGTAACACAATATTTGAGAATCTCGTCTTCTTGAACCTCTAAAAAATAGGTTTTATTTGGATAACACTTTAAAAATCTCGTATTTATTGCTCGACAATGTGATTAATTGAGGTGCTTGGGGACACGGCTTCTGATTCTAGATCACTGCATCAAATCTAATCTCAATCCTCTATCCGTTTCCTCGAGTTTTGATATTTTTGTAGTGTTTCTTTTGACCATCTTCGCTCCATTAACCCTTTTTTAATAGATATCTTGTTATGAACATTGCACCATACATTGTTGAAATGGTAAATCAATTGGTCTTGACTTTAGAATGTTTTGGAGAACTTAGAACATATAATATTTATATAAACTCAAAGACAAAGTAGCGCGTTGTTGCCTGCGTAGTCACCACACGCACTACGCGCTGACCGTATGGAATTCGGAAGTTTAAGCAGGAGAAAAATAACATTGAGAGTATGTAAGAAAATAAAGATCGATCCAAAGTAAATACACCTTGGATCGATAGAACGTGATTCAAAAATGTCACAAAACAAAATAAATCAAGGAAAAGGAAAGGTGAAGGAGGGATAATATTTTTGCAATGTGAATTTATTTTACATGAAATTGGTAAAACTTGAGTGCTTCAGTTTTACCAATTTCATGTAAAATAAATTCACATTGCAAAAATATTATCCCTCCTTCACCTTTCCTTTTCCTTGATTTATTTTGTTTTGTGACATTTTTGAATCACGTTCTATCGATCCAAGGTGTATTTACTTTGGATCGATCTTTATTTTCTTACATACTCTCAATGTAAATACTGGATAAAACTGGAAAATATTCTAAAAAACTGGAATATTTTAGGGTTTAACTGGTTGACTGGATCGAACAAAAAAACTGGAAGAATCCAGTTTAAACTGGAACATTGGCAACGCTGCTCCTAACAAGAATTTGCTCCATGGGAATGAGTATCTCTATGACTTACGCTTTACGATTCTCGCTCTCTCGTCCGGGCGTTCAATTTTCCTCTCCGAGCGTGTTTTCTTCGATGAAACTGTGTGAGGAAAAAATGTGCTACAGCAGATAGGACGATTTTAATGTTTAATGTTCCACAGAGGATTTCTCAGATGGTGTTTAAATTCATCTACAAGAGGCTACAAACAATAATCCCTATCAAATCACTAATTTTATGAGTTAATGTAAATGCGTTATTGGCCAAGGCTATTACGATATCGAACACGTGGTCTTGCGAGATATATTTTTCCGCCAGCCCAAATACAGAACACTCCTTTCTTATGTAAACTTATGTAAACTTATGGCTAGAAAAGACCTTAATTACCTTGAATTAATCAAAAACATAAATTAGTGCAAATATGTCAACATGTGTTTTTTGTGTAAGCACGTAAATATTTACTCATAAAATTTTAGGATTGTGGAACTCTACATAATTTGTATGCAGATAGACTATCCACAGTTTGTGGGGGAATACTCATACAACTCAAATGGATAATGATTATCTGCTATCACAAAGCTGAGATTTTTTTTGACGTTTTGTTTTACTACTGATTCGTTCAAAAAAAACAATTAAGCTTTATTTTAAAATGTTTTTTTATCCTGAGACTCGCACCATATTGCACTGCTACTAAAACCGTAGGCTAACCTCAAGGATATTTTTTTATCCATTTTCGGCGAATAATCAATAGAGTGGCGTGTTATGAAACATCAGATCAATAGCAAAAACAGCATCACGATCATAAGGTATTGGTTCGGTTATTCCAGACTACATTGGAATATATTCCGTCTGATCATCTTAAGGAAGATTAACGACCTTCAAAGGATAAATAAATTTTAAATTGATGTTCATGACTTCCAGTCGGACGTTTATCCGCTCTGATGATAATTGTGTGGTCCTCACAAAGCATATATTCCAATGCCGTCAGTTCACTTAAATTTTTCGCATACCGTTTGATGATTAGGTAGGATGTTGATAATCATTTTCTGCGATACCGATTGTTCCAACAGTATTTATTCGACAATATGGATATTGAATACCTGAAAAGAAGCAGAATCAACCAAACAAATCTGCGGAGAAAGCAGTATGTACACTCAAGAGATGCAACAAGTTTGAAGGGATATGAAAAAAAAACATTGGTCGTTCAATAAATCTACTGGCACATATGTCGGAAGACCACTATATATGAATAAAGGGTGTATCACATGAAATTGCATCACGGAAAAAACGCTGTAGAAATTTAATTTTTAGGAATTATATCTTCAGCTTTCGCTTATAATCAGATAAGAGTGTATAGCTCACCTTGGCCATGCTTCACTGTCAATTTTTCGTAAATTTGGAAAAATGTCGTCGAACGAAAAAGAGCGTTGTGAATTAATCCTGTGCACTCATTTCGAGAATCCGGAATTGTCACATCGGGACATCGGTAAAATGCTGGAAATCGTCCAATCCACGGTCAGCAGAGTACTAAAACGATACTTCGAGAACCTAACCATCGACCGGAAGGTGAAGAACGGCAAAAATGGATGCTCCGTCAGTGAAAAAGATCACAAGCGCGTAGCTAAGCAGTTTAGACGTGATCCGAGAAGTTCGGTCCGGGATGTTGCCAATAAGCTGAATTTGTCAAGTTCATTCGTCCAGCGGACCAAGCAGCGGGAGGGCCTGCGTACATACAAGGTTCAGAAGGCTCCTAACCGCGACGAAAGGCAAAACATGGTGGGGAAGACGCAAGCCCGGAAGCTGTACACCGAAATGCTGACGAAGCCGCATTGCCTGGTAATGGACGACGAAACCTACGTCAAAGCGGACTTTCGTCAGCTGCCGGGCCTGTTGTTCTTCTCCGCAGAGGACAAATTCAGCGTTCCGGAGGAGATTCGCAAACAGAAACTATCCAAGTTTGCCAAAAAGTACATGGTGTGGCAAGCGATCTTTTAAAGTATATTTTTCAAATGGATTGAAAATGCACATTTCAAAGCGAAAAGAAGGGATCAAATCAGTTCAGGAAATATTAAAGCTCTAACCAAAAAGTACTGAATTCGCCCGTTCTCACTGAAATCCGTCGTTGAACATAACCTAAAAAGATTCAACTACGACCGAAATTCTATTTTCCTGTGTTTTGAACTAGTTTTTGCTATTGATTGTTAAATTAAACAAAACAAACTGAAACACCTGAATTCACTCAGATAAATTCGGACAGCAGAAGATTTTATCTTACTTTTTTGTGTAATATATGCCAAGAATACATAAAATCTGAAGTTCCAGAACCAGACTTTGGAGATTTAGAAAGGCATCGGAAGATATCTACATAGGTATTTAAGATGTAGAAATAGAAGCTATTGAACTGGGCGCGAACAAAACCATAACTTTTATTACCATCTACTGAACCAACAAATTGTTGGACGAATAAAGTTTGAGTAACAAATAGAAATTTAAAAAAAACCATACTCGATGAAATTGTTTAGAATGAAAAAATCCTGTTCTGTCCATATCCTCAGCATTAGCTATATAGTAACTTTATGTACCCTTCTCAAGCGTTGACAGTTCCCCAGTTCAGCCTTATTATGCTACCTTTTAATTCATTACTGTCATTACATTTTTGTGGTTACTTGAAATGTATCATATCGCTTACTAAGCGATCGGTCGTGAGTTCAAACTCAGGGCCCTCAATTGACCATCTTTTGTAAGAGACGAATGAACTCTCAGAGTTTAAAGTCTCTCTAATTCAATACCTTCCTTCCTTCCTGACCATCTTTGTGTTGTTATATAATAACTACGTCCACGCAAAACATCATCAGCAATGGAGATCGATCCGAAATTAGATCGATTCATCCATACAACTGCTCTGCTCTGCAAGAAACATCGGGCTGCTGTTCTATAAATAACCCAACAATGATCAATATCAACTGTCTCCGCTGTCTGTTCTGCTGAACAATGGAAGAACAGAAAGAATACCCTTACGCCGAAATGGCTACTACTGTGTAATTTACCATAATGTAATGGAACAGAAAACTTAACGCCTAAATGGCTACTACTAACTACTGTGTAATTTACAGTTTATAGAAACATAAACATATGTACATGTACACGATTAAAACCCGGCTCTGTTACAGCTAATAAATAAATAAATGGGATAAAAAAAGGTATTTACAAGGTAATTGAATAAACTTCCATTGCACCTCAATAAAGCAATGTATTTTTACTACAGTGTATATGTTTCCAGGAATTACATGGATACCATCAACATCGTCTAATCAATGACTTCTATGCCAATCGATAAAGCGGAATTAGTACGATATTAAGCCGACTGTTTTACTCGTCACTTGAGGACATCCCAGAGCCTTTTGCAAGTAGTGAAATGTAACGACAGGAACTACTGCATTGAACCAAGGAGTAGTGTAAATCAACATCAATTTATATGAGTCCATGTTGCTCTTAGCTTAACGCCGAATAGGTTTAAAGTACCTATCCCAACCCAATCCCAATTCAATGTCAGCATTAATTTTCCGTCTATGTTGGTTCCAAATGCTATGAACTTGTTGAAAGTTCCTCTCATGTCACTAGCATGTAAGTAACATCCGTAAGAAAATTTTATTTCGACCTGGGCAGATATCTAATTTTTCTATGTTGAACGAACGACTTTCACTTTGTGTGAAGATTAGCGTTACGTAACATAAGGGGGAGGGGGTTTGTATTGCGTTACTTTTTGTTACATAGAGGGGGAGGGGGTCAAAAAATTTCATTTTTAGCGTTACGTAATTTGTGCACGACTCCTAACGAACAGTGATTGGACATAAGTCGGGAGAAGGCACGAATAAAGTGTCGACTCAATTCCAGACTTTTGAACCACGGTTTGAGGCTAACCTTAGGGATAATCGAGTGTAGCCACCGGCCCAATTCATCTTCGTTCCACTTACGTTGCCAGTTAGCGATGGTATTTTTGCGGACTAAAGAATAAAATTCGTTGAAGGCAATTTGACGCTGATAAATTTCGCCTTCAATTGCACCTACCTCTGCCAATGAGTCAGCCCTCTCATTACCCGGAATTGAGCAATGTGAAGGGACCAAGACAAAGGTAATGACATAACAGCGTCTGGATAAAGCACTCAAAATTTCTCGTATTCTCTCAAGGAAGTACGGCGAGTGCTTTTCCGGCTTCTCTGAACGGATAGATTCGACAGAGCTCAGACTATCCGTTACAATGTAATAGTTTTCAACAGGTCGTGACACGACACTATCCAGCGCCTAGTGAACCGCTGCCAATTCAGCAATATATACTGAGCAAGGATACTGAAGATTATGTGAGGTGCTAAAAAATACGTTGAACACTCCAAATCCTGTGGACTCATTCATAGAGGACCCATCAGTAAAGTACATACTATCACAATTGATACCTCCATACTTTGCATCGAAGATCGCTGGAACGATCCTCGATCGAAGATCGTTGGGACGATCCTCGATCGAAGATAATCTGATATTCCATGGATATCCTGCTTCATGGAAAGACCAAAATGCACAGAAGAATTGATGTAGTCAAAGAAAATAAACACGGTTGGGAATATACGAAGAAGGATCAATCTGCATGGAGATGAATTCATGATATGAGCTCATGAATCCAGAGTGAAAATTTAGCTCGATCAGTTGCTCGCCATCGCCAATGGGTTCATAACCTTACACCGGATGAGGAACCGAAGAGATAATAAATTGAAGCGATCTTTTAGTGGGAGTACGCCTGCCAAAACCTCGAAACTCATGGTGTGAGTTGAGGGCATACATCCCAACGCGATACGGAGACAAAGATACTGAATTCGCTCGAGTTTAATGAGGTGTGTTTTGGCAGCTGATTGAAAACAGAAACTGCCATACTCCATCACTGAGAGAATAGTTGTTCGATACAACATTATAAGATCTTCGGGATGAGCTCCCCACCAGGTGCCGGTAATTGTACGGAGAAAGTTTATTCTTTGTTGGCATTTTTTACTCAGATACCTAATATGGGCCCCCCAAGTACATTTGGAGTCGAACCAGACCCCAAGATACTTGAATGACATAGCATGAGTGATCGGTTTACCCAAAAGTTGAAGCTTTGGTTTTGCTGGTCTATGCTTCCTAGAAAAAACCACCATCTCTGTTTTCTCCGTGGAGAATTCGATCCCTAGCCCAATGGCCCAGGTTGAAAAATTGTTCAAAGTATCTTGTAAGGGTCCTTGCAGGTCGGATTCGTTTGGTCCTACGACAGACACCACTCCATCATCTGCAAGTTGTCTTAGGCTGCAATTTTGTGTAAGGCAATTGTCGATGTCGCTTACATAGAAGTTGTACAAAAGAGGGCTTAAACATGAGCCCTGGGGGAGGCCCATGTAAGAGACCCGACTTACTGCCGAATCTCCGTGAGAAAAGTTCAAATGTTTCTCACAAAGCAAGTTATATAACATATTATTCAATAGAGGCGGCAAACCCCGAGAGTGTAATTTGTCCGACAAAACCTCTATTGAAACAGAATCGAAGGCCCCCTTTATGTCCAAGAATACTGAAGCCATTTGTTTTTTTTTCGGCGTAAGCCATTTGAATTTCTGAAGAAAGCAACGCAAGACAATCATTCGTCCCCTTGCCCCTGCGGAACCCATATTGTGTATCTGAGAGTAGGCCATTCGTTTCAACCCATCGATCAAGGCGAAACAAGATCATTTTCTCCAACAATTTCCGTATACAAGACAGCATTGCTATTGGGCGGTAAAAATTGAAGTCGGACGCGGGTTTTCCGGGTTTTTGAATAGCTATAACTCGTACTTGTCTCCAATCATCTGGAACAATATTATTCTCCAGAAACCGATTGAATAAATTCAACAAGCGATGTTTCGCCACATCAGGGAGGTTTTTCAGCAAGTTGAACTTAATTCTATCCGATCCCGGAGCAGAATTGTTACATGAAAGCAGAGCAAGAGAGAATTCTACCATCGAAAACTCGGAATCAAGATCGCACCTACCTTGTGGTATATCTCGAACAATTTTTTGCACAGGAGCGGAATCAGGACAAACCTTCCGTGCAAAATTAAAAATCCATCGATGTGAATATTCTTCGCTTTCATTCGTTGAAGAGCGATTTCTCATGTTTCGAGCCACTTTCCATAATTTTTTCATTGACGTTTCTCGTGACAAACCTCCCACGAAATTTCGCCAATAAGCACGTTTTTTCCCTTTGATTAAGTTTTTAAATTGATCTTCAAGGGCTAAATACGTTTGAAAATTTTCAGGGGTTCCACGTTTCCGAAAAGCTTTAAATGCATTCGATTTTTCTACATAAAGCTTGGAACATTGGCTATCCCACCATAGATTGGGAGGCCTTCGGGAAATGGTGGAACCTGGGATGGTTTTCGTTTGAGCGCGAACCGCGCTGTCATAGATCAAACGAGAATGGAAGTTATACTCCTCCAATGGAGGTAAACCATCTCTGGAATTGATGGCTAGAGTAATCGCGTCCGCATATTTTTTCCAGTCAATGTGTCTTGTGAGGTCATATGCCATGTTTATAGATTCAGAAGAATTCGACCCAATGGTGATGGAAATTTTGATTGGCAAGTGATCACTACCGTTGGGGTCCTGGATTACATTCCACTTGCAATCTAACGATAGTGAATTCGAGCAAAGCGAGAGGTCAAGAGCACTTGGGTTAGCAGGAGGTTTAGGCACACGTGTTGTTTCCCCAGTGTTCAAAACGGTCATATTGAAGCTGTTACAAAGGTCATATATCAACAATGAACGATTGTCGTCGTACTGTTCCCCCCAGGCAGTTCCGTGAGAGTTGAAGTCTCCCAAGATCAATCGTGGCTCAGGAAGGAGTGAGCACATGTCATCAAGTTGTTTGCGGCTAACCGCAGCTCTCGGAGGCCAATACAAGCTGACAATACAGAGGTCTTTGTCTCTGATGTTTGCATGACAAGCAACAGCTTCGATCCCTCCAATAGGTGGAAGGTCAATTCTAAAAAATGAGTGGCACTTATTGATCCCCAAAAGCACCCCTCCGTATCTATCATCACGGTCCAAGCGTATAATATTAAAATCGTGGAAAGAGATATCATCTCGCGAAGAAAGCCAAGTTTCGGACAGAGCAAAAACATCACAATTGTAGTTATGAATTAAAATTTTGAATGTATCCAATTTAGGGATAAGACTACGACAATTCCACTGTAAAACAGTGATATCTCCGACCTCTCTATTTGAATTAGACATCAAGAGAGATAATCATTGCAAGGAGGGGCCATGTTTGCATCAATTGTTGCAAAATTGTCTTTAATACTGGAAGCATTGAGATGACAAGGGTTCTGATGGAGTCGGAAACATTAAAACACTTGAAGATTTGGTCCAAAAGGTCAGACAACTTTATAAATCCCGATTGGGAAGTTGAACTGGACGGAATAACAGGGACAGTTGGGGTTTTTGATGTCCCCTCGAGTGCTGGGCCATTCGAAGGTGAATTATTCCCACGGAAACCAGGAGGAACCTGATTTTGCTTGTCCGCTGCACTCGATTTTTTAGGCATGCTAACAGGGGGTATCACCGGAGGGGCTTGTCCTTGAACTTTGGGAGTGGTCACATTTTTGCGCCGGGGATTCCCTTGGAAAATGAACGGTGTGCCCCCGTTAGCTGTGTCCGCTTCTATTTCGTCAACGGGCAACGCGGCGAAGACATTTTGTGTGTTGATTGGTTGTTGTTGTTGGGCCAGTGGAGAAGCGCCCTTTAAAATATCCGCAAAAGTGCGTTTCGAGCGTTCCTTCAAAGAGCGCTTCTGTTTCTCCCAGCGACTCTTGTAATTTTCACAAACTGAGAGCTCGTGTGGGGATCCCTCGCAATATGTACATTTATGCCCAGTCGCACTGCAGAATTTCCCCTCATGTTGCTCTCCGCAAGTGGCACAGCGCTCCTTGTTGGCACAATAATCCGAAGTGTGACCAACTGACTTGCATTTGTTGCAAGTCATGGGCTTTGGCACGAAGAGTCGCACAGGTAGTCTCAATTTGTCCACCATAACGTAGTCAGGGAGGGCGGCACCAGCAAAGGTGACTCGAAACGAGTCGGACGGCGTAAATTTAGTTTGGTCCCCATCATGGGAAAGTTTCCCGAGTTGGCGACAGTCCAAGATTTTCACTTCCATTGAGGGGAGCTTCTTGAACTTGCCTTTTCCTTCTGCTTTTATTTGTTCGCTCGTCAGACCCGTTTCAGTTATCACCCCCTCAATTTCTACGTTATGGGAGGGTATAAATGTTCGATATTCGAGGGTGAAATGTTGATCAGCAACAATCTCGTTTGCGTGTTTCCGTTCATTCACGACAACTCGCAATTTGTTCGGTCTAACCCTGCGAATTTCAGATACAGAAGTGTATCTGGCCAGATCTTTCATGATCTGAATCACGTTAAGGTTTTTTCCTTTCGGTTTTGGCCGGAGGAAAACAACCCAAGGGCCAGTTCCAGGTGCATCTTCTGGATAAACTCTGACACGTGGAGCGGAGACAACAGAGGGGGAAGACGAGGACGAGGACGAGGACGAGTATGAGGATGAGGACGAGGACGAGGATTGGGTTGGATCGGAAGCATCAGAAGGGGGAAGCGAAATCGATGATGGGAGAGGGGGAGTGGAAGTAACAGTGGGTTGAGAAGGGAGGCTTGCAATTTTCTTAGAGGGGGGCTTGGTAGGATGAGCGGATTCGTCCCCAGAAGAATTATCTTCCTTATGAGGGACTCGTTTATGTTTTTTCCCAGATCTTGTATGAGATTCATTATCGGAGATCTCCATCTCTGGAGATCCTCCACTATTCTCCATTTTACAAAAATTTTTGTCTTATTTCTAAATTATTATTGATTTTAACAATAATCTTAAAAAAAAAAAATTGCAAAAAAAAAATTATGATAATACATATGATAACACATATGATAATGTGTTTTATATGCCATATGCCTAATTTGGTTACATTTGCTTGAATAATTCTCGAGTAATGCAGTAATTTGTGTTTTATTTGTATGGCAGACCACCTTCCCCTCCCTTAGAGAAGGGGGAGGAGTGTCTAACCACCATAGAAACATTTATTGCATCCTAAAACCTCCATATGCCTAATTTGGTTTCATATGCTTGATTAATTCTAGAATAATGCAGATATTTGTGTTTCATTTGTATGGGGAGGGGTCTCAAACTATCACGAAAACCTTCCCCGGCCCCAAAAACCCCTACATACCAATTTTCATGTCGATCGGTTAAGTAGTTTTCGAGTCCATAAGAATCAGACAGACAGACAGACAGACAGAAATCCATTTATATATATGGAAAACAGATAAGCATTTATGTTTATATAAACAGATCCAGTTAAAATCATTCATTGGATGCACTGAAAGTACTGATGGGACATTGTTGAACGGAAACCGCGCTGTAAGAGTATCGCATTATAGGAGGGCTGTCGCAATTTCATCTCCGCGTTATATGGAAACCGCGTTCTGAGAGTACCGCGTTATAGGAGGGTTGACTATAAACGTTTTGAAGAAAAAACAGGTTTTACAACACTTAAGTATGAGTCCGAAACACGTGTGTGTGCGCTAGAGATTCGAAGCCACAGATTCACGAAATTCGTCAGAAGCTCGATGGCTTAATAACCGCTATTCGTCCAGCATTGGCTTTTTCGCACATATTATATTCCCACCGGACATGATGTCTTGGAACAATCCTGACAGATGAAGGTTTCTTGTCAACGCTACTCCTCTCATAGTCGGCTCGTATGGATATCCCACAAACCCGAAGCATGACAGCCCTATAAAGTACGTGTGAAAACAAACAGAATTTTAATTGAATTTTTCTTCTGTGCGCTGGGCAACATACTGCAGAAGCAGACCAAGAACAAACTTGATGACCCTGGAGGTTTCCAGCGACTCAGTCTGTGCTTTTCCCGAGTCAACATGAACACAATTTCCATTCCGGCGCGAGACCGAAGCTTCCCGCCTCGCGTTGTTGATCGAATTCAGCTTTAAAATGTCGTCTTTCAAAATCGATAGAAGAAAAAAATGAATGTTAAAACGAAGCGGAAGCCCCGAACCGATATCATTGGAAACATCCTACTGGAGAGAGACTGTGTGGCAAAAAACTCTTCACCAAATTGATTTTAATGGCAATCCGACCAGAGCAGACCGAGGGCCAGTGGGCAATAAAAGTCAGTTCAAATTTAGATTTAAACCAATTCGTAAGCTGCAAAATGCATTGAAATGACTTTTGGCGGAAGGTGGGGGCTGTGTTGAATGCTACTGTACACAGAATCGTGATATATTTAAAGGATGGAGAAAAAAGTATCAAAAAAAAAAGCCAGGAAATTTGCTGAAAAGGAGAACCATCGAAACGGAACGGTGAATGGCAGGAAGCAGCGGTCAAGTAAACTTTATCTGTATGCTTCATCTAGACCAAAGTTTCAACATGGTTTTTTTCGGCATTGAAACCAATTTCCATGGGATGAGTTTTTTTTGAGTGTTTGGTTAATTGAGGGACCTCAGGTTGCACTCCACCTAATGTAATCGAGTAATTTCCCGACGGAATTCCCGAAAATCGGGGTCAATTTTATACTTCCAAAAGCAGAACCGGAAAGTCAATCAGATTTATAATGTATGAATACCACGTAACGGGATAGAATCGTGGACGAAAAATAAAAGTGCTTTCCTCGGCTTTTTGAACTGTCGCTCTCTTGGCGCGTGTCGATCTCATCTCGCCAATCGCGCTGGCTGTGCGATGGAATGATGAAGCCATTTTTATGACTCCGAGGGACAATTTTATTACCAATCTTCTCTTCTCGATGGAGTCCCATGGGGCAACGTTTTTATTTAATGTCCTGCTGATATAATTACGAACTCCTAAGGGATTTGAACGTTGCTGCGAACGTCATTATTTTTTCGTCGAATTTAAAGTTGGTTAATTTTATCAAATTTGCGGCGAATGAGAAACTTCAATTCTCTGGGACTGTGGATTGGTATTATTTTGTACATCCCCAGAGGGACCTTCCACCTGCTTCCTTTCCGAATCATACGAAACAGCATCACGTTTACCACACATCAACAACAGTTTCATCGTCACACAAACCGCAAAATCTGTGCGTTTTCGCCCCCTGCCAGCTCCCACAAATTTGAAGCTTGAGAATGAACCCCCTGGAAATATCTGCCTTCTCTTCTCCTTATCATAATCATATGTTCTCACCGGAAAATGGCAGCAATGGAACTGAGAGAGACTCCACACACCCTAGAAACCATTTTCGCCCGAAGCAGATAACCGGGAACATATGGTACCGTTTTAAGATTTACATAATAATTCCACACTCCTAACCACAAGAAACATCCTTCGAGGGGGGTTCCTGCTTTTATCGTCATTATTTATCAATTTACTAGCTGACCCGGCAAACTTCGTCCCGCCCAACATTTGTGTCTTGTTATCAATACCTTCAAACATTCACGATTTCTTACTATGAGCAAGTTTATGGCTCCAATCGCAGAACTGTACATTGATTGATCTTCTTATCAACCCCGTTGAATTTACTTTTTACTATAAACTTCCTAGTGTTTCTAACAAAACTCATCATTATAACATCATTATAACATCATTATCAGATTATTTTCAGACACAATTCTCGTTCAAGATTTTTCAACCACTTGCAAATAACATATTTCTCCGTTACACGGAATAAATGTTTTATACAGAAAATATGATAGAATAAAGACGTCCCCTTTGATTTGTGTTTCATTTGTATAGCAGCCCCTCCTTAGAGAGGAGGGGAGGTGTTTAACCACCATAGAAACATTTATTGTACCCTAAAACCTCCATATGCTTAATTTGGTTTCATTTGCTTGATTAGTTCTCGAGTCATGCATAAATTTGTGTTTCTATGGCAGACTCCGCCCCCCTCAGAAAGGTGGGAAGAGTGTTGAACCACATTATAAATGTTTCTTGCCCCCTAAACCCCCCCCCCCCCCTCAGAGAGAGAGAAGTGTCTGTTCACCATGGGAACGTTTCGTGTCCCCTAAAACATTCGCATGACAAATCTTGCTCCATTTGCTTGTTTAGTTTTCGAATTATGCTGAAATTTGTGTTTCATTTGTATGGCAGCCTCCTCTTGGGAGGGAGTGGGGGTGGTGAAGAGTCTAACTACCATAGAAACAATTATTGCATTTATTATTTATTAAAACCTCCATATGCCTAATTTGGTTTCATTTGCTTGCTTAGTTCTCGAATTATGCAGAAATTTGTGTTTCATTTGTATGGTAGCCCCCCTTTAGAGAGGGGGGTGGAGGGGGTGTTGAGCCACCTTAGAAATGTTCTTGCCCCTTAAAATCTTCACATGCCAAATTTGGTTCAGTTTGCTTGATTAGTTCCTGAATTATGCAGAAATGTATGCTCCATTCGTATGGCAGACCCCCCCCCCTTCCTTCAGAGAGAGAGAGAGAAGGGATGTCTATTCACCATGGAAACGATTCGTGTCCCCAAAAAAAATCGCGTGACAAATTTGGCTCCATTTGCTTGTTTAGTTTTCGAATTATACAGAAATTCGATTTTCAATATGCCAAATTTGGTTTCATTTGCTTGATTAATTCTCGAGTAATGCAGAAATTAGTGTTTCATTTGTATGGCAGCCCCCCTTAGAGATGGGGGGTGGAGAGTCTAACCACAATAAAAACATTTACTTCGCCCTAAAACCTCAATAGGCTTAATTTGGTTTCATTTGCTTGATTAACTCCCGAGTAATGTAGAAATTTGTGTTTCATTTGTATGGCAGCCCCCCCTTAGAGAGGGGGAAGGGGTCTCAAACTATCACGAAAACCTTCCCCGGCCCCAAAAACCCCTACATTCCAATTTTCATGTTGATCGGTTCAGTTTCCGAGTCCATAAGAATCAGACAGACAGACAGACAGACAGACATATATTCTAAAAATGGAAAACATTCCAGGGTGCTTTCGGCTCTCATCCGTCCGAAAAGAACAACATTCACTGCGGATTCGTTGTCACTGGCTGTCATCCACACTCCACTCTCGTTATTTCTTGTTTCATTGCCGGAGTGAGGAAGAAATTTGTGAGAAAGGAGTTGAACCTTAAGACGCGTCCACATCACGCCAATCGGCCTTGGCCGCCCGGTAAAGCCGACTAAATGTGGACGTACCGCCCGGGCTTGCCGACGTGCCGAAAACCGACTCGAATCAAACCGAACCCAAACCGAAACAAGTGGGTCAAGTTCGAGAAAGTCGAACCAAAACAAAACGAAGTATATTAGCGTTGACGACATAGTGCTTCGTGTGTTCGTGATGGCTTCGTGCATGCGATGGGACTTCGGCTTCGTGCACCCGATGGGGCGTCCACATTACATAACCAACCGAATATGCCGCCTGGTACAGGCCGATCGGCCTCATTCGGCATAATGTGGACGCGCCTTTAAGCATCAAGAAAGTTTCAAAGTTCCGGAATAGCAACCGAAAGGAATAAAGCACGGAAGATTATTTTCTCCCAGAAATTTTTCAGTGGGTTCCGATAAGTACGGGTTCACTTTGCCCCCGGGGGTGTTGAAGCCAATCGTTATCTTGGCTGAGTTATTATCAGGATAAGTGGAACTTTGGTGCGATTTTGTTTCTTTTTTCTTCACTATGTAGGTTACTCGTGTTCCTAGAGCAAGCTTTGTAGCTATAGTGTCGAAAACACGAGATAGAAGAAAAAGTTGTGCAAGTTGTGCTGCGGTGCGAAGAAAGAATTGTTCCAACTAAGGCTTAGTCACCTACGTTTCTTTAGTTGTCACAATTGGAACCACTTGATAGTGTTCGGACCGCGAGATATTTCATATTTTCCAGCACTTCAGCCTAACGTTGGTAATGCCCACTGGCGATTCCCTTTTGCATCGTATTAATTTTTAAAACCCCATAAACGGCTCACAGTCACCAGAGTAGGGGAACCGCGGGTAAAACGGACAGTGGGGGTATAATGGACAGGTGGTTGGTTTGTATAGCTGCATTATGAATTTCAAATTTCTGTTGATGGGAGCCCCTTCTACATGCTATTCTATAATATTTAAACCATCCTATGACAATGAATAAAGATCAAGAGTGGAATAGGGAAACAAAAACCGAAAATCAAACCGCATGTGAATGATTTTTTTCCGGCTTCGATATTAAGCATTTTGAGTGGTTTCATTGCAAAATTGAATTCGCTGATGGTTATATTTCGGTTTTTGAATTGCCAGAGAAGCGATATTAGGAACGTACGGAAAGGTAAATTCTTTCCTAAGTGGTAAATTTAAAATAATTGAAATAATTGCACTGATGGGGTTGAAATGGACAGTCACATCCATAATCACTTCCAATGCATGATGGAAAGTGATGGAAATAATATTCAACTCATTTTTATATTGCTTTCTCTTTTTGTTCTATTTCAATTACTGGCAGGGTTGCCAATAATATTTCCGCAGGCAAGTATACACGTGTTTGGAGCACTTCTCCCTCAGTAATGTCGATCGCTTCCAGCCGACGAATTCCGGCGGAAATTCAGTTAGATGATGAAGCTATTCACGTGGAGGTGACCGAAAAGATGCAACTGTCCGTGTACTACCAAAACGTCAGAGGTCTGCGTACAAAAATCGATCAACTGCGCTTGCTGTTATCCAGCTGCGATTATGACGTACTTGTTTTCACGGAAACATGGCTCAAGACCGACATCGATAGCAGTGAAATCTCATCCGATTACGCTTTCTTCCGTTGTGATCGTAATGATCTTACCAGTCGTCACTCGCGGGGTGGTGGGGTTCTAATTGCTGTCAAGAACTATCTAGTGTGTGAGCCTGTTTCGACGACCAACAGTGAAGTACATACTTGAACAAATCGCAGTTCGGATAAAATCTCAGCTTCGATTTCTCTACGTCGTTGCCATCTATCTCCCACCAAATTCTAGCAGCGAGTTATATACTGCTCACGCAAGTGCAGTGCAAACAGTAGCTGATCGTCTCTCGGAATCAGACTTAATCTTGTCGATCGGTGATTTCAATCTACCTAATCTACGATGGCATCTCGACGAGGACATCAATGGTTACATTCCCTCAAACGCGTCGACTGAAACAGAGATAAATTTTATTGAAGCAATGTTTGCGAATGGATTAAGGCAGATTAATCGTTTTATCAACACAAATGCCAGACTTCTTGACTTAGTATTCACCAACCTTCCCGAGTATCTTGACGTGATCACACCGCCAGCTCCATTGTTGCCTCCCGATGACCACCACGCACCTTTCATATTACTACTTGACGAGAATGACGCACAAACATTAATGGACGATCAGGAAAGATGTACCAAACATGACTATTCGATGTGTGACTTTCACTTTTTGAATTCCGTTCTTATCGGTGTCGAGTGGAATAGACTCCCGAATTGCGATACAGTAGACCAGATGTTAAAAGCTTTCTACGAATTACTTTATGACGTTATCAATCGTCACGTACCTCGAAAGAAACGAGCTTTCGTATCTGTTTTCAACAAATCTTGGTGGACTCCCGAGCTGCGGAAACTTCGCAACCATCTCCGAAAAGCACGCAACCGATATTTCCATACAAAAAATGTAGCAGACAAAGCAACACTTCGCGAGATTGAATTGGAATATAAAGTCATTCTTTCTGCAACGCATGAAAACTATTTGCATAGAATTCAGACTACCGTCAAACAGGATCCTTCTCGCTTCTGGGATTAAATCAAGCACCTGAAAGCTGGCAAGAGCATCCCTGGCTATGTAAACTTGGATGGTATGACATCTCGCTCAAATTCGGAAGCAGCCAATCTTTTCGCTACTTTCTTTGAGAGCGTGTTCAGTAAGGCGTCCCGTTCAACGACAACTGCTTTGAGTATGTTACTCCGCACAACATTCATCTTCCACGCATCCAGTTTTCTCAAGACGATGTTCGAAAAGATCTCGAAGACATCGATTCGAAGAAAGGTCCCGGAACAGATAATCTGTCTCCTGTGCTGTTGAAGAACTGTGCCGCTTCACTCTCGATGCCTATCGCTGCAATTTTTAACCGCTCACTTCAGGACAAAGTATTTCCACTGGCATGGAAAATGGCATCCATAGTACCGATTCATAAATCCGGAAGTTACAGTTGTGTCACCAATTACCGTGGTGTTTCAATACTATGCAGCCTAAGTAAAGTGTTCGAAAAACTGATTCACGCAGTTTTGTACAGAGTTGTTTCACCGATGATCTCTAACAGCCAACACGGTTTCATGAAACGACGTTCTACAACAACAAATCTTATGTGCTATGTGTCAGCAATATCACGGCTGTTAGAATCTAAGCAGCAAGTGGACTCGGTATATGTAGATTTCGCAAAAGCTTTCGATACAGTGCCGCATAACCTCATCATTGAAAAATTGAATCACTTAGGATTTCCGAATTGGATTACTGAATGGCTGCATTCTTATTTATCAGCCCGCAAGGCTTTCGTCGTGAATTCCGTGCGCTCTAGGACATTCAACATTCCATCTGGTGTGCCTCAAGGGAGTGTCCTGGGCCCATTGATATTCATCATATATATCAACGACCTGTATAAGTTGCTTTCGTCATCCAATCTTGGTTTCGCCGATGATTTAAAAATTTTCCGCGTGATTACATCCCGCAGCGATTGTGCCACAATACAAGGGGATATAAATCGTCTACTGATCTGGTGCGGTGACAACGGTATACGAGTAAACAGTAAGAAATGTAAAACAATATCATACACTCGCTGCAAAAACTTCATTAGTCATCATTATTATATGGGATTGGATTCTCTGGAACGTGTGAATTCGATTTGTGATCTGGGAGACTCTAAATTGAAGTTTAACGAGCACATAAGTATCGCAACCGCTAAAGCATACACTGTACTTGGTTTTATTCGTCGTCATGCCTCAGGTTTCACTGATGTGTATTGCCTCAAAACGCTGTACTGCTCACTGGTTCGCAGTATTTTGGAATATGCTTCTCCGGTTTGGTCTCCATTCCAAGTTACGCAAATGCTTGCAATAGAGCGGATTCAGAGAAGTTTCATGCGGTTGGCCTTGCGTCAGCTCCCATGGAATGATCCAGTCAACCTTCCCAGCTATCCTGACCGCTGCAAGCTGATCATTTGGAAACCCTATCTGACAGGCGTAAGAAACTACAGCGACTTTTCACCTCATAACAGACAACGTGGATGCTACAGCAGGTTCCGTGGAATATTCCTCCTCGCCGATTTCGGAATTCTCCATTGTTTGTGTTTGCGATCGTTTAATGATGTTTGTGAGAAGTTTGATTTTACTTTGACCAAAAATGTATTTAGTGTTAGAATAAGAAATTTAAATTAATTTATTATATAAGTAAACAGTCTGTACGACGTTGTCGAAGATGGTGAATAAAATAAATAAATAAAATAAAAAATATTTTTCAAAAAACTGTAAGTAAAATCGTTTTACTTTAAAAAGTTCGGCTTTGATATATCTAAAATCATTTTTTATATTTATTCCAATGTCCGAGGAATAGTATGCCATTCAAAGCGTATAGTAGATCATAAAATAGCGAAATGAACCATGAATTAACCATTCGAGTAGATCAAAATAACGTTTCCCACCACTCGAACATTACTGTGAAAAAATATTTGAGGATCTTTTCTTCTCAGTCCTCTATAAAATATAATTTTATTTGGATACAACTTAAAAATCTCGTATTTTTTGCTCGACAATGAGATTAATTGACGTACACGGTTTCTGGTTATAGATTACTGCATCAAACCTAACCGGAATTTTCTGTTCTATTCCTTCTCGAATTTTGACATTTCTGTAGTGTTTTTTGACCATCTTCGTAGCTATTTTTTTGCACTCACGAAGAATATTAAATAAAAAGCTGCACCTGCGAATGACGGATCTCTATTGTAGCAAGTCCGAAAAAGAACATCCCAAAGCCCATAAGGAGAACGGTTGTAAGTTGATATACGTGGTTACTACCTAGAGAAAGATAACTCTCCACCGTTGCGATTGATGTTCGATGCAGAGTACGCGCGATTGATAACGTAATATATCGCCGGAAATATCGGATTTAGAGGAGCTCTCGGTTACCTTCTCAGGTTATCAAGAAATAACTCTCCTGCGTCCCGATGAGATTCCTATAAAACGTACGCGCTGCGCATACTATCTTCAGGTTTCTAGAGGAGTTCTCTCGGATTCCCAGGTTTCCAAAAGATAACTCTCCCCTTCCAGATTAGAGTTCGATATATCGCCGGTCGAAATAGTTTTAGAGTTCTTCTGGTTATCTTTCCAGGTTTCCTATTAATAACTCTCCGCCGTCGCGAATGGAGTTCTATAAAGTGTATACGCTATGAATAACACCGGGTTGATCAATTTTCGAGAAGGTCTCTCAGTTACCTTCTCAGGTTTCCCACAGTTAATTTTCCATCGTTGCGATTCGATTTCGATGGGACAAGATGCAATAAATAAAAGAATGTATAGCCGAACCAATTGATTGTACAGGTTTTCCTTTTCAGGTTACCTAAAAATAATTTTTCCCGCATGTTGTAACACATGAGATTTTCGGATTTTCATTTCGTCAAATGGTCGATTGATGTAAACGGACGTAAACGAAAGGAAAATTACTTGCTTTTCATATTCTTATCAATTAAAAATATGGAGCACATTGACACTATGATCTTCTGAGCTTTAGAATGATTTGGAGGACCTAGAACTTATAATATTTATATAAACTCAAAGACATTGTAGCACGTTGCTGCTTGGTAAGGCACCACAAGGACTGCGCGCTAACCGTATTGATTTTCGGATGTGTAAGCAGGAGAAAAATAACACTGAGTGCGTTAAAAGATACTCTTTGGATCGATCGAACGAAAAATGTCAAAAAACAAAATAGGCCAAGGAATAGGAAGGGTGAGGGAGAATGTTTATGCATAATGAATATATTTTACAAAAACTTGCTAAAATGAAGCAACCATATAAAAAACCCGGATAAAACTGGACAATATTTAAAAAAAACTGGAAGATTTCAGGGTTTAACTGTTTAACTGGATCGAGGAAAAAACACTGGAAGAATCCAGTTTAAACTGGAACATTGGCAACGCTGGTTACTGGATACACAAACACTGAGAGAGAGTGAAATTATTACTCTCGCGAGCGATAAACTTCTACGCTTAAGGTGAAGGTGGAAGGCAAAGTACGTAGAATAGAAGGTAAGGGATATCTCCTGTGTATACACACGGAGAGCGCATGTGTTACACACACAACGAAGTTAGTAATAATAAATCCTCAATTAGTTCGAAGTACTGATGTTTTTTCAGTATTTCTCGATTTTAAAAGTTCCAAAAATCCTGAAAAGAGACAAATTCGCAAGTCGTGCCGACGGTAAACACGATAATATACCGCTTTTTCAGTGCAAGTAAGTTTTTATGTGGTTTTTTATCGATTTCATACTGAACAGGTTTTGTTTACTTCAGCGAAATGTTGAAGTACCACGTCCCGCGATGCCGGAACAGAATAATTTCGAATGAGATAAACTAATCGGAGACGTTTTCTGTTATCCCAATGCATTCGCTACATGGATCGGGAACGGGAACGACACTGCTTCGATATAACCTCTCAACACATTTGTTTATCGGATTGCATTATTTTTATAGTACAGGTGCGCTAATTTTACAATTTTAAATTTTAAAATAATTAAGTAAACTGCTATTTCATCATTTCGAAACATTTTTGGAGACAGTTCTTGTATTATAATTTGAAAAATTAAAAAATGTTTAAATTTTTATGGATTCGATCGATGGTTTATTACTATTTCTTGCTTTTTTCCTTTGCCTACCACACTTGAACAAAGCAGGGAGTAGACTACCTTCTTATTCCACGTACTTTGGGTGGAAGGAAGCCATTGTAGTAGAATGGGTGAAACCACGTGTAAAAATGGGGTAATAGTGTTTGTGAGAGAAGAGCAATTTGTTTCGTCTGTTTTGACTTCTGGACGTAAATAGATTAATTCAATTATCAGACTGTGTGGCGCTGCACTGACACGACTCTTAGAATACATTTGAAAAAAATAACAATTTAACACTAAAGAATGATGTGATCCGAATAACAATTGCAAATATGAATATATATAGAATGTGTATTTGCATGTGAAGTAAAATTCTGATCATTCACGAGCGTAACATGAGCAAATTTATAACACATGCGAATTGGGGATCTTGTGGTACTAACAAGTTCTTCCGCACAGTAACTCGATGTTGATAATTCCGTAATATTTTTTTCCGTTGATTTTTCAAAGCATAGGCAGCCGTGGCAGTGTTCCGAGCTCTGAAATACAATTTTATTAACCAATGTTAAAGTTGCTAAAACTTACATTATAGACCCATCCAACGTAAAAATATTAATTGTATTGATATCAACACACGACTATGACTCAGGAATAACATTTCATTGAATGGATTTTATAGCTGTTTCGATTATGCTGTCTGGCATCAGTGTCGAAAAAATAATGATACTTTCACCAATACAATCAAAACTGTTGCGGAAAATTGTTCAATGAAAATTTAACTTTCAGAGCACTAGCTCGAGTTTTCCGACGTTCTTCATATGTGTTTTTCATATGCTGTCGCACTGTATAGTAAAGAAACGTCAGAAAACTCGTGAAAATTTAACTTTCAGGGCACTAGAAAGTTAAATTTTCATTTTTAAATTTTTCGCAATGGTTTTGTTTGTATTGGTGAAAGCATCGTTATTTTTTCGACACTGATGGCAGACAACATCATCGAAACAGCTTTAAAAACCACTCAAGAAAATGTTATTCCTGAGTCATAACGTTTCATGTTATGAAAATCAATCAAATAAAATTGTGTTGATATCAATACAATTATTATTTTTACGTTTAATGTGTCTATAACTTTAACATTGGTTGAGAAAATCGTATTGCAGAGCTCGGAAAACTGCCCCGGTTGCCTATGCTTTCAAAAATAGTTAACGGAAAAGTATTACATTCAATCAAAATGACTCGGCTAACGAAGAGAAGGATTAAGGCTCTCGAACGTGAATATGTAAAAACAATACGATCAATGAAGGAAAATATTAAGGAATTATCAACATCGAGTTACTGTGCGGAAGAACTTGTTAATACCAAAAGAGCCCCAAATTCGCATGTGTTATAAATTTGATCATGTTACGCACGCGTATAATCATAATTTTCCTTCATATGTAAATTCACCTTCTATATATATATATTTAAACTTGCAATTGTTTATCGGAATACATCATTCATACATTTTACTTGAGTATTGAGTTTTTTTTTCAAATGTATTATAAGACTCGTTTCAGTGAAGCGCCACACAGTCTGATAAGTGAATTGATCTATTTACGTACCAAAACTGTGTGCTTTGTTCTTCTCTCACAAACACTATTACCGCATTTTTACACGTGGTTTTACCTAACTACTGCAATGGGTTCCTTCCACCTTCACCTTAACCTGTCCGTATTCCCCCCACTACATGTCCATTATACTTGCATTGATAAAAATGTTCAACTTTTCGGCTTGTTTTAATTTCAGTATAAAACATAGAAAAACAACTTTTTATAAAACATTTCGCCAATTATTTCGAAAACCAGTATATCGAAGTGTAAGAAACTACTTTAATGTTTTGCAAAACATTAGTTTCCAAAGATACAATTGAAGTTCTTCTTAATATGTTCATTTTAACCCCCCCCCACGTCTTATTTCCCCAGATGTGATAATTGTTGTATTTTCACACACGCGTTTAAAACTCGATACAAATGTTGGGAAATTGGAAATTAAGAGATTATTTTTTTGCAATCCATCACTCAGTTCATGAGAGCATTTCTGGTATGCAGGAGACTTAACGACGCTTATGACTTAATGCTTAAAGACTTTTTCTCCACGTTGGCAACAGCATGGTGTGTCCATTGTATCGACCTAGAATGGATTTGCTAATGAATTTATCTGTTTCTACGGCGAATCACTCATTTCACGCCCGACGTTCGTAGCGTTGTCCAATCGAAGCGCTGGTTGGGGATTTCAATTGAATATTTAATGCGCCCCCAGGCGATTCCCGACATCCCAGGAGTGTGAAAAATCGATTTCAAATAGCATTTTGCTCTACTTGCCTTCGTTGCTGCTCATCCTCGCATCCTCAACTCTATCGCAAACCTCGAAGCTAAGAGGTTGAAAAGCCGACGTGTAATCACTCACCGATAGCAACAGCGGCGGAAAGTGGTTTTCGTTCTTCGGAAATCGTCCTGTACCGTTGTGCCTTCAACTCGAAATTCAACGGAATGACCATTGCCTGAGGTGCGAATAAACAACGAAACTATCAATTCTCTTTGCGTTACCCATTCCTAGCGTGGTAACTCGCGCGTCAATCCGACTTGGAAAACTCCTCCCAAAAACCACCCGAGCGGAACATCATTGCCAGCGGCGTAAATCAAGCCGGAAATCCTGGTAAACCCAAACGAGGGCACGATGAAACACAACCTGAAGCGATCCGTCTGTTTTCGGTACGGGCAAATAAATCCGCCTCTAATTGAGCCAAACGATGTAGTAGTGCAGCAGCATTATACCTGCGAGTGTGTGCGTGTGTGTGCAAGATAAAATGTAGGAGATATGTATTACGATTTCGCAAAAGGCACCGATTTCCCTAAAAATCCTTCCCAGTAGTCGGTTCAGGTTCGCTTCGTTGCTAATGCCGCTGCTGCTGCTGCTGTTGATGGCGGAGGCGCATCATCAATCTCCGCAAAACGAAACGCTTTTCATCGCACGAAATCACGTTCCAGAGGATCCTGTCGATGGTAATTTTGTTGTGATACGCTCTACGTGAAAATCATTTCTTCGTTTGATAATTTATGTTACGGATGGAATCATTTGCTGCAAGGCATAGGTTGTTTTTTTTTGTGGATTGGATTTTATAGGTAGATTTTTCACGAGAAGGAAACAAATCCCGGAGTATGTTAGTTCTTTTATCAAACAATGGAAACTACCCTATTTGATTTCCCTTTTGTAAATCGAAAACAGAGATTTTTTCTTGTACAATAGCTTGCAACTGTTTATGGACACCTTTTGATCAACCCTAGTGGTCAATTTGTCCCACCATCTCTGAAGCATCCTAAGTAACCTTGCCACATTTAGAAGGGCTAGGAAATCTTCGAAGGTGGCTATTTTCTACCCATCGTGAACTCAAACCAACGAACTTAGACATTTATCAAGTATGCTATAAAGGTCCTCGCGTTAGTACTAGTAAATAGCATGCAAAATAGCACGCTATTTTATGCGTGTCTCACCTGTAGCGTATGTCAAACCACGTTGAACTCCAACATCGATGCATGTACAATTACATGGGAGAGAGAAAGAGAGCAACGAATTCGTTTTGGGGGAAGTCACCAGGGTACGTTTAAGAGAAGATAGTCTGGACTGACTAGTGCATCAGTAGTAGTGAGGCTGTGACGTGTATTTTTGCAAGTATCATAGGACGGTATTATAAATTTGTCTAAATTAATTTATTTCTACTGTATTTTAGCTTAATGTATATATTTATTCATTGCAGCGCAAAGATAATCGAATTAGGTTTTATTTCTTATCAAAATCTAGGGGAAATTGTGGTTCAGAAATACGGATTTCAGCTTCCGGAAGAATTCTGTAGCTCTTCGATACCTCTTGCCGCAGTGCTTGAATTAAGCTATCAGAACCGGCTGAATCGCTGGGTTTCTCATTAGAGATGTTGATGGTGCTGCTCCCGATTTCCTTTGACCGAATATCATCCTCGGGATAGTCATGTTTCCTCCCATTAGAAAACTGGACTGATTCTGCGGATGCTAATGATGTTTCTAATAGATTCAACTCTTGCTTTAGGTCAATCAAGACCTTTCGGCGAGCCTTCCGGTTTTGATTTCCCGAGGCATGAAAATCGTTGGCCTTTCTGACAGTAGGAACAGCTAAAAATAAACTGTTTTATGTATTAATTGTATAATCTGGATTTGTTTAAATTTACCTGTGGGTATCTGTTTTCGGCGATATTATTCTTCCAAGCCATCGAAACAATCACGGACAATCTGAACTGAAGTGAAGCGAGCAAATATACATTTTTTTGGTATTGCTTTTTAGGTTCTGTCTGAGGAATCGAAGCCATTTCTTCCGAATGGTCATATCCATCGGGATTCGATGAAATGATAATTTGTGGGATATGTTTCCATAATTCGAGTTGGACTCGTGCCGGGTGCCACTCATCGAACCATAGAGTTGTCTGAAAATGGGAATATTTTATATATATATTTTGTCGCAGTCGGACCGTCGTATAAAGAACAGTTTCAAAAAGCAGCACAGAAACAACACATTCAGGGTACTAATTCCGAAAAGCCTTTAACGTTAATGGTTCACTAACTTCTCTGTCTCACATATTATTAACGTATTAAAAGAAACAGCGAAACACGTAATATTTGCAACCAAAAAAAAAACACTTGTTATGAATTGCTTTGCAATTGCTGCTTTCCGTCAAAGCTAAGATGTCATAATTGGGAGTGTATAAGTGAATCGTGTTCTACACACTTCGAGTCCAGGCTACCTTGTCATAAACGTACCCTGGGAAGTCACTTCAAAATGCAATCCGCGTTGACGGCATTGAGCTTCGTTTTACGGAATTAATGAACGCTCTTTCATAACAAAAATTATGAATGAAAATTATTTTTCCCAAATCAAATTAGTACTCTATGTGAATGAAAATCACTTTTGCTTGCCAGTAGTGAAAAAATATCATACAAAAATTGTGTCTAAAGATAATTTTATATTATAATGTTAAGTTTTGGTGCGAATATCAGAAAATTCATAGAAAATAGTTTAAATTAGGGTCAGAACAACGTACTTCTAGCAGTTGAATAACGCCAAGAAAAAAATTACATACTAATTTGAGCAACTTAAAACTGCTTTTGGACCGACTAATCTGATAGAGAATAGTTGGCCTCATACAAACTAATGTCGTATCCAGATGTCGACACCATTCCGCCGTCAACGCGAATGAGCACAATTTGACTGGGAAGAATGAAATGATATAGTCGAGTCCAAGGCGCATCTATATATACCAGATGAAACAATCATATGAAATGCACCATATTGGAATTGCTGACGGTATTGTTTACAAACAGATACTGGCGGCTAGTGATCCCTGATTTTTTAAATTAATCGTTCATCCACTAATCGAATACTTTTCAGCAGTTTGTTATTCGATATGATTCATCGCTCCAAATAATCGATTAATCGATTAATCGTCACACTGAGAGAAGTAATTAGTTAGACTAATATTTCTCATTTGTTAGAAAGCCATCTGGAATCAAAAAAGTGTTCATTCCGCCTGAGAATGAATTATTATCTTTTACGCTCCCCTAAACTCGTAAACGAAGCTCATTTCTCATTGACGGCATTGAGTTTCTTTTAGGAGTTTAGGAGAGCGTCAAAGATAATGATTGATTTTCAGGATAAAACTGCAGCGGCCGTACGGTTTTTTTGCTCTGGGTTGGGATCGATTAATCGACGTAAATTATTCGCATCGATTATTGGTTGTGCAGTATTCGATCGATTAATAATCGATTTCTGTAGGAAGTATTCGATTAATCGATTAATCGAACGATTATCGGGGATCACTACTGGCGGCTCTCTACAAACTGCTACGACACTTATCCGAACGATGTCTACTATGTTCGGCTTGCACGAATTTATGTGAAAAAGAAGGGATGAATTCGTAGAATTCCATTCTCATCTAGTTTATCCACTACTATCGCATGTGAAAATGCAAAAATGGCGTATCCTAGCAATAACAAAACAAACAACTCCCGCTCCACTAACCGTAATCCCCTTCTCAATGAAGTGATGATGTTGTTTCACCTGTTATACATTTATATAATCGCCTTGAGTCGAGTCGGTAGAGGGAGATAGCGACTAAACGCCCGACTGGTTAATTCCCCCAGCACCATTATTCCACATTGCGATGCGGCGTTTCAAACGCATTACGAAAGTCTCATTCATGTTTGCTAGCTGTTGTGAGACTGAGGTTGCCAAGAGTGACGCCAAAATTTATCTGGTGTTTATTTGATTCTCTTGGACAGAATGAAACGCACGGTGGATAGATGCGTTTGCGCCGTCGTATTGTTGTATGCGAATTCTTCTTCTTCTTCTTTTCCTTTGTTTACGGAGACTTTAAATCTTAAGGCGCGTCCACATTATGCCGAATGATGCCGATCGGCCTGTACCAGGCGGCATATTCGGTTCGTTATGAAATGTGGACGCCCCATCGGGTGCACGAAGCCGAAGTCCCATCGGATGCACGAAGCCGTCACGAACACACGAAGCACTATGTCGTCAACGCTAATTTACTTCGTTTTGTTTTGGCTCGACTTTCTCGAACCGGACCCACTTGTTTCGGGTTGGGTTCGGTTTGATTCGAGTCGGTTTTCGGCACGTCGGCAAGCCCGGGCGGTACGTCCACATTTAGCCGGCTTTACCGGGCGGCCAAGACCGATTAGCGTAATGTGGACGCGTCTTTACGATTCATTCGTCTCCGGTATTCTATTTGTTCCTATTCTTATTATTTCGAGTGTAAAATGTATTTATATTTTCTTGTAAAGTTCAGTTTCTTTTAAAAATTCTATTAAATTATTTTCCTGTATTTCATCGTTACTTAAAATATCTCTTAAGTTCTGACCTATATTATTTTTAATTCTAGCGTCCTTTGTATGTTGGCAATCCAGTAGTAAGTGACTTACAGAAATGTGGGTCTCATTGCATGAGCATTGAGGTTTTTCTTTCCTTTGACGTATATAAGTATGAGGTACTTTGGTGTGGCCTATTCGAAGACGGGTGAGAAGCCGTCTTTCCTTACTGTTATTTCTGTCATGCCATGGAAGAGTGGTGTTTTTAATTTCTTGAAGAAAAGTTGTTCTACTGTTTCTCCAGGCTATGTCCCAACTTTGGCGGATCTGATGTTTTACCCAAAGTTTCGCATCAGAGCGTGGAATGGAAATATTAGGGGGTTATTGGGTACTACCCCTGCCGGCTAATTTGTCAGCGGCAATGTTTCCGGGAATTCCGGTATGCCCAGGAACCCAACAGAAGGTGATATTTTCGTTGGAAGCTGCTTCCTCTATTTGAGTAATCCATGGGTGAAGGTTTGTACCTTTTTGAAGAGCCTGGAGACAGCTTGCG
Organism: Toxorhynchites rutilus septentrionalis; assembly: GCF_029784135.1. Classification (NCBI taxonomy): domain Eukaryota; kingdom Metazoa; phylum Arthropoda; class Insecta; order Diptera; family Culicidae; genus Toxorhynchites; species Toxorhynchites rutilus. Next base: position 54,769,807 of record NC_073744.1, read on the forward strand.
GAATCAGAAAATATAACAGTAGGAAGAGAATCATGTGTGCACTCTTGGGTAGCGATTAGAAGCGAAAAAGCTTCTGCGCTAAAAATTGTGCATTGGGGAGGAAGCGAGAAGCTACCAGTATATCGGTTTTCGAAAATACCGCAACCGACACCATCAGTGCTTACTGAACCATCAGTGTAAACTTGGTGTTCAATCTGGAATTTTGTTTTTACGAGATGATTGAAACAGGCTTTAACTTTAGATTGGAGATCTCCTGCACGAACTTCCTGAGTAAATCAAGGTTAACATTCGGTGGTTTTACATTCCAATTCCTTTCCATAACCGTCGAATGTACACATATATCGGGAAGATCTCGATTCGTGTGTTCTTTGAATCGGTTCTTTGCCCGAGATATCAATGGGACATCATGGTCGCGGTCAGGGATTGAAGGGTAACGAATAGCTCTATCGGTTATAATCTACGTAACGAGACGATCGAATGGCAGCTGCCCACTTTCTGCCGTAACTTCCTATGTCCGGAAGCTAGGTTGCCAGAAATAGCCTTCAATAAATTTAATCTGTTTCGAGCTTCATTTTTGATCGCCTGAGCAAGTGGCATGAAACTAAGTTTCTTGTCAAATGTTACTCCGAGTATTTTAAGAGTTTTGACTGAGAGGATTTGGGTTTCGAAGATTTTGGGGTTGGATAGTTTGAAGTGAGCTTTGGGATTACATATATGAAGAACTTTGGATTTTTCCGGGGATATTTCGAAACCAACATTTTGGGCCCAGTCTAGAACGGAATCAATTGCTCTCTGAAGTCTTTTCCTTGTTGCTGATGCAGCGACGCTAACTGAAACTAGCACAATGTCATCTGCATAAACAAGGATTTTTACGTTATCTGGAATTTTTGCAAAAAGAGATTGCATAATAATAATGAAGAGGGTTGGTGATACAACCGAGCCCTGGGGAATTCCACTTTCCTGGATTTTTAGAGAAGATTTTGTATTGTTGACTATGGTTCTAAAGGTTCTATTTTCTAGGAAGCTTTTAATATAAAAACCTAGTCTTCCACGGATCCCCCAGTCGAAGAGACTCTTCAAAACTGGGTACCTCCATGCTCGATCAAATGCCTTACTTAGATCAAGTGATGCCACATCTGCGTGGTGATCTTGCTCTATAACGTCATGTACAAAAGCCTCTAATTCTTCGAGGTGATCTTCTGTGCATTTTCCTGCGCGAAAAGCGAACTGTCTTGGATCTAGAAGCTTATTAGACTCTAGAAAGGTCTTTACGCGTCGATTCACTATCCTTTCTAGAACTTTTCCGACACAACTCAAAAGAGTTATAGGTCGGAAATTGTCTAGAAGATGTTGGTTTTTGTCTGGTTTCGGAAGTGAAACTATCAAACCTTCTTTCCAGCAATTGGGAATATTCCCGCTGGACCATACCTCATTATAAGGTTTCAATAATACTTTTTTTCCAAGGTAGGTCAGGTTTCTCAACATAGGATAGCTAATCTCGTCTGGTCCTGCAGAGCCTTTGTTAGCTCTACTAAGTGCCCACTCAAGATCAGTGATGGAAAAGTCCCTGTTGTAATCAAACTCATAATCGGAGTTGAAGTCAACGAGTTCATTTTCACATTCGGCTTTTCTGGTTTGGAAAGACTTTTGTAGTTATGGTTAGATGAGGCTTTGGCAAAATGTTCCCCAAAAGCTTCTGCTATTGTTTTATGGTCAATAGTATATTGACCGTCAATAAGGAGATATTGGTTTTTTTTCTCTTTTTGCCCTTTAGCCTTCCAATTTTATTCCACAATTCTTCTGATGACGTTTGAGGGTCGATATCTTCAACAAATTTGGCCCAATTGTCCTGTTTGGCTTTAAATATGGCAGACCTAGCTTCGCTACGAGCCTTCTGAAATTCCTTCAACAGAATGGGCTTGAGCGGACTATTTGAGTTGGTGTTCCTCAATTTTCGTAACGCCTTTCTTCTGCTTCTAATAGCAGTTCCAACCTCGGTGGTCCACCAAGGGACGCAATTTTTCCCAGGATTTCCACTGGTTCTCGGAATGTGTAGCAAGTTTCAAGGATGGTCTGAGAAAAGTCTTCTGCAGTCAAATCCTGTCTGACTAAGAGGCGGTTTTCTGTATCCAACTGATAGCTAGTCCAATCTGCATGTTCAAATTTCCATCTCGGTCTAGTGGGAACTTCCGGAGAAGGTTTGCCAAGGGAAATAATAATGGGGAAGTGATCACTATTACGGTTGTCTTAATAGACATTCCATAATAGCTTCGAAACAAGTTGACTAGAAGCGATAGTCAGATCAATGGCGGTTGTAAGACCATTAGAAGAGTGTAATCTGGTATGTTGACCATTATTCAAAATTTGAAGGGAGTGATCTGAAGTGAAATCTTCAATTATCGCTCCTCTTCTATCAAGGTGTGTGCTACCCCATGCATGAGAGTGCGCATTCAAATCACTCACAATCATAAAGGGAGGGCGAAGTTGATTCACTAGATGATCCAATTGATTACCTAGTGTATCCAAATCAGCATGATGTGGGATGTATAAGCTAACAATTGTAACTGCAATTGGGAATTTAACTAAAATTCCTATGCAGTGTTAAATTTTAAAAGTATTTCGCTCTAGTTCCTCCTTTTGATCGGAACAATTTGAGGAGCACTAATTGGGCCAATCCAAACGTAGACCTAGCGCGTTTACATAATGCTTGACATTTGGCGATAGTTCATTTGTTTATCGCAAGAAAAATATAATCTTTTTTATTGTGATAGAGGCGTAGAAATATTTTTAATCAATTGATGCACACATTTTTGCAATCTATTTGAAAATGGTCGAGTTATAAGCATTCCAAATCTTTCATTATTTCCTACATGTTCTGTGTTTATATTTTCATTTTCCCCATCTTCCTGTGAGATGTAGTCTTACGTCAAAAAGGCGCAGTTAAAGCGAAAAATGTCATAGGCGCAACCCTTCCCCGCTGCCAGTCATACAAATCTTGTTTGTTCTGTATCCAGGACACGTGCATTGACGAAAAGATGCGCGAGTGGCGATGATATGCTCATACCGACAGGGTAGTTGATCGAAAAGTCAACGAATCACTCACGTCGCGATGTAGCATAATGTTTTCATTCGTGTCGCCACCCACTCACTCTTTCTCTACTCCGTCCGACGTCGTCGTCATTGAGTGTTCGCAGCTTTCAAAGACGTTTATGACGTCGGTTCGCTCGAGTCGAGTCTACGACGAAATACAAAAAAAAAAAGCATAGAGTAGTAAACATTTATCATGAATGAAGCACGGATTGGATCGGTACCGCACCGTAGATTAACGACCATCTATATACGTGATGCCGAGGGTAAAAATAGCTTGCGCTGGTGGTCATTAGTTTTTCCGTTGCAAAATAAGCTGGGAAGAGAGCGGAAAGTGGTGCACAACACTGACACTGAAATAAACACCCGAAGAAGAAAATGATAAAACAGCCGGTTAAGGTGGCTATCTATAAATATACAAAAAGTTTGATCTGGTTGGAGGAATAAAATAACAACATTGTACCTAGAATTGTGTTCACAGTGGATTATGCGTCGGTGTACTCATCAGTATTATGCATCAAGCCCAGCAGTCGTTCAATCTTGTTTCGGACAACAACTAAAAACAGTATCACTTCACTACATTGTTATTAAACTTGTTTCAGATGTTCATCCTTTCTTTCTGCCAACCATTTTTCCTACCGCTTCAATATGCACACAATGCAAGAGCAAACACAATCAAATTGTATTTTTTACCACGGCTGGAAAAGCTTCACAGGGCGGCCTCAATGGCCGCGTCAGCAGCAGCAGCATCCCGGCACATATCATCATCAATTTTCGTTATTTTTCAATCAAGAAAAACGTGATATCGCAAGCGAATCGGGTTTTATGTAAATGAAGAAAATAGAAATCGAAAGAAATGGAGAGCGAGAGCTTCCAGTGTTTTTAATACTATTGGATTTGCAGCACCGTCAGGTCCTCACAGCTTAAGCCCTGTAGTGTCCTTTTTTGGTTTTTGTGAGCATGATGGGCGTGTGACAGTATGCGGCAACGTCGGCAAGGGGAAACGAATGGGGATTGATAGATGAAGTGACTCCGTCATGCCGTCCGTTCCTCGCTTGCTCCACCGATGGTGAGCGGGAAAATTGTGGGAACTGTCGTTTCGCTGGCTGTGAAAAGCATGACGAGGGCGCGGCAGGAACGACACGTCAAACACACGTACACAGTGCAACACTTTTATCGAATCCGTCCTTCCGCCACTGGTTTTGCGTGCACGTTTTTTACGGACCCTCCGAGTTTTGTTGGGTGTTTATCGTGTTTATTGGGTGAAGCGTCGTTTAGAGGGAAGTGGATTCATGATGATCTATATAGTAAAAGTGCTATACGTCTGATAAAGGCCTTTTTCAATTGATTAATTTGACAATAGTTGTCTATCTATTTAGAACTCTATGCGCCTCACGAATGCGACGCCGAACCCAAATTTCGACGGTTTTCAAGCATACATCGGCCGATACTGCTGCAATTTCACGTTCGATATTCGTACGAAGTTCATTAATCGTCGCTGGCTTATTGGCATAGTCCATAGACTTGACGTAGCCCCACAGGAAATAGTCTAATCGCACAACCGAGGCGGCCAATTGACTGGGCCATTTCGTGAGATAACACGCTCACCAAACTTGGGTTTCAATAAAACGATTGTTAAATTCGCTGTGTGGCTTGTGGCGCCGTCCTGTTGAAACCACATATTGTCCAAGTCCATATCATCCCATTCGGGCCAAAAATATTCGGTTATCATTGAGCGGTAGCGATTCCCATTCACTGTAACGTGCCGGTCTTGATCATCACGGGAGAAGTACGGCCCAATGACGTCGCCGGACCATAAACCGCACCATATCGTATTTTTTTCGGGATGCAATGGTAACTCATGGAGTATGTGTGGATTGCTGCCTGACCAATAACGCATATTTTGCATATTTTGACGAACCCATTCAGCCAGAAATGAGCCTCATCGCTGAAAATGATTTTTCGATGAAAATCCGGATCATTTTCAAGTTGTTGCTCAGCCCAGTTCACGAACATACGACGCTTTTGGTGGTTAAGCGGCTTCAGTTGTTGCGTTAAATTGATCTTGTAAGGATGTAGGCCACGATCTTTTCGCAAAAATTCGTCACAACGACGTCACAGAGATGCCCAACCCTTGAGAACGACGTGTGAGAGACTGATTTGGGTCTTCCTCAATTGATGCGCTAGTTGTTGGATCGTATATCTTCCCATTATGAAATGGCAAACCTTACTGAAAAGAAAGAGAGCGGGAAAAAATATGGCGTCGTTTGCTGTCGCTATCGGTCTACTTTTGTAGCGTCTCTATTGAAATACCCGTTAGAACGAAGTTAGCTATTGTTGTGCTATTCCCATTGTGTGGTACACATAGGAGCGCGTGTCTTGATATCTTTACCTGAATAGGGTTGTAGAGAATCATTTAGTTTATTAGTTTTCGTGATTTTTATCACAATTCCAACTGAAAATAATAGTTTTTTTAGTTTAAGATAATTTTCCTTGTGTGGATGTGTGAAAATTAGACATAAGACAGAAGTTTTTGTATAATGGAGAATGGTGGAGGATCTCTAGAGATGGAGATCTCCGATACTGAAACCCATACAAAAAAGACCTGAGAAAAAAACATAAACGCGTCCTTCCTCAGGAAAATACTTCTTCTGGGGACGAATCCGCTCATCCTACCAAGCCCTCTAAATCAAAATACCCTCTAAATATTATGCAAGCCTTCTCAACCCTCCGATACTCCCACTCCCCCTCTCCCATCATCGATTCCGTCTCCCCCTTCTGATGTCCCCGATCCAAGTCAACCCTCGTCCTCGTCTTCCCCCTCTGTTGTCTCCGATCCCGGTGTCAGAGTCTATCCAGAAGATGCACCTGGAACTGGCCCGTGGGTTGTTTTCCTCCGCCCAAAACCAAATGGAATAGTCCTGACCGTGATTAAGATCATGAAAGATCTGGCCAGTTACACTCCTGTAAACTCGCAGGGTTGGACCGAACAAATTGCGAATTATCCCGAAAAAACGCAAACCTAATTGTTGCTGACAGGCATTTCACTCTCGAATATCGCACATTCATTCCTTCCTATAACGTAGAAATTGAGAGGGTGGTTAGCTGAAACGGGTATGACGAGCAAATAAATAACAAAAAAAGGAGGCAAGTTCAAGAAGCTCCTCTCAATGGAAGTAAAATCCCATCCCAGGTTCCACTATTCGTCGAAGCTCTCAATCCATGGTGGGATAGCCAGTGTTCCAAGCTTTATGGAGATAAATCGAATGCATTTGAAGCTTTTCGGAAACATGGAACCCATGACAATTTTGAAGCGTATTGACGTAGGACTACGTCTAACCATTCAATATGGGGGCCCATTTCAATATTTCGGTGTGAAAAAGTGTTCAGTTTTTGAACGCTCATATTTCCTTAATTAATGAATGGATTTTGGTTCCAAATACACACATTGATAGGAAATATCCTCAGCAATTGTTTATATGCTACACATTACGGATTACGGTTCAAATTGATGAAAAATTGGAAGAAAGATTTCCCTACTTTCCCATACATTTTGTCTACACTCCCGCAGCAAACAGCTATTCATTACAAGCAACCACGGGTACGGATGAAACGTATGGAGAAGATGAAGGAGGGAGACAAAAAAGAGATTATAAATAAATATAGGCGGTCGCTACAACGTTAACTATATGGCTATATAAAGTGAGGGATGGTGGGGCTTGGCCACATTCTATCATCGGACGCCAAGCAGGAAAGACGCTATCTTGAAATGGATTTTCAGCAATAGAGATGCTGCATTTGCCGGGGATGTATGCGGTGCGATACCGCAAGAGTGAGAGACAGGAGTTTCAATGGGATGTGGAGCAGGAGAGCCTATCGAAGTGTGTTAAAAGCGGTGGAAGCGTCGCACCGGGTCGCGCTCGATTTGATAGAAAGCTGGAGTTTTTGAACGGTTTTCTTAGCTGTGACATATTTGTATGTTTGTATGTAACATGTTTGTCTATGGTGCTGTACCACAATAATTGAAATTTGACCCCTTTCCTGTTGACCGATTGATCTGAAATTTTGAAAATGCAAATCCAAAATGGCCGCTGCGGTTTCATTTTTTTCTGTAATTTTGTGCATGAAAAGTTTGTCATTCTGGGATCTGTGCTCCATGATATTCGAATAATGGACACCCCTTGGTGCAGTCCTACGTCTCTCCGGTTATGTCCACGACATTACCCACCCGTCTTTTTAGACCTTGAAAATCAATTCAAAAACTTGATCAAAGGGAAAAAACGTGCTTATTTCGTGGGAGGTTTGTCACGAGAAATGCCAATAAAAAATTATGGAAAGTTACTCGAAACATGAGAAATCGCTCTTCATCGAATAAAAGCGAAGAATATTCATATCGATGGATTTTTAATTTTGCACGATAGGTTTGTCCCGATTCCGCTCTCGTGCAAAGAATTGTTCGAGATATACCACAAGATAGGTGCGATCTTGATTACGAGTTTTCGATGGTATAATTCTGCTTTGCTCTCCTTTCATGTAAAATTTTGGCCCCACGATCAAATAAAACTAAGTTCGACTTGCTGAAAAACCACGATCAAATAAAATCTTGCTGAAAAACCAACTTGCTGAAAAAATATCGATCACAAACTATGAACCCTTTTGCTCCTATATTCCGCTTGAGATGTAATCGAATCCCACAACATGCAACAGTAAGGTTACCCTGCTGGAAATTGAAAGCATATTTTCGTGAAATATACGTTTATCTAAATAAATGCAATGTATTGGGTTGGGGAAAAAGAAATGTCGTATATTGTCAATATATGGCAACACTTAAACATATCTTGTGTTGTACTTATCGCATCGGGTCTCACTATACGGCTATTTAAAGACGACAATCTGTGCTACAAGTGTCGTTGTGATTATTCTTTTCAATCTCAAGTTCTAGTGCGTCAAAGATGGAGTCCACCAAGCAAGAAATTCGCCATATTTTACGTTTTTACTACATGCGAGGTAAAACTGCAATGAGGTTGCCTTCTAAATGGCAACAAGTTTGCGCACAAAACGGCGCATATTTGACTTAAATTGGATAATTTTAAGTATGTTAAATGAAGCGTCAAATTTCGATCAGAAATTCGACATTTCTTTTTCCCCAACCCTATGTACCGTTCTGAATCATATTTCGGACACTTTGTTCTAATATCTTGAAATGCTTAATGCACTGATGATATAACTATAAAATTTATATCACAATTGCTTCTTTAGAGTAATCCCTTGGTTTCACTATCATTTCATATGAGAACTACATTTGAATTATAACATAATCGGCAAAAATCTATCAACATTACTCACTATCGTTTGTGTTTGACGTTTGCTTAGCGTGAGCACGTAGAATTTACCGGTTCATAAATATTTAAATTTCTGCCGTTTTTCATCAGTTCTCATCATCGTTAACAGTTTACTGTGATTGCTTGGTAAGTGTTTCGCCGTTAATTATAAAATACAATCAAGTGTAATGTTATTTTCGTCCAAAAAATTACAAAATAAAGCGTCTGAAATTTGAATTCAATCTGTCCGAAATTTGATTTAGTGTCCGAAGTTTGATTCTTATTCGTTTCATTTGAAAAGCATTTTATTCGATGATTTTTTTATGTTTTCAATCAAATAGGTATCAATATGCTTAAATCCATATTGAACTAATTTATTGAAAATATCAATCAAATAATACCCGTGCATAAAGTTTAGATCTGTTTTCTGCATCGTATGCCTTAAGCGTCCGAAATATGATTCAGAACGGTATGTTGTTGCCAGATCGAATTTAGAAAACTCTCTTCGGGCCAAAGGAAGACAGCCCAATGTGCCGGTGAGAGATGTGTTGGCTCGGTTAGACCTTGATTACATGTCCCAAATATATGTCTTCCTGATAGTTATCGATATTCGTGTGTGATTGTACAGGGTTTTCCATTTCGGGCTTCCGAAAGTATACAGCCCTGCGCTGACAACCGTTTGACATAGCTGTCAACCAAAGCGTCATATCGTTAGTTAAATGTCTGCCATTTTACAATATGGATCGTTTCAGCATCGCACAACGTGTTAATTTTGTTAAACTATACTATAAAAATGATGAAAAACCGGCAAATGTTTTTCGAGCATTACGGACGGATTTTGGTCGTCATGGACGGCCTACAGAGCACACAATCGCTAATGTAGTGCGTAAATTCGAACAAACTGCATCCGTAGCGGATATTGTGAAACCTGTGCATCATCGTAATGTGCGTTCGGCCGAAAATATTGCTGCTGTTGCTGCCAGTGTGGAGGATGACCCGAATGTTTCGATTCCACGGCGTGCTTAGCAATTGGGCTTGTCAAACACATCATTGTGGCGAATTTTGCATTTGTACTTGCACCTACATCCATATAAAGTCCAACTGGTACAAAAATTAGAGCGTGGTGACCATGGAATGCGTCGGGCATACGTCGATTGGGTGAATGAACAACAGCAGCAAAATGCTGAATTTTCGCATCAAATTTTCTTCAGCGATGAGGCACATTTCGAGCTCGGTGGCTATGTGAACACCCAAAATTTCCGTATATGGGGCTCAGAAAATCCACACGTGATTGTTGAGAGGCCATTGCATCCGGCAAAAGTCACTGTTTGGTGCGCATTATGGTCTGGTGGAGTCATCGGGCCGTATTTCTTTGAAAATGAGGACGGCGAGACGGTAACTGTGAATGGTTTTGCCACAAATTGAAGATATGGATACGGATGACATGTGGTTTCAGCAGGACGGCGCCACGTGCCACACAACACGACCGAACATGGCCATATTGCGAACGAAATTTGAGGGACGCATAATTTCGCGTTTTGGTGATGCCAATTGGCCGTCCAGATCATGCGATTTGAACCCGCTAGACTTTTTTTTTTGTGGGGTTATGCGAAAGACCGTGTCTATGCCAACTCTCCGCAAACTCTTGAACATTTGAAAGACAACATTCGTGAAGTTATGACCAAGATACCGCCCCATATGTGCCGAAAAGTCATCGAAAATTACCTGTTCCTGATCAAGGTGTGCGAGGAAGCCCTAGGTGGACATTTGAATGATGTTGTATTTCACACATAATGGCATAAACCAAACTTTAATTTGAAATAATAGTTTCATCGAAATTCGAATTCTAAATGTGTTTTATTTCAATTTACTTTCGGAATTTAAAGTTGGAAAACCCTGTGTTTATATTCTTATTTTCTCCTTTTCCTTTTCCTTCGCGAGAAATCGGATCCCAGAATGTGAGTGTTCCTTATATTCCTTCCTTTTTCTTCCTTTTCAAGTTGTGAAACAAGCGATAAAAAAAATAAAAAATAAATGACTGGTGATGTGAGAAGCAAAAAGAACAAACACTCGGAAATCATATCACAGATTTGAATGCGTTACGAGAAGAATTCATCGAATGTCGGTTTGTTTGAGATCAAAGTAGCACTGTAATCGTTTTACCAGGCGATAATGGCCGGCGAATACATTAACACGTTTAGCCCCGATTTTTTCTTGCTCCGCTTTTCATTCAGCGCGCATCAATAGCGTTTTCACAATATCAGTGTCGGTCCCAGTTCCCAAAGATACTTATTGTAATCATAGAAAATAGTCAGCAATAGGACTAGAAAGTAGTCAAATTTTGTAAAACACCCGAAAACAAACCATATACATTTTTATTTTATCATTTTATAACTGTCAGTCCCAGTCAGTCAGCAATTTCCTACCAAAAAGCTCAACGTCGGCCCCTAGGGACTGACGCTGGGCCCAACGTGTTAATGAAATATCACAAGCATATCATTTGCTGCTATGTTTCGATGTACAATAATCGAGTAACTCATTGTTTAATTTTTTTCCAGTGTGATTTCTCCTCATAATCAAAAGCATATCAATATTCCCATTAATGTGGATAAATGAAAATTTGGTGATATAATGATTGAAATGGAAACGAGTCATTCTTTCAAATTATTGGTGCAATTAATAGCACCCGTTTGTGAGTTCAGTTTCCACAGAAAACAGTAATTTAACATACCATGAAATTATTTGAGGTTCTGCACAATTCCACCGAATGAAGAAGTCCTTTGCAATACAAGACATAGCATGTAATGAGTACCCCCCACAACAATGTTCAACTCGTGCATGTAGAGACATGTCATGTGGACACTTCCTCCAGCGTATTATTAGCGGTTTTTACAGGAACAATTAAACACGAACCTCAATTAACGTTTCAGTGTTTTTTCCTTCCATCCGGAAGGAAGAAGGGGAAAACCTTTTCCTGAGCACAATTTCAGCTAAATTGGCGCTGTTTTTGTCAAGCATCGAACAGTTACGCTAGATATCTACTTATTATCGTTTTTGCTCCGCCGAGATGTTGTTTCCAGTTTCAGTATTTCTCTTTTTCCACCGAACCCATTAAAAGGGATCCCAGCGGAAGTCTGCCGTGAAAAACAAAAACCCATCAGCCTCCCCCTCCCCGGCGCATGAGTCCACCGCCTTTCTTTTTGGTGAAAATTCCGCTGCATCATCGCCATCGCTCCGACCTCAGTCAGGTACTGCCGGAACTGTTGTTACCATGAGATCTCCTATCGATAGGCTAATTTAAATTAGTCACAGTTCAGTTGCTCGTTTTCCACAATCCTTACCCCTTTTCCGCTGGGGGAGTCCTCTTGGGCTTTGTGACGTTGGTGGAGGGGATTGTCAACCACCAAGATGGGAAGTCGTGATTGGTGAGACTTACCATCTTATGCCTGCCAGAGTTCAGGTGAGCGATGGGATGTGAGCCATTTAAATGGACCGAAAAGTTTGGAAGTACTACCGCGGAAGAATGGTTGACGTTGATTTGGGAAAACAGGATTTGATGTAGCTGGTTCGTTGCAGGTGTATGTGGTTGGATTTGGATCCTGACAACATTTTGAGCCAACAAAGTTCAAATTGTTGCGTACATTTATCTGAGTCCCAGATTACTTAATAGCATAAAATTTTAACCCTCATATCTGAATTGAAAATTATTCAATGCTCTCATTAGTCCAACCAAATTGCTGGTTAGAAGAAAAATTGTTTTGTTGCCGTCATCCTAGGGGAGAAAAACCAACAAAAGGAACGTGATGTTCGAATAATCCGCAAGATAAAATTAGCAGGAAATACTGAAGCCGTGCCAAATCATAACTCACTGTGGATGAACTGCTGTAATTGATAACTCGGGTACTTACGCTAGGCCGGAATCTGTAAGAAAGAAGAAAAAACAAACTTTCAATTATATTTGAATCGACATCGAAAACACGCCTGTTTGTTTTCCCAGTGAATAATCGTAAATATTCCCACTGTATATGTCAGCCAAACAAATTGTTTTCTAATTTCATAATTGCAAAGCGAAACGGACGGTTAAGGAACTTTTAATGCGGAAACCTGTTTCGTCATGAGGAGTAATGACACTCTTTCGTGCTTCTAGGGATCTCGACTCCATCCAATCGTGGCGTCGATTGTATACCACATTTGAACTGGACCATCATATGATGATGTATGTGTGAGCAAGGGCGAAAGCATGAATGTCAAAATATATAACTTCCCGGACTGATAACTGAACGACGACGATGATGATGGTGATGTTGCACACGCAGCAACAACTCAAAAAGGATAGTTGGAACCTGCCGAGAGCCTGCATCATTTGCATAAGGCTTTCTCGTTCGACTATAAGCTCCCCGGTCCCGGTCCGGTTCGTGTCTGAAGGCAGGAAGCAATGAGAAGGACTTTTCGCAGGCTTGGCTTCGAGTGCTACTACTTCAGCAAGCATCGTTAGGAGAAACCTAAACTAACAAGCAGCCACGGTTCAACCCGTTTTGACATTGTCTCTTCGATGGGTTTTACAGCAGGAAACCGGCACTTGCCAGAAGAATAACGTCCTGTGATTATAGCTAATTGGCTTGCTTTTTCAGCTATGTTCAAGAAACTATTCGTTATCAGAACATTTGAAAAATCGATTTTGTTGTTTTACATTTTTTTGTTGATTCAGAGCTGGTAATGCGAAATTTAAAATAAGATTCTGTGTAAAATTTATATCGACCCAATGAAGAATTTTTTATACATTCATTGAATATCGAACGGGACTGCGAAAAAATTCATTAATGTGTTCCAAATAGGTTCGTCTAAAAATATTGACTTGAAAAAAAAATCCTCCATATTTCTGTAGTTTAGGCATTCAAGAACATACCTTAGAAAGGACTTATTGAAAATCCTATTATTAACCGAGTTGGAGCCACTTTAGTGATGCGGTATCTAACCTGCTACGGCCGTAACAATGAACTTCAAACGCGTTTTTCTCGATACTAGTTTTTTAAAACTGGCGTACACTATATCTCACGTTCTACTGAACGGATTCATGTCGAATTTAGATGGATACAATCTGCAGGAACCTTTAAAAATGATATTTTTTCAAATAGAAAAAAACTTTTAAACCGCCTTTTGTTTTCAAACCGCCACCATTTTGTCAAAAAAGATGTTCTTGACTTGTCCGAGGTTCATGCGATAGCGGCATCGTTACTGATTCAGAATCTGGTCGATTTTTTTTGTTTCAGATAACCAGAAGGGCTGGAATCGCTCACGCCATGGCACAATTTTTTTTTCCAACCCTCTCACTTCATCAGCTCTTAACTATTCTAGTTATGAATATTTTTTCTCCGTTCAGGCCTTGTTTTATTGTTAAATGATAGATGAACAAATAATGATATAATGAATAGTAAGAACATTCTTTGTTTTATTTTTACGGAGCTCGAACAAACGTTCGAAATTCGTGTCTCTACACTAGAATACCCCCTTAACTTCATTCGGTTTTAATCAGCCATTTCATGTGAAACCGACATAGTGGATTTCAGATTATTTTCGTCAGAAGTGGTAATTTTGTGCTTCATCGCAAAACATTAGAGCCGCATTTTTTTATTTTTTGACATAGGTCTATGTCTTTGATTTCTATATAGGGGGGTCACTGTCCTAGCTTCGGCTGGACATATACTAAAATTGGAACGATACAGAGAAGATTAGCATGGCCCCTGCGCAAGGATGACACGCAAAATCGTGAAGCGTTCCACATTTTAAAAAAAAAAAAAAAAAAAAAAACACACACATTGCGGTGTCACCAAGAGCCTGTTTGTGCACTTAAGGCCAAAAGGGAATCCATCAGGAGGAGAGTGATGCCACGGTTCCGCTTGAAACATCGGAGCAGCCGCCACACACACACACACACACACACACACACACACACACACACACACACACATTGGCCGTGGAGTTGCCGGCCTAGAATAGCACTTCGGGTCTTGGTCCCTGTCCCTGTCGTATGAGGCGACTAATCGGGTGACAACGCGAGTAAGGGCGCGGTAAAGCCTATTGGAGATTGCACGGGGGAAATACCGTGTACAGGAGCCACGAAAGGAGTGCCAAGCACATCAGGATTGACGCCAGTAAGATCCTGATTACGACATACTGGTTACGACATAGAAAACGGACACGATACGGAAACGATTTCAACACGACGCTAAAGGCTGACAGTCGTACTATCCTGTTCCCTGAGTAAGGAAGGGTGACACCGTCCTGAAATGGCGTTTGGGCTAATAGTGCGGTTGCCCCCGTCCCGGTAATAACTTGGCAAGTCTTCGGGTACGTTCGATGCTCGTCTAGGCCCAGGCACTAGGTACTAGGCGTCAGATGTCACATTCCTGACTTGCGCTGATCTGGCTCTGAACACGGTCCCCATGAAGGACCGTGTCAACCCCTGCATGGCCTCACTGCTTGCATAGATAACCATGGGATCACTGGTAGCGACTATGTACAACGAGCGGAGATAGCGGCCCGAAGTTGGGACCCAGAAAAATATGAATAGTTGCAATAACACACCAACAAACGATGGAGAGGAGAATGTGTTCGCGAGAAGCGGACGAATGCTGAGGTCACCTGTCACTCGAGTAGCCACAACGAGTACAAGCAACACAAAACCACAAGAAGTGTTTGCTGCCCAAGCATTCCAAGGAGATCTTGGCTCCGTACAGAGCCAGTTGTTTACGCTGACCTCAAGCGCATCCCAAGAAGGGCAACTTGGGAGGCTCAGCATCACGGACGTTAGGAAAAAGGTCAACGAACTTTACGAGTTCGTAAAGGACAAAAACAATGTCCACTTAAAAATAAAACATCTGGTGACGAGCATCAGATCGGTCGTCATGGTTGCTGAACGCGAGCATAAGGAGCTGCAGATGAGAGCAGAGGGTGCTGAAAAGGCTCTGCTCGAGGCGAATGAGAAACCCGTCGAGATACTTGAGACGCCGAAGGGTCCTCTGAACACACGATCGGACAAGAGAAGGAGGGACACCCCAGGAGAAGAAGAAGAGCTGAAAAAGGCCAAGAACGATCTGAGTAACGCGAAAGGAGGTGAAAGCAGTGAATGGCGTACTGTCGATAACCAGGCAGAAAAACGCAAAAAACAGAAGGAGAAGAAGAAAAAAGTTGAGCAGGAAAAGAAGAAACTCGGACCTCGAGTGGAGCGAATCAAGGGCGATGCTTTGATCGTTGAAGTGTCAGCAGGAGTATCGTATGCAGCTATCCTTCGGAAAGTGAGAGACGATCCGGAGTTGCAGACACTGGGCGAGAACGTCGTGAAAACTAGGCGCACGCAGAAAGGCGAGATGCTCTTCGAGCTTAAAAAAGATCCAGCGGTTAAGAGCTCCGCTTTCAAACAACTCATTGAGAAGTCACTAGGGGAGGAGGCGAAGGTGAGAGCTCTCTCTCAGGAATCAACCATCGAGTGCCGGTATCTGGACGAGATCACGACTGTTGAGGAATTGAGAACTGAGTTACAGTCACAATGTG
This sequence comes from Toxorhynchites rutilus septentrionalis, assembly GCF_029784135.1. Classification (NCBI taxonomy): domain Eukaryota; kingdom Metazoa; phylum Arthropoda; class Insecta; order Diptera; family Culicidae; genus Toxorhynchites; species Toxorhynchites rutilus. The sequence continues at coordinate 54,785,766 of NC_073744.1, forward strand.
ACCTTGGCGATGTGCCAATGACAATCCGACTGAGAAAGGCATACGGTGGGACACAAACGGCCTCGATACGGCTCTCGAAACAAGCTGCGAATAAACTGGTGGAGAAGGGTAAAATAAAAGTGGGGTGGTCCGTGTGCCCGATGAAAGCTCCCCCTCGTATGGCCAAGCAAATGGAGAGATGCTTTCAATGCATGGGCTTCGGTCACCAGGCGAAAAACTGCGGTGGTCCTGACAGATCGAAATTGTGCAGGAAGTGCGGGACGGAAGGTCACGTTGCTAGAGACTGCACCAAGCAACCGAGGTGCATGTTGTGCAAGGAGGAGGACGGAAACGACCACGTCACAGGTAGCTTCAAATGTCCGGCGTACAAAAAGGCGATTGCGGGTTCGCAGTAATGGAGGTTACCCAGCTCAACCTCAATCATTGCGACATAGCACAGCAATTGTTGTGGCAGTCAACAACTGAAACTAAATGCGACGTTGCAATGATCGCAGAACCGTACCGAGTTCCTCGCGATAACGGAAAATGGGTGGTGGATAAAGCAGGGATGGCTGCAATACTAGTGATGGGAAGGTACCCCATCCAAGAAGTGGTGGAAAGCTCACAGGAAGGTTTCGTGATCGTCAAAATCAACGGAATCTTCATGTGTAGTTGCTATGCACCCCCAAGATGGTCAGCGGAGCAGTTTCACGAGATGTTGGACGTACTCACGGATAAGGTCAGCGGCCGCAAACCAGTCATCATCGGAGGAGACTTCAACGCCTGGGCTGAGGAGTGGGGAAGCAGATGCACCAACGCCAGGGGGTACAGCCTACTAGAAGCCTTCGCAAAACTAGACGTCACACTTCTGAACGAAGGCACTAGCAGCACCTTTCGAAGGGACGGCCGCGAATCCATCATCGATGTAACTTTCTGCAGTCCATCACTGGCGGCTAATACGAAGTGGAGAGTGTCGGAGGGATACACACACAGCGACCACCAGGCAATCCTGTATAGTGTCGGCCAACGGAATCCCGCAGCGGTACGGAATACAAAAACCTTTGAGCGGAAGTGGAGGACAAAGGTTTTTGACAAGGAGCTTTTCGTCGAAGCACTACGCATAGACAGCAGAACTCTTAATCTGAGCGCCGACGGGCTAACAGGAACATTGGTGAGGGCATGCGATACAGCGATGCCGAGAAGACTGAACCCGACGAATGAACGACGTCCAGCCTACTGGTGGAACGAGACACTCAGCATCCTCCGCGCTAACTGTCTACGAGCCAGAAGAAGAGTCCAGAGGGCACGAACCGATGTAGAGAGAGAGGAGCACCGCGCGTCTTTCCGAGCGACCAGAGCCGCCTTGAAACGAGAGATACGTAGGAGCAAATCGAACTGCTATAGGGAGCTGTGTCGTGACGTCGACGCAAATCCTTGGGGTGAAGCATATCGAATCGTGATGGCGAAATTCCGTAGTTCAACGACTCCCATGGAATTATGTCCGGAAAAACTCGAGGTCATTGTGAATGGACTCTTTCCGCAGCACGACCCACCGACGTGGCCACCCACACTGTACGGTGAGGACGAAGCAGAGAACGCACAAGTCACCAACGAAGAACTCATCGCGGTGGCAAAAGGTCTAAAGTTGAAAAAAGCACCCGGCCCCGACGGAATCCCCAATGTGGCCCTGAAATCGGCGATCCTTGCTTTCCCCGACATGTTCAGGGTGGTGCTGCAGAAATGCCTGGATGACGGTCTCTTCCCTGCGGAATGGAAGATACAAAAGTTGGTGCTGCTCCCGAAACCAGGAAAGCCACCTGGAGATCCAGCGTCGTATAGGCCTATTTGTTTGTTGGATACTTTGGGAAAGCTCTTGGAAAGGGTTATTCTCAACAGACTGGTGAAATGCACGGAGGATGACCACGGATTGTCGAAAATGCAGTTCGGGTTCCGGAAAGGAAAGTCGACAGTGGACGCTATTCGGACAGTTATCGAGAAAGCTCAGGTCTCGCTTAAACAAAAACGAAGAGGCGACCGTTACTGCGCGGTGATTTTGATTGACGTGAAGAACGCCTTCAATAGTGCCAGCTGGGAGGCCATCGCCGAGGCGCTACACAGATTGAAGGTCCCTAGCTACCTGTACAGGATACTGAGGAGTTATTTCCAGAATCGGATCCTGGTATACAACACAGACAGGGGACAGATAGTGAAGAATATCTCGGCGGGAGTTCCACAAGGCTCCATCCTAGGTCCTACGCTTTGGAACACGATGTACGACGGTGTTCTAAGGCTGAAGCTACCCAGAGGTGTGGAGATCGTGGGCTTCGCGGACGACATCGTAACAACGGTAATCGGCGAGACGCTTCAGGAGGTGGAAATGTTGGCGACTGAGGCTGTAGACATGATCGGTAGTTGGATGGACAGCGTAAAGCTCCAGATGGCACATCACAAAACCGAGGTGCTGTTAGTGAGCAATTGTAAGGCAGTGCTGCGGGCAGAGGTATCGGTCGGAGGACATACCATCGTTTCGAAGCGGGCGGTGAAGTACCTCGGAGTCATGATCGACGACCGGCTGAACTTCAACCAGCACGTCGACTATGCATGTGGGAAGGCGTCAAAGGCCATCAACGTGGTGGCGAGGATCATGCCAAATAGCTTTGGCCCAAGCAGCAGCAAGAGGCGTCTCTTGGCAAGTGTATCTTCGTCGATACTGAGGTATGGTGGCCCTGCCTGGTTGGCGGCTCTGGAAACCCACCGAAATCGGAGGAAGCTGAACAGCACATTCCGACTCATGGCCATGCGAGTCGTAAGTGCTTATAGGACCATTTCGACAGAAGCTGTGTGTGTAATCGCCGGAATGATTCCCATCTGCATCACTCTGGCGGAAGATAGCGAGTGCTACAAGCGACGGGAAAGCAGAGGTATCCGGAAATTGATGAGAGCGGAGTCGTTGGACAAATGGCAGTATGAATGGGATACGGCAGAAAATGGTAGATGGACGTACAGGCTGATACCGGTACTTTCGACCTGGTTGAACAGGAAACACGGTGAAGTTAACTTTTACTTGACGCAGTTTCTGTCTGGGCATGGCTGTTTCAGGCAATATCTACACCGGTTCGGGCACGCAGTTTCACCCCTCTGTCCGGACTGTGGAGATATGGAGGAAACACCGGAGCACGTCGTTTTTGTCTGTCCCAGGTTCATCGAAAGGCGCGAGGGGCTGCCTGCACTTCATGTCGAGAATATTGTGGAGGAGATGTGTCGCGACGAGATGATCTGGAATGCCGTGAGCAGTGCAATCACACAAATCATGTCGGAGCTGCAGCGAAGGTGGAGGGCTGACCAAAGTGCTGACAACGTCCGACGGTGAAAGGTGAACAACGGCGACGGCTGTTGCAAGAGATGGTACCTCACGAGAGTAGCTGTGACGGGGTGCGCGTTGTGTTGGAGGGCACCACCTAATCGGCTCTCCGCTGGGAAGAGAAATCCTGCGAGGGTGACTGTGACGGGGCGCGCGTCAAGTTGGAGGGCGCTTCCTAATCGGTGCACGTCTCGACAGGTAAACGGATACTGCCGCGGAGAACAGCAAAAGGCCTACCTGACAACGCCTGATCGTGGCCTGGATGGAGGAACACCGCGAACATTTCGAAGGAACGAGCATCAAGGATGAAGCCACGATCAAAATGGTGAATACCCCACGAGAGTAGCTGTGACGGAGTGCGCGTCAGGTTGGAGGGCACTGCCTAATCGGCGCTCCGTTGGGAAGAGAAATCCTGCGAGGGTGACTGTGACGGGGCGCGCGTCAAGTTGGAGGGCGCTTCCTAATCGGTTCACGTCTCGACAGGTGAGAAACCCCGCGAGGGTGGCTGTGACGGGTTGCGCGTCAAGTTGGAGGGCAATTCCTAATCGGTTCACGTCTCGACGGGTAAATTCAAAATGCCTGCGAAGAGGACATCAGCGCAGTGGAATTAATAACGAATGGAAAGAAAAAAATATTGAGAAAAAGGGAAGGACAACGCTAGTTTGCGTTGAAAACTCGAGAAGTGCATGAGCACAGCCGCCCCCTGAAGTAGTCGCCTAGATGTGGTCCCAGGGGGAATAAGGCAACGAGTAGAGGGCTTGGTTTTTGTGGGTGCGATCCCCACTCGACGTCTGGGTTAACCCTTCCCAGGTAAGGCTGGTAGAGCGTTCCTCACCTCTTTCAAAAAAAAAAAAAAAAAAAAAAAAAAAAAAAAAAAAAAAAAGGGGGGTCACTCTACGAAAAATGAAACGATTTATAAACTATTCATAAATCGTATATTACTCAAAATGATTATTGCGACATATGTTGTGTTATATATCATTAGACAGGAAATTTATCCAGATTTTTTTTGCATGAAACATGAACAGTGAATATAGTAAAAAAATTAACAAATTGACGATTTAATTGGGTATGTTTTCCTTCGATTGCACTATCCACTCGCTTCTTCCTCGACGCAACGAGCAATCTTTTTGCCTAAATTCGGGTGTTAGCTAATAATGTGAGTTAATGCGTAAAATGAATTATTCTCCATTTACCGATAATAGGCATTAATTTTATATTATATTGTATGTTGCCCAATCAATTGGTGCTCAATTCATGTTTTTATCGTGTAGGTCTCACTACTAACAATTTGTGTAATTGTAGTCCAGCGTGTCATAATATCGAGTATGTTGTTTGGTAAATTAAAAATGCAACAAATGAATTTAAATGGCTGCTGATTTAGATGATCGAAAGGGTATACCCACCCCAATCAGATTATGATGGCTTGAGTAGTCGCGATCTTACAGGGCTACAAAGTTATTACAAACAATGTTCCGGACAACGGGGTAACGAAGGAGATAATGCTATTTTTATCTATAATATATTTTTGTAGTCCTAGATTGATTTGACTCAGTCTTATATTAATGTAGGTCTTAACTATTTAGACTTGTGTTTGTCTCTGTCTCTTTGTCTCTTTGTCTTCTTCTGCATGATTGAATAAACAGAATAAAAGGGAATTTTTTGTGTACATTTTTGAACAGAATGCGGTACCGAATTCTACCATGTTATGTCATCTAACCTGTTTGAAGGATACAAGTACATACAGGAAACTATTTTTCCAGGGCATCCATTTGATGTATCAAAAGAGAAAAAAATACAGATTTCGAACAATGAAAAACTCAATTTGAATGCAATTACTACACACAATCACAGTCCTAACGGGTGTTAAATAAAAAATGAGAATTTTTTCAATACCTTTCAGTAACTCAAATAAAGAGCGTAAAATTTTCTTTCTCCAAGGAAATTGCTCTTTGGGCTCCCTAGAAACAGTAGACGTGTTTGGTTTTGCTAGTTTGAATTTAGTCAAAGCAAAGTTGGCGTCGAAACAGCACGTGCTCCACGAACGCATTGTACGGTTCTACGAAACGCATTTCCAGCAAAGAAAAAAGTTCACGGTGGCACATTTTAAGGAAGAAAATGTACCTGTCAGTACGGTATATCGTATCCTGGGTTCCCTGAACGTAGAGCGGAAGGTCGGAAGAGGTCGTCCGGTGACGATAATGACGAAGCAGAGGAAGACATCGTTAAAGAAGCTGTTTGACAACAAGGACGAAACCAGCCTGCGTGACGCCGGTCGGAAATATGGCTGCTCCCACGTATTGATCCATCGGACCCTCAAGATGGAAGGAATCGTCAGCAGGAAGAAGACGAGGTCGCCGGAGTACACGGAGGAGCAGATTGAGACGGTTAAATCACAGTGTCGGTGGATGACCAAAAAATACCGCGGGACGTCTTTCGTTCTGGACGACGAAAGCTATTTTCCACTGTCCAAAACGCATATTCCAGGAAATGATAATTACTACTCCAGCGACAAGTCATCCACACCGCCTGAAGTGAAATTGAAGCGGCCTTAATCGCTTCAGACATCATTATAGAGACGCTTGGAGAATGCTTCGCTCCATTTTTTCATATTCCATTGAAGCACACTTGCGCTTTGTAGTCAAGATCCAAAAGTGCATCACCCTTGTCGAAAATCGAACACTTCTCTAATTACATTATGTTGTTACCGAGTCTACATTTTTTTCCGTACATCAATTTTGTTATTTTTGTGCGAGTGAAACAAATCTCAAGTTTCCACTCGGTTCGTGGCAGTTCAACACACACGGGACATTTTTTTGATTACTCGGCGCGTAATTATTTATCGGCAGATATAGCGGGGCAACTCCAAGCGCCTCCCCAGAAATTCGAAGGTAGAAGAATTAGTTTGTAGAATTAATTTCGGAAAAATAAAGGGGTCGAGAGTTGCACGCTAAAACGATTGGTCGAGTTTTAGTTGTATGAAAGAAAGCCAAGACCGTTCAGGCAACGCTACAAAATACAAGTTCAAGCACAAGTTTGAAAAAAAGGTTATGTTGTACATCGCCATTTCCGACCGGGGCATTTCAAAGCCTTGGTTTAAGCCGAGCAGTCTGGCAATCAACCAACAAATCTATCGAGAAGAGTGCCTCGATAAAATCCTGCTGCCGTTCCTGAACGAGCATCACGCGGATGGGAAGTACGTCTTCTGGCCGGACAAGGCGTCTTCCCATTACGCCAAGAAGACGCTGGCGTATCTTGAGGAGAAAAGGATACCGTTCGTGCCGAAAGATCGTAACCCAATAAACTTGCCCCAGTGCCGCCCAATAGAGGATTTCTTTGGCTCACTCAGTGCCCTAGTGTATAAAAACAATTGGAGGGCCAAGGACACGAAGCAACTGACTACAAGAATCCGGAATTGTATGCGGAAAATGGACGTAAGTGCCGTACAACGTTCTTGTGAGAGCATCGCGACAAAGTTGCGAGACCATTTTTTATTAATAAAAAATACTGAAATCGATGAAAAAAAAATTTTTTTTTTATGTGTGATTGAAAAAATTCTCATTTTTTATTTAACACCCGTTATGTCAAGATCCCGTCCGTGCCCCAAGGCTTAGACCCATCAACTTTTTTTTATTAGGGTGCCCATTTCCATTTTAGGGTGGTCCGAAAAATCAAAAATTTCCCTAAAGTGACTTTTTTTTTTAAATTCATAACTTTTGAACCACTGAACCGATTCAGATGATCGACATATCAAATTGAAGCCAATGAGCTAGACTTTTATTAGTATTGGACTTGCAAAAAATGGGTTTTATTCTCGTTATTATTGATTGTAGCCGTTTTTAATTGCAGAGTGCGCTTTATTTTTTATTTTTTTTATGGAAAGCTGGGGATTTTTTACATAACATATCAGAGATGCTATTTTTTCGATTTCGAGTTATTATTTTGCAAGTCATTGTCAGTATTTTTAATGTAAATTGTGAGCGTTATCTGTAATTTAGTTTGTTTACAGGTTCTTTAAGAACAAGTTAACTTTTTGCTCGGCGTTTTTTGATATGGATAATTCTACTGGTCAAAGATGTTGTGTGAAATTTTGCGATGGAAACAAAAATTCGGCACAAGAATTGCAAATGTTGCAGAATACGTTTGGTGACTCAACTATGTCGAAAACACGGGTGGATGAATGGTATGAGGCATTCAAAGGCGATCGAGAAGAGATGAACGATTTGCCACGTAAAGGATGACCATCTACCTTTTCAACTGATGAAAACATCGACAAAATAAAAGGAATGGTGCTCGGAAATCTTCATTCATTATCAAGTCTGAGGGAGCTAACCAGATTTGAATATTTTTCACGAGACCGTTCGTCATATTTTAGGCATGAAAAAAGTCCTTGCACGACTAGTGCCAAAATAGTTGAGGTCTCGCGAGAGCCGCTATCGTGTACGGACGTGCTTTTCAGTCGCTCCGTTAGATTGATAAGTTTTTTTTCTCTACAAAAGAGAGGTGTTTCCAAAAATATAATTCGAGAGCGCGAGTGAGAAAGTGAACGCATTAAAATGTGCCAGCGTGTGATCAGCCTACTGTGCACAAGGGGAGCACAAAACAAGATGAGTAAAATTAAACAATTGGTTCATAAAATTGAAACTTTTAATATCTTTTTGAAATTAGGAATTAGGAATTTGGAATTTGAAAATATAGAGGGTTTGTGCCTATGGGAGAAGAGATAGTTAAAGCACTCTCACTCCTGTGGGTTCTCTCCATTATCAATTAAAATTAAATCACAATTATTTTTTAAATAATTTTTTAAATTATTAAATAATTATTTGGAATTAATGTGCAACATTCTGCAGTTCGGTGTCGTGAAGTTTTATAAACCAATTCTTTCAGCAGATACTAATTGCATTAAGTAATAGTATTATAAGCTGAATAAGTTATATAGTTATAATTAATTACGTAGTTACGTGTGCAACACTAATACTTATACAGGGTTTTCCATTTCGGGCTTCCGAAAGTGAACAGCCCTGCGCTGACAACCGTTTGACATAGCTGTCAACCAAAGCGTCATATCGTTAGTTGAATGTCTGCCATTTTACAATATGGATCGTTTTAGCATCACACAACGTGTTAATTTTTTTGAAGTATACTATAAAAATGATGAAAAACCGGCAAATGTTTTTCGAGCATTACGGACGGATTTTGGTCGTCATGCACACACACAATCGCTAATGTAGTGCGTAAATTCGAACAAACTGGATCCAAACTGCATCGTAATGTGCGTTCGGCCGAAAATATTGCTGCTGTTGCTGCCAGTGTGGAGGATGACCCGAATGTTTCGATTCCACGGCGTGCTCAGCAATTGGGCTTGTCAAACACATCATTGTGGCGAATTTTGCATTTGGACTTGCACCTACATCCATATAAAGTCCAACTGGTACAAAAATTAGAGCATAGTGACCATGGAATGCGTCGGGCATACGTCGATTGGGTGAACGAACAACAGCAGCAAAATGCTGAATTTTCGCATCAAATTTTCTTCAGCGATGAGGCACATTTCGAGCTCGGTGGCTATGTGAACACCCAAAATTTCCGTATATGGGGCTCAGAAAATCCACACGTGATTGTTGAGAGGCCATTGCATCCGCCAAAAGTCACTGTTTGGTGCGCATTATGGTCTGGTGGAGTCATAGGGCCGTATTTCTTTGAAAATGAGAACGACGAGACGGTAACTGTGAATGGTGAGCGCTATAGCCGCATGTTAACCGATTTTTTTGGCACAAATTGAAGATATGGATACGGATGACATGTGGTTTCAGCAGGACGGCGCCACTTGCCACACAACACGACCGAACATGGCCATATTGCGAACGAAATTTGAGGGACGCATAATTTCGCGTTTTGGTGATGCCAATTGGCCGTCCAGATCATGCGATTTGAACCCGCTAGACTTTTTTTGTGGGGTTATGCGAAAGACCGTGTCTATGCGAACTCTCCGCAAACTCTTGAACATTTGAAAGACAACATTCGTGAAGTTATGACCGAGATACCGCCCCATATGTGCCGAAAAGTAATCGAAAATTACCTGTTCCGGATCAAGGTTTGCGAGGAAGCCCTAGGTGGACATTTGAATGATGTTGTATTTCACACATAATGGCATAAACCAAACTTTAATTTGAAATAAAAGTTTCATCGAAATTCGAATTCTAAATGTGTTTTATTTCAATTTACTTTCGGAATTTAAAGTTGGAAAACCCTGTACTTATAGTAATGCACGACTAGTGCCAAAATAGTTCAATTTTCTTCAAAAATCAAGTGACTGAAGACATGTTTGAACGATCAAATTCTGCTCCCATGTCAAAAATTGTCAAAAATCGACACTCTAGGGCTTAGTAGTTTTTTAGTTGCGTAATGTTGATTTGGACGATAATATACCCAATGCAAAGTATTAGCAGAACCGGACTTCATTTACTAGTGTCGCAGACGTTGAAATTTGAGTCTTTTGAAAAACGAAAAAATCACCGGAAACCGGGATTTTCAACAAAAAATGTGATTCCAAATATCTTAAAATTGCATGACACGTCGAGATTTACAGTTATCTCAAAATATTTTTTTTTGTCAAAAATCGACTGTTTATATGGAAAAACCAGTGCCAAAAAAGTATTTCACTAAAACTTTTCTTTGAAATAACAGTAAATATCGACGTTTCGTGCAATTAACATTTGGCATAAAAAAAAGTTTTTTAAACCCCCGATTTCCGGTGATTTTTCGATTTTCAAAAAATTCTAATTTTATCGTCTGCGACACTAGTAAATGAAGTCCGGTTGAGCTAATACTTTGCATTGGGCATATGATAGGGCAAATCAACATTACGTAGCAATTTCCGAATGAAAAATCGAGATAACTATTTTTATTGGCACCTAAAACCATACGTATTGCCATCAAGGATGCAAAATTTCGAAAGAACATGTTGAAATCGAAAAGCAATTTTTATCAGTGCAAAATATCTCTACCGACACTTCACTTCTTTCTATTGTGGTGCCGCTGTGCCTATGACCGCTGGCTCACCATCTCGTTTGTTTTGATATAGTTTTCGTTCCATCAACAGAAATATCAGTTCATTCTCGATGTCAGTGAATGCTCAAGCCGAAAATATCACCTTTCATTGCGTCCTGGTGAAATTTTCGTTGGTCATACACCCATAAACTCAGCACTCAAATGTGCCGTTGCCCATCGATGTGTGTGCAATAAGCGGCACAAAAATGGGACCGAGGCTAGAAACATACCAGGAAAACATACACACGAACACGCGTTTAAACGTCTGACGCGGTGTCAGTGAGATGATATTTCCTTGTATGGAATTTTGTTCCCTTCCACTGTCAGCTGATCGAAGATGCGTATGAAAATTTCGGGCGTAAATTCTCAGTGAGACAGTGGAACGAATGAGTGTGGGGAATAATGAAAACAACCAAATGTTCCACGTGACGGAGTGTCGATTGCATGTAATTAAGTTTGGTTCATTTGTCTTGAACTGCAGGGACATTGGTGATTGATTTTGATGTTATCTCAATATCTTGCGCTGTCAGTAAAGGGAGTGTGAGATTTTGCAACACTGATTGCCATATGTTTCATGCAATTTTAAGACATTTGGCGTCAAAATTTTTTTTTCGAAAATCCTGATTCCCTTTACTCCCTTGGATGATTTTTCGATTTTCAAAAAACCCAAAAATTTAAACCGTTTTGCGCCAATCTCCCTTAACATCGTTGCTGGACGGGCTGGACGGCGAGGGATCGAGTGCCTTTCTCAAGGCAAGAGGGCGGAGGTGGTAGCGCTGGAGTAAAGTAGAGTAGAGTTTTCAAAGGGCCTTTCTCAAGGGTAGAGACGAATGAACTGCAAAAGTTTAAAGTCTCTATAATACAATACCTTCCTTCCTTCTCCCTTAAGTCCGATTGAGCTGATACTTTGCATAGGGTGTTTTTTCGAAGTGGTTAACATTTTTTATGAGGTAAGTTTTTTGAATTTCGATATGATCATTTTCATTGGCATCCTGATGTTCCTATTAGAATACTGTTCTAATTCGCCAAAGTTTGACGGATGGTGGTGGCGTGTCGGCCACATGAGAGCAGTGCTTGGAAATATCTGTATCACATCAATCTTTTCAGCTGAATTTCCGGCCACATTCGATCATTATACCATTGCATTCGGGATACCGAAAATGAACCAACGCCAAACCTCACAATCACAGCAAGCCACTCACAGTTGATTCATCCAGTTTTTTTCATTCTGTTTTTCGTTCTGTTCTGCGTTCACGGAATGTGAGCAAAACAAAATATCCCTAGTTTTGTCATTCATTGACATTAACATACCAGTTCATTCACTATCAGCATCGTTCTCGGACACTGACGAAACGAAGAAATTCGTTGAGGAAGATAAGAAAGTACAGAATGCTCATAATAGTGACAATAAATTAAATTGTTCAAGCATGCAAGGTTTCCGTCTCAGTTAAATTGCTTTCATTTTACATAGTGAATATGCAGTTCCAAATCCACTTGTCAGAAATGCTTCAAAAGAAGAATTCCGATGTAATAAATACCGTCTTGACTCAAAAACATTTAATTTTTTTAATTCTGAACACACGAACATAAAATGGTGGTGTCCAAGACACGACCGCAATGGGAATATTTCGAGCTTCCTTTTGCAAACGGATCAAACTATGCTATAGGATTAGCGGATGAAATTGTCAACATCCAGCTTTGGCTGACATAGCTTGCATTCGCTGCTTGGATCGATTCTGCAGAATGCCCCCTCGCCCTTGCCCTTTCGTTGCCCTTCCGGAGTAACTTCAAAAGCAACTGAATAAGCAAGGCACTGACTCAATGAGAAAATCACACACAAATCGGGATACTGAAAATGAACAGTCACAACATTCCTGACAATTCAATGGCAATGAATAAATGTGAATGAATTCTCATGACTCGAGCTTTTAGGAAAGCTCAGAGAGCACAGAATGAATATGAATGAACACAGTTGTAAATTTGTTTGCCGTCGAATGAATGACAGTAGCATCGACAAGTAAAATAAACGCGTTACACTGATAAAAATATATTTTCAATGTTGCTTAACAAGCTCAATATTTCCAAGCTCTGCATGAGAGTATTAATTTTAAAATTGATTAAATTTGCGGAATCGGAACTACCAGGAAACAGGAATTCACATCCTTTTTTAAACTTTTCAATGTTAAAGATGGTAGATTTTGTACCTTCAAACTACGTATTCCGGACATAATTGATTTTTTTGCTGAAAACTACAAAGAATCCACTTCCGATTAGCATAGAATCTTGGTGGAATCTTACGGCGAGTATGCTCTCGGAAAATCACTATGTAATGAATGGTTCAAAAAGTTCGAAAATGACTCAATGACTACTTAGGGTAAAAAATAAAACGAGTAAAAAAAAACTTTTGAGTTACACGGTTTTATTGTGATTTAAGATAATTATAATACAGATGATGTTCTAAAAGCTAAAAAATAATTAGGCAAGTAGCAGTTTCAGTAGATGAATAAAATAGTGGGGCATACGATGATACCACTATCTGTGGATAAAAGATATCCGACGTTATTGTTGACTTAAAGGCGATGAGTCGTCATACGCTTCTAATGATTACTCCGAGATATTCAATTACAACATTGGTTTGACACATCAAATGTGCTGTCACATATCTAATATATTGAACAACAGAAATATGTAATAGTTTAGCAAGATATGCAACCTGTTTTTGTGACCCAATGACGGTAAATCTCATTTCACTGAAAAGATAGTCTTAGTCAATAGTTTTAAAAAATTACCTAGCTAAAAATAGACTCTCATTTAGACCCATTTTAAGACACAGTTTTTAGCCACAATAAAAACCGCAGAATGTAAGCTAACTTGATTACTATTCTTCTGGGGCAATGTGTTCCACAAATTAAATAAACTCGACCGGTTTCCGCCCCATCCGGCAGTAGAAAACAGTTCCACCTAATTGCTGGCGTCGAACACCTGAGGCTCCCTTCGGAGTACCTAGCGCGGTGCTTCTGCTCTCGATTCACCAAATTTTGTTTTTCTTCTCGGATTTCGGCGTTACAGAATAATACACAAGCCCATGCCGTGAGTGGTACATTAACGGGGCAGACTGTTGTCATTCAACTTTTTATTGTGCTTTTGTGCCTTTGTGCTTTCGCTAAACGACCCTTCCAAATCCGACTGAGGGTTTTTTTTTTCTCTTAAACAGAAACAGCACGATGAAGGAATAAGAATGGGTTCTATGCTGGGTTGTTCTACGAGAATTCTCCGTAGAGGCTGCTACCGTTACGATGTCAAATTCACTTTATTTTCTTCTGACGGCTTTTCATTCCCCGTCAACAGTCCTGTTTGTAGGAATTTGACATTCGCGGCGGAAAAAAAGAAGCAACAGAAGCAGCAACGGTAAGGCACGCATTGCGTTCACAGCCAAAAATGTAAGAGCACCCCACCAGCATCCACATTTGATGGGGAAGACAGACGCGTGATCCGTTTAAATTAGTGAACCCATTTGTACCGAGGATGTCATTCGCAGCGGCGGTGTTTCTGCCTGCCGTCCTTAATTTGCGCCCTCTGTCACCGTCAATTGACAGCTAAATCACACATACACATGCGGGACCAAACTGTCCGTTTCTTCGGAGTTCTCCAGGGTTCATTTTTTTACCACTTTTGGAGCTCTTCTACTCTTTTACGGCAGCGACATCACATGTGACAGGTTTGCTGCTGCTCCCTGGGAAAAATGAATGGCATTTGGCGGTGGGTCGCCGTGGGTTTTAAATTTAAACATGAGGACCGAATCCGTCCCGGCCCGTGGTCCGGTTTCAAGCATTTTGATTACTGCGAAACTCGGGCGGAATTTCAGTTATGCCGACAGTGGAGCGATGGGTTTGTTCGTAATTCGATGAACGAACTTTTTTTTTCTCCCTTCATCCTGAGTTGGTTTTTATTGGGAACATTGGGCACATTATTTTGGCGTCCCGCGGATTCAATTAGGTCGGTACATGTTTGGATGTCGTTCTTCATTTTCGTTTGAATTTTGATTGTATTTTTTTTGGGCTTTCATAGGAATACATGTAAGCTGCAGTTCCAATCATCAACAAAGCAGCATTAGTTCAGCAGCTCTGTTTCATCCTGGAATTATTGCGATTCCTTCATCGGCTTTTCATTGTAGCAAATGAGATTAATAATGATGGCTTCCCCAATGACTTCTATGTTTCCTAAATAGTTCATTTGTAAAAATTATGATGCGAATCTTCGAGTTTTCCCTTCAAAATACACGTTAGACGTATTATTTGGTATAAAATTCTTAGCCAATTTATAAGTATTACTACTTTGAAAAAATAAATTTATAGTCAAATCGTCTCTTCTTGTATAGAGACTATAGGTGTATACCTCTAGCCTCATGTATCCCGTACAATATAGGTAATGTGGTTCGATCGTTCGTTCGTTCTGGAAAAAATAACTCCCCAAAACAAATGGATTGTCACCATTGTATTGCTGAGAAAATATGACATATGTCGGCCCCATGTTTAAATTTGACTTGCCTAGTTCCATTTCCAGTTTCCAAGTAGCCGCTCCCGTTTTTGGACGCTGTGCACGCTAGCTCTTTTTTTACTATTTTATCCATATTATCCATTTTTTGTTGCTATTTACCCAAATGAACCCGTACAATTGAACTAGAAATTAAATAGCATCTCTGATATCGAGATATGTTATGTAAAAAATCCTCAGCTTTCAAGAAAAAATATAAAAAAGTCACAGGAGGGTTGTGTCCGAGACACGACCGCATAGTTGACGTAGGATTCCGTTAGGCTATCTGTTGATGTTGGATATGTTTGAAGAATCACATCGTTAAACTCTTTGATAATGATCCGGTGGCCCTGAAAAGAGCCGTTTTGTTTGGTTGTAGGGTATTGTTGGTTCACTTCACCAATGTTTACCGAGTGATGATGACAGAAGGATGGTAAACAGTCGTTGGATAGTGCGTATCAGATAAAAGATACCGAAGTGGAACGAGATATGATGAAAACCACCCTCTGTGATATTAGACGAGATGCCTCCTGTATTATGTATGGATGAAATAAAGAGAAAAAAAAACTAACCAATGTAATATAAGATAATAACCAATACCGAACACAATTATCAATTTTTCTCATCAGTAAAAACATGTTACTTTAATATAGAGAAAACATATTTGAAATGGAAAGGTAATTTTCTTTTATAATTTTTACTTTCTGAGTGTTTATTCAACCCAATGTGAATTTTAACTGGACTAACAACACATTATTCTATATGTAGAGCATATGGGAAATCACTATTTCTAATATTTCTTCACTTTTCCAATCTTTCTCGATGTATAAACTTTCTTTGGGTGAAAACGAACACAACAAAACAGACAGCTTAAACCAAACGATCCGTTCTCGAGCGGGAACACACCTTGGTTTGTATTTATGAAAATGGAAATAAATCGTTTTTAATATCAAGTCATTTCACAACTGCTACCATATAGAATTGTACACTTATACTTGTGCTAAATTTTTCACAATACACGATCGGTCATTAATATGAAATTTCACAAAGCAACCAGCTATAAAGCTCCAAATTTAAATTTTATTTGTTAGAATTAATCGTATCACTCACCTTAATTGCAATATAAAAATGCCCCCGACTTGCGTATATTTGCAATGCCAATTTCCTTCGGGCACCTTGGTTGGTCTCTGTTAGGCGGCTCGCACACCGGAGCAATAAGCAACTAACAACTATCAACATGCAATAAGAAATATTATCGCCAATGGGTTTTTCCATTTAATTTTTGTTGATCTCGCACATCAACGCAATACGATATCGCTATCGCCTTTGTAGAGCAACACATATTGCTAGCAACATAACGTGTCGGTTGAAAAGCAACTTATCGCCCATAATTTGGCAAATTTCGTTCATTAGGCAGGTTGTTTGCATAATGTCAGGCGTTTTTATTGCTTTGGTATACGAAGCAAAACAACATATGTTGCCTGTTGCATATTGCGTATTGCAGATTGCTAGTTGCCTAAGGCGGCTCGCACACCGGAGCAATAAGCAATTAGCAACTATCAACATGCAATAAGCAATATTATCGCCAATGGATTTTTCCATTTGATTTTTGGTGATCTCGCGCACCGACGCAATACGATATCGCTATCGCCTTTACAAAGCAACACATATCGCTAGCAACACGACGTGTCGGTTGAAGAGCAACTTATCGCTCATAATTTGACAAGTTTCATACATTAAGTAGATTGTGTGCATAATGTCAGGCGTTATTATTGCTCTGGTATGCGAAGAACAAAAAAATATGTTGCCTGTAGCATATTGCGTATTGCAGCATGCTAGTTGCTTGTTGCTCCGGTGTGCGGTGTGCCGCCTTAAGGAACACTTTTCGGTGAGAACAAAAGCACCCCCTACTTTCATGTATTTGCAATGTCGATTTCCTCCAGGCAACTTGGTTTTAATGTCTCTGTTAGGGAACACATTTCGTTAGGAACAAAAACTCCCCCTACTTTTATGTATTTGCAATGCCGATTTCCCCTTGGCAGCTTGGTGTTGATGTCTCTGTTAGGGACCCGTGCATGTGTCGTCAATTTCGACCAATTAGAAGTAGGTATTTCCGCAAGGATAGGGGTTAAGGTTTTTCAATTATTCGATAGTTACTTACATGAAATATATTATTTTATTCAAGGTGAAAAATTGTTATAGAGTACCGAAATTGTTTGATGCAAAAATCTCCTCAATCCATCATGAAATGACTGAGCAATAAGCGTTTGAAATTGGACATTTTTTCACGATGCGGTCGATTTTCGTTTTTCAATTTGTACCCCCATATGTTCCCGAAAGACGTAATCCTACGTCAAAAATATGACGTCCTCTAGTCCAAAGCCATGAAAACTATAAAAAACCACAGGAGGGTTGTGTCCGAGACATGACCACATAGTTGACGTAGGATTCCGTTAGGCTATCTGTTGATTTTGGATATGTTTGAAGAATTACATCGTTAAACTTTTTGATAATGATTTGAAGGCCCTGAAAAGGGCCGTTTTGTTTGGTTGTTGCGTATTGTTTATTCACTCCACCAGTGCTTACCGAGTGATGATGACAGAAGGATGGTAAATAGTCGTCGGATGGTGCGTATCAGATAAAAGATACCGAAGTGGAACGAGATATGATGAAAACCGCCCTCTGTGATCCTAGACGAGACACCGAACACAATTATCAATTTTTCTCATCAGTAAAAAACATGTTATTTTAACTCTTTGTGGTCGCTTGTCTGCTCTCAGCCACCACTGCAAGAAACTATGTCAAGCTTATATTTCACACCACCAAATATAAGTTTTTGCTTTTCCTAAATGAAGCTTAATGTCTAGACACAGTATACAATAAGTTAGACGCCCACACAAGACAACGTACAAAGCTTTGAATGGATAGGAATGTGGAATAAAAATTACAACAGCAGAATTTAACCATTGTAACATTTTGGTGTGACGGAAAAGATTGTTCCTAATGGCGGGTTTACATTAGGGAGATCTATAGCTATAGATGGATTTATTCACGTGAAAATAGGTGTAAACGGGTGAGAATAAATATGATACACTTATTCGAGGTATATATAACTTGAATAAATTCAGCATATGTAAACGCTTGTGAATTTCTCACTGGTGAGAAATCACTAAAGTTGGATGCAGTTCTACTTTAAGTGAATAAACTCACCGAAAATATGAATATATTCATTATAGAAGTTCACGCTAGTGTAAACGGTTGATGCGATTTCTATAAATCTCATCATATTTCTTCACATGAATATATCACTGGTCTAAACCCACCCTAAGTATCAGAACTGCTGTTTGCATAAAAGTCTCCTGTTATTTGAATAATCGCAGAGAGAGAGAGAGAGAGAGAGAGAGAGAGAGAGAGAGAGAGAGAGAGAGAGAGAGAGAGACTTTAAACTCTGGGAGTTCATTCGTCTCAGACTATTCGAAGCATTTCGTGTCCTTTTTATATGATTACTCCCATAGTCATTTGAATGGCGTAATTGTTGTTTGGGTTGCGTCTGGAATATTCGCTATAAACAATTACTCATTGTATAGCGGGTCCGTTTTCATGCGTTCCTGTCTTTTGACAATTCGCTTTTTACTGTTTCTGTGTTGCGGTTGGTTATATGTTGTTTTGTCATGCTGTTGTTTTGTGTTTTGTAAACTGCTAATGTGTTATATAAATAATCCCCTTTATTCCGCGCGGCGAATGAGGTGAGATGGCTCAAGTCACTGCATTCCCGTAGGCGAATGGCGTGATTATAGTTTGTCACTAGGTAAGATTTGAAGTCGTGTCCTCATATGTTATCGACTCGGGTATCAAAAAGAAGTTGAAAAGTAATGTAGTTTCCACAATGAAGCGAGGAACTATCTCATGTCACTCGCCGCGTAGAATAAGAGGGAATGTTTTCTTAGGTGCTGTTCCGTGTGAAAATGTTAAATTGTTCGTTGTTAATGTTCATGTTTAATAACTAGACTAATTGTTCTTTGTTTTCAGGTACCGCATTGTATGTGAAGTGTCTTGTAGTGTATTTGTTTATTTTGTTGTGTACGAAAATAAAGTGTATAATAAAATTATGTGTAATGAGATGATGTGTTTGTTTCCTTGATTATTCGGGCCGTAACAGGCTTTGATCTACAAAGTTCGCTCGCGGGGGTCTCCGTAGCCACATTGGTTGCGCGTTCGCTTAGTAAGAGATCTCCCTAAGGGGAGGAGGGGGGCTGCCATACAAATGAAACACAAATTTCATCATAACTCGAGAATTAATCAACGAAACGAACCCAAATTCGGCATGTAGACATTTTAGGGTACAATAAATGTTTCTATGGTGGATAGACACACCTCCCCCCTCTCTAAGGGGGGGTTGCCATACAAATGAAACACAAGTTTCTGCATTACTCGAGAATTAATCAAGCAAACGAACTCAAATTTGGCATGTGGAGGTTTTAAGGGGGATAAATATTTCTATGTTGGACAGACATCCCTCACCCTTTCTAAGGTGGGGGGGGGGGGGAGGGGAAGGTCAAAATAAATTTTGGACGAGACGAATTTTATTTAATTAATTAATAAAAATTAATAAAAAGTATAGTACATATTTTAAATTTTAAATTTTTATGCTTTTGATTGCTTCTGTAATGTGGCATTATCCACAATATGATACTTTTCGTGTTTTGCAAAGTCATTCCAGTTATGGTTCAGAGAATAAGCATTGAACGAATGTTTGAAGAACAACACAACACCTTGGAATGATGACATTTTGAAAAATATTAATCGTTTATTGAATCAAATTTCGTACATTTGTAGGCACCCATCGGAAATTATCCAAAGAATGTGATAGTTCGTCTCCGATTATTCAAATCAGAAACTAGCTCTGTGGGCTTCGAAAAAAATGGTTTTTACATTAAAAAAACAGTTATCCATCCTTTAAAATATAGTTGCTGTGGAGCACATCGCACTTGGAAAGATAAACGAACAGCAGAAAAGTGCAAAACTGGCGAAAAAATATGATTGATGTTACTGCAGATCTACTGCAAGGCCACCTCCACCATGTGAGCAGGTACCAGTTGCTCGAGCCAGGTCGACCATCGAAGCGATGGTTGTGCATCATTCTTCCCCCGAACAAACGAACCCATTCCGCATCTCGACGATGCAATTTTAATCAATCAAACATGCAGATCGGTAAATAAAATCCATCATTGAATATTCATGCAGCAAATCCCTCCCGTTGTAATTTCGTTTTGAAAAGCACACATGCAAGAAACCAGCACTCACTCACCCCCCTCCACCTGTGATGGGTTTCCTCACCGGTTTTTGTGAACACAAATCATGCCAAATAGCACGCTCGTCATACCTTTCCTTTTTTCTGCCGCCTCTGCTTAGGAGTACTGCTGCAGCACTTCCTCGAACATCTGAACACGTTCCCATCGTCCCAAAACGCCCGATAGGAACTGCAAGAGCTTCCGTAGCGACCTCCACAAGCTACAATCGTTCGTCCGTGGGCAGCACTCAATCGAGATGGAAATTTTAATCTTTCAACATTATTCATCAAATATCTCTACAGCGCACCCTCGGTGCCCACCAGCAGTGTCGACAGGACCCAACAAGAGTCCAACTGTTTCCTCAAACCTCACGCTGGCCCCGGAACCAACCAGTACACACCCACAGTTTGGAATATGCGAAAAGGGCAGAATCAAGTGCACAGGGAACACAAAAGATCAACTTCAAAAAGTGAGGGCTCTCGAGTGAATGTTCAGCAGCGAGCGGGATGTTACTTTCAACCGCAACTGGAAACGGTATCCAATGAATTGTGCATGATGCATATGATATACTTACAACACTGCATAGTTTCCGGCTTCCTCGAAATTGAATGTTTCGTCTACTGCACTCGGTGCACCGCAACAATGCATTGGATTCTGTTTCCGAACTGTACCAGAAGTTGACGTATTACATCTTGAGTAAATGTAACATCAAAAATTTGAATCTGCTGTACTTTGAAAATAGTTCTATCATGCGCATCCTCGTATTCATCCCACAAAGCTGCAAGGATCCCCCGATGGACGATGATAATGATGTACAACGCCAACCATCGCACCATGAGTATCAAAAGCGCCACGAGAAAAGACGTTCAAGCATTCCCACAAGGACGTAAAAAGAGCGCAATGAAATATTCATTGCCTCGCCAATGTTGCAAGTTTTTCTTCGGATGATAAACACTTTTTCCCCGCACCCAGCATGACGTACTTTTGGTCTATGGAAAATCGAAGAAGAAGAAGAGTGTCTTTCTAAGAAACCGAGTTTACGAAAGTCATGGTACAGCACAAGTAGTCTTACAGATAACATTATTGGATAGCCTCGGGTGGGTACTGGAGATGCCAGATCTCTGGAAATAAACATAGATATAGGGATTTTTTGGATTGCTTTTTTTACGGAAATGGGGATTTGCAGGCAAAATCTACGGAATTTAATTCAATCTCCGAGATATTTATAAGAATTTGAATAGGAGTACCGGTAAGTTTCTTTTTTTTTCAAAAATTAATGCTTTATTCCTCAAAAATGGTTTCAAATTTAATATTCAAAGTATTGCCCACCGTTAGTCACAACTTTTTCCCATCTTTCTGGAAATCCACAGATCCCTTTGCGGAAATAATTGGCCGGTTTCTCGGCTAACCACGAATCGATCCAATTTTTGACTTCATCGAAATTGGAGGAGTGCTGGTCAACCAGGCCATGTTACATCGATCGAAAAAGGTAGTAATCAGATGGAGCAATGTCTGGAGAATACGGTGGGTGGGATAGGACCTCCCATTTCAGCGTTTCCATGTATGTTATGACCGGATTCGCGACATGTGGTCGAGCATTATCGTGCGGCAAAATAATTTATCGTGTCTTTGCTCGTATTGTGGCCGTTTTTCCTTCAGTGCACGACTTAAACACATCATTTGTCGTCGGTAGAGGTCTCCAGTAATGGTTTCATTCGGTTTTAGCAGCTCATAGTACAGCACACCTAGCTGCTCCCACCAAATAGGCAGCATAACCTTCTGGGCGTCAATATTCCGCGCGGGCGTCGATGTTGATGAATGGCCGGGGTATCCATACGTTGCTCGACGTTTAGAATTGTCGTATTGGACCCACTTTTCATCGCCATTAACGATTCGATGCAGAAACCCTTTCTTCTATGCCGTTGGAGCAATTGTTCGCACGTGAAAAAACGGCGTTCGACGTCTCGTGGCTTTAATTCATACGGCACCCAATGTCTTATCTTTCGGATCATTCCCATTGCTTTTAAACGATCGGATATGGTTTGCGGAGCTACTCCAAGTGTATCTGCAAGTTCTTGTCGCATTTGTGACGGATCTCGATCGAGTAAAACTCTCAATTCTTCATTTTCAAACTTTTTTGGCGGACCGGAAAGTTCTTCGTCTTCCAAGTCAAAATTACCACTTTTAAACCATGCAAACCACGTCTGACACGTTCGCTTAGTTGGAGCATGGTCACCATAAACTTCCACCAAAATGTGATGACTTTCCGCAGCTTTTTTCTTCATATTGAAGTAATGAAGTAACACTATCGTTGATACGAAATTCGACATATCCGAAGTGGCAAAAAACTATATTGTTTACGCTTCAACTTTTTGACATATACTGAAAAAGACGCGTAATGACAGTAGTCTTCCAACGAATGTCTGGAAATTTGATTCACTGGAATAGTATTCAAGTTACGCCATCTGTTGTAAAACCGAAGAAACTTACCGGTACACCTAATAGTTTTCCGTGTATGTTCATTCGCTCCTTTTAGGAATCAAGTAAACTTTGATTTTGAGGAAATCGGAGGAGAACAAAATGAGGTAAAGTACACCAGCGGTAGGGGTGTACAAATTTGTCTTGTTGTTTGTCAACACCAACATATTATCCACACAGCACCTTTTGTCTTTGAACTCTATAAACCTTTTTGGACATATTTCGTTGCCAAACACAACTACGATTGATAGAAAAAAAAATTTATGTAAGGGGCTGGCTGGGTAAAAAGTGTCCCCAAACCATATCGCCCCCTTTATGGAAAATATTGTATAGGGTACCAAATATGAAATTTTGACTATTTTTTTGAACCCCTAAGTGGTTTACCATAGGATCTATGAAAAAAGTATTGAAGTATTAGGCCTGATCACGAACATCACTGTCATGTACGCTTTCACGTCACTTACAATTCACTTAATATTTTTGTGTTTATCATCATTGTCACGAACAGTTGCGTGTAAAAATGAACTCCGTGAAGTGAAAGTGTTCATTCCCGTTTATAAGAGACATGTTGGTTGTATAATGTCGGGTGTTTGAACGGCAGCGTATGAGATAATATTCCATTTAATTAATCGTATATTTTAGAACGACAAGTTTGTGATTATACCTCGATGATTAGTTTGCTGAATCAAATGCTGGCTCAAAGATGAGGAGGAATACTTGGTTGCGCGGGAATAATGTAGTTGTTGAACATATGGGAATGTAATTTTACGCTAGAGATAGAACATGACTATTATGTTTAATAATCGAAATCTCGCATACTCTTGTACTCAGTGCTGTCTTACTCGTTTGAATAGTGAGAAATATTTAGAATCATTTTTTATGAACCGTTTCTATAATTTTGATGAACAATAATATATTCTATATATCAGAACAAACCCGGCTTTATCCACCTCACGATCAGTATAATCTGAGCTACTCCCATATGGGAATTCTGAAGTTTAATCCTCTTATCCTTCCCATTCTCGTGTAATTTGATATACGGGACATGAGGTTTGATTTAATTATTTAAACAGAAACTGGTCAGCAGCGTCGGTCAGAAGCATAATCCTCATAGAAAACATCTGATGGCTTTCAAGGAATTCGACAAAAGCGAAATTGATTCAGTTTTTGTTCAGACGGATATCAAAATTATGGAAAAAGAACTAGAAAAGAATTCAAAAACAGTATCTTGTAAATGCTTTTCAATTATAGACTAATTTTTTCCTTGTTTGAAACATATTATCAAACATAAACTGCCAACCCTGGCGGGAACTGGTACTGTTCCTTGGACGGAATGGCATTGCTCTGCGAAAAACTGTCGGCCTCAATTTACATCAATGATAGATTTATTAGTCCAGAAAGCACACAAGACCGACCAATAATCAACCGCAGGGAGTGGGAGAATCGACAAAAAAGTTCTCGCAAACTAGTCACGTCCAGTGATCCGAAATTCGTTCATTTGGAGTTGATTTCGTGCTCTTCACAAAGCAACCGTTAATCCGCAACGGAGACGGAAACCCGGTACCCGCTTCCCGCTTCCTGATTATTCAGGTTTTCAGAGCAATTTGGCTGTTTCTATCTAAACGGCAAATTAATGCATACTTTCGAGTTGGGGTTCTTTTTGTTTTGTCTGTTTACCGCCCCGGGCAGTGGCATAAAAAAATCACCATAAAAACAGATAAAACCATTTTTTGTTGTTGTTGGCATGGCTCTGACTGCGAGAAAATCCTCTAGCTGGGATGGAAAGCGATGGGGGCATCACAGAAGCGTTTTAAGAACTCAACTCAGCCACAGTTGCGGCAATTACGGAAGGATGCGAGGGGGGTTCTCCTATGAAAACATTGCGAGATTATCGTACCATTTTCTCCTGAAGACGCCCACACTTCAGTGAATATGTGTTTACATTACAGCTTTCCACTTCTTCGAGGCTAAATAGCTTTTTCATTCGGTGTCAGTTTAAGGGTGTTAGTCTAACGAGGAGGGAAATGAAGCGTTCATCGTTTGCTCGAATGCACAAAATTGTCGATTCAAAAATAATTTTGATTGTTTTTCAAAGGGGCTGTCAACAAAGTTGAATTCGAATAAAAGAGGCCATTATCATGTGACCCAATAAAATTTTCGATTTTTTATAAGAGCGCGTCCATAATCAATCAATTATTTTTACTTAAAAATTCGTAGCTCTAAACGAAATAAAATCGTAACCATTAAAGAACAGAAAACATATATACCAAGGTTTTTTTCGAGGTTTTTTACGAGGTTTTTTTTACGTGAATTTTCCAATTAACGCGGCTTTTTTTACGCAAATTTTTCAATTAACCCGTTTTTTACGCGGATTTTCCCATTAACGCGGTTAGGTACGTATCCCCCGCGTAAAAAAAAACCTGGGTGTAATCTTTATAAAATTATGCATGGAAAACTATACATGTTTCATTGAAAATACACATTCATTGCTCTTGAATAGTTTTATTCAGTCATTGGAAGCTGCATATTTTCCCCATATAAAAAAAATATATACAGCCATTCCATGCCAAACCGATATAGTGGTCCTCAGATTTTCGTGGGAAGTGGAAATTTTGTTCTTTGCCGCAAACCATTAGATCCGTATTTTTTATTTTTTTGTTAGGGTGATCATTTCTATTTTAGGGTGGTCCGAAAAATCAAATTTTTCCCCTTTCTTCAAAAAATGATTTTGAAAAAAATCATTTTTTGATTTGATTGAAAAATCAAATCATAAAAAAATTCATAACTTTTGAACTATTTTCATAACGATTTAAATGGTTGACATATCAAATTAAATCCAATTAGCTGAACTTTTTTGAAAAAATGCCATAGTTGCACGAAATTTTAATTTTGGATTCGTTATTAATGATTGTGTTTGTTTTTTTTTATAGTTTTCATGGTCTCGGGACCAAAGACGCTATATTATTTTATATATTTTTTGGAAAGCTGAGTATTTTTTACTTAACATATCTCGAAACCAGAGACGCTTTTTATTTGTTTTTAAGTTATGATTTTTCAAAGTGTACCGTAATTGTTTCGTAATTATTCATTGTATTTATTATTTACTAGCTGACCCGGCAAACTTCGTCCCGCTGAAAATTTGTGTTTTGTTATCAATATCTTCAAACATTCACGTTTTCTTACTAAGCGCAAGTTCATGAGTCCAATCGCAGAACTGTTCTTTGATTGATCATCTAATCGACCCCGTTGAATTTACCTTTTACTAAAAAAATCCTAGTACTTCTACCGAATCACATCATCATCAGATTATTTTCAGACACAATTCTCGTTCAAGATTTTTCAACCACTTGCAAATAACATTTTTCTCCGTTACATGGAATAAATATTTGATACAGAAAATATGATAGAATAAAGACAGACCCCTCCCCCCTTCTCCCCTTAGAGAGAGGCGTGGAGTGTCTAACCACCATAGAAACATTTATTGTACCTTAAAACCTCCACATGCCAAATTTGGTTTCAATTGCTTGATTATTTCACGCGTAATGCAGAAATTTGTGTTTCATTTGTATGGAAGCCCCCCCTTAGAGAGGGGGAGGAGTATCTAACCACCGTAAAAACATTTATTGCACCCTAAAACCTCCACATGCCAAATTTGGTGTCATTTGCGTGATTAATTCTCGAGTAATGCAGAAATTTGTGTTTCATTTGTATGACAGCCCCTCTTTAGAGAGGGGGGAAGGGTCTCAAACTATCAAGAAAACTTTTCCCGGCCCCAAAAACCCCTACATACCAATTTTCATGCGATCGGTTCTGTAGTTTTCATGGTCTCGGGACCAAAGGCACTATATTTTTTATATTTTTTTTGGATAGCTGAGAATTTTTTACGCAACATGTCTCGAAATCAGAGAGGCATTTTTTTCGTTTTCAAGTTATGATTTTTCAAAGTTTACCATAATTATTTCGTAATTATTCTTTGTATTTATTATTTATAGTTTTCATGGTCTCGGGACCCAAGACACTATATTTTTTATATTCTTTTTTTGATAGCTGACAATTTTTTACACAACATATCTCGAAACCAGAGAGGCGTTTTGTTTTGTTTTTTAAGTTATGATTTTTTCAAGTTTACCCTAATTATTTCGTAATTATTCATTGTATTTATTATTTTATATTTATATCTTATATGGTTTCGGGACCAAGGGCGCTACATTTTTTTATATTTTTACTTGAAAGCTGAGTTTTTTTCACATAACATATCCAAAAATCAGAGAGGCGTTTTTTTAGTTTTGGAGTTATGATTTTTCAAAGTCAATTTTTTTTTGCACAGGTAGCTTAATGAGTAGAAAATAGGAATAGGTATAGTTATCGGTAGAGACTAAGGACAATGGAAAACATGTATCAGGTAAAGGCAAGAAATGTAGAGACGACTAGTGGGTAGGAATTAAAATTGTCTAAAGACCGGAGAAATGACGAACAAAAATCACTTGAAATACCGACCGCAGTAAAAAAAATTGTTTTTCTCAAACTCAAACACGCAGCTGAAGCCAAGAGGTTTTGAACTTTTATCAAGTTGTAGTTCAATTCCCTTTTGCTTCCAATTACTGTTCTCAGAACGACACGCCCTGTTCATCTAAACATATCCTGTACAGCCAGTATTTTATAAAAGATGAAATTCAAGTGTTAGTGGTGTTGTGGTTTGTGGTTTAAAAAGATGTTCATCAGAGAACTTACTCATGCTCTTCAAGATCATACAGTGAAGAAAAAAGTGAAATAAGATAACAGCATTTTGTAACATTTGTAGAAATTGCCACTGGAAACTGTATAAGTACACACCCGAAAAGCCCATCGCTGGACCATCCGAAGTTCCTGCTGTCGACAGCCAAGGTAAGCTTTAGGTTTCAATAAACTGACTTGAGTGTATTAGTAAAAATTCCAATAACGAATCTAATAAGTTAATTGTTCGCAAGGTTCCTAAATATATATTTTTTTATTAAATTTCAATGTCATTACCGTCGCTAGAAACACCCAGTTTGGAATCAATCAGGAGTATTGCCAGCGTACCTTCTACAAGCGAGGATGAATTCATTCAGCAACTCAAAGAAAAGTTTCGAAAAACTCATGACAATTATGAGAAATGTCGTATTCTCACCACTTTGCCTAAAAGCTGGCCAGCCTATAAAATAATGAAGGAATTCGATGTTTCTCAACATATGGCAGAAAGGGCCAAAATACTACAGGAGGACAAGGGCATAATGACAACACCGGCAAAAAGGCTAAGCAGTGCGTCTTTGGCAGAAGAAACTCTATCACTCATGCGTGATTTCTATACCAGTGACGAAATAAGTCAAGCGTGTCCAGGAAAACGAGACTATGTTATTTCAAAAAATGTTGATGGCAAGGTATATATACAACGAAGATTGGTGTTATGAAATTTACAAGAAGCTTACGCCATTTTCAAAGAACAATATCCTATAATTAAGATAGGGTTTTCAATGTTTGCAAGTAACCACCCAAAGCATTGCATTCTGGCAGGAACGAGTGGTACACACACTGTTTGCGTATGTGTTTATCACCAAAATATCAAACTAATTTTCAAAACTCTTCATGATAGAAAGACACTTCCAGCTGATGTAAAATCATACCAAGACATATTGTTAAAAACTCTTTGCACCAACCCCACAGAACTGTGTTGGTTAAAAACATGTAAACATTGCCCAGGTACTGAGCATCTGGGCTCAGAAATGGTTACTATTCTGACCGATAGGAATGTGGAATCCTTACAATTTCAACAATGGCGTCAAGCTGACCGTTGCATCATGGATTTAGTGGAATTGGAAACTCAAGAATTCATAGACGTGTTTCTGGATAAATAATCTGATTTATCACCACATCATTTCATAGCAAAAAGGGAGATATTTGAAATATGTGAAAACTAACTTGAAAGTGACGGAATGTGTAATAATTTGTGATTTTTCTGAAAATTTGTCATTTGTTGTACAAGACGCTGTACAAGGTTTTCATTTGGCAATCGCACAGTGCACTGTTCACACATTTGCTATGTATTATAAGGATGATCATACTTCAGTTTTAAAGTTTACCAGTTTCACTGCAATCGCGGAGTCTTCCAAGCATAACCACATTGCAGTTCGTTTATTCATTGTAGATTGTGTTAGTTTTATCAAAAGGAAGTTGCCTGACCTTAGGAAAGTTCACTTTTTCTCAGATGGATCAGATAGTCAGTACAAAAATAAGGTGACAACCTTTAATTTGTGCCAAATGAAAAAAGAGTTTGGTATAGATGCGGAGAGGAACTTTTTCGCCACATGTCATGGGAAAGGTCCATGTGCCGCTTTAGGAGGAGTTTTGTTGCGGAATGCTGCTAAAGCAAGTTTGCAGGGTCATCAGATTACAACTGCAAAAGAACTTTATACATGGGCAATTTGCAAAACAGATTCGAAAATGCACTATGGTTTTTTTTTCAGAGACAAGCTATAAAGCAATGGGAAGAAAACGTAAAACCCGTTATAATCATGTGAAGCAAATTTCTGGTACTCAGTTACTCAGTTATGAAAATTATATTATCGTAAAACGATTCTCGTTCTCGGAAGAAGAACATTCTGTGAAACTGTAAAAGTAGCCCCTACAGGTATGCTGTAGGAGTCCTAGTAGGACTCCTACAGCATACCTGGTCACTGTCTAAGTACCTTGCGCCGGCAGCCCTAGATGGAAAATGTAAGGTGGGAAGATTTTTAAATAAGTGACGTCACATATTTTGTTTATGTGTGTTATTTTTCTTATAATAGTCCACTACATAGGGAAAGTATTGTTATTAATAGTAAAAAATAATCAGATGAAATGAACGAACTATTTTTTTTCTCTAGAGGCAATGCTAGCGTTCAAAATCATAAGAGCCCAATTGACATTTTAGCAGAATCTGAAATTTTAATATTATTGAGGCGTTTTGAACTTACTCCAAAGGGGGCTGCCAT
This sequence comes from Toxorhynchites rutilus septentrionalis, assembly GCF_029784135.1. Lineage (NCBI taxonomy): Eukaryota > Metazoa > Arthropoda > Insecta > Diptera > Culicidae > Toxorhynchites > Toxorhynchites rutilus. The sequence goes on from NC_073744.1 coordinate 54,815,447, forward strand.
ACAAATGAAAAAATCAATTTCTGCATTACACAAGAATTAATCAAGCAAACGAAATAAAATTTGGCATGTGGAGATTTTAGGATGCAAAGAATGTTTCTATGGTGGTTAGATACTCCTTCCCCTCTCTCTTAGGGGAGGCTGCCATACAAATGAAACACAAATTTCTGCATTACTCGAGAATTAATTAAGCAAATGAAACCAAATTAGGCATACGAAGGTTTTAGGGTGCAATAAATGTTTCTATGGTGGTGAATCTTCCCACCTTCTATTCTTCATCTCGCCTGTAGCCAATGTTGGCACGATGACACACCAAACCAGATATATCGCCAGCAGGGTCAAAATCAGGAAGAATGAAAATTAAATCAGGAAAACATCAGGATGGTTCATATCGGGTTGTCCAGTAATTTTATGCAGATTTTATGGAAAACAAAATCATCATTTTTGAAAGCAGACATAAATTTAATCAATCTTATATGCACAGTTTTGTTCCACAATCATTCACCATCCTCCCAGAACTTTTGCTTTCTCGTCGATAACAGTTCATTATATTTTTTTGACGTAGGACTACGTCTTTCATTTCTATACCGGGGTGTAAAATCAAAGTTTCGAAAACGAAAGCGTTACGCCGGAGACCGAGATTTTGAGCGTTAATAGCTTCTAAACAACTGAACGAAATGGTATGATAAACACTTCATTCGAAAGATAAAATGTCTACGTGTTATATACTTGTTACTTTTTCATCCAAAAAATTGTTTCAATAGCCTTAAAATTGCTTTCAAAACAGGCTATTGAAATCGCCAATCGAATTATAAGCGAGCACCGCTCGGAAACCCGCTCAGTTATAATTGAACAGCGATTGGAGCATGTTGTCGCTGTTCTGGTTAAGCTGACTTCGTTCATCATGAAAGCGCTGATGAACGGTGTCACCAAGAGCCTGTTTGTGTACCTTAGACCAGAAGGGAATCCATCAGGAGGAGGATTCATTTATTCATTCATTCAGAATTGATTCAGATGCAACTAAAAGCAAATGATCACTGAATTAACGATAGTCCTAAGTCACCCTTGCGGTTATACCACAGATATAACCCACTTCCTGTTTTTGTGCTGTCACATTGACTAAAGCCGGATATAGACGTTGTCAGTTACTTGATTGCGACTAAACGTCAAACGATCGGAAGCATTTCGAACGCACCCATACCACGAAATTTGACACATGATTTGCATGTATGGAGCTACTCGCAGTCGGGCTACTTTAAGGTTTTTTTGTTTTTAGACGGGCGAGTAGCCCCATACATACTAATCAATTTTTAACATTTTTAATAAACGAACCATTAAGAAATTTATAATTCTATATTTTGCTATTAATTGTTATGGAGTGTCCAAATCAATTGGTGGTTGTAAATCCTTCAATAAATGACTGAGTAATAAGCGCTCGATATTGATCGTTTCACGTGACGCTGTACTCCCAATATTTTCCCTAAAAACATAATTCAACGCCAAAAAGCATTTAAAAAAAACACATGAAACATGAAGCACATGAAGCATTTATGAAATTTAAATAACTCTCCACGACAGCCACCATTCGAAACATTCTCCACGATAGAGGGCGGAATCTGTATCCCCTCAGCTCGAGAGTGAGGACTAAAGTGTTCGCGTCGCCTGAATTTAAATGAGATCAAATTTCGTCTTTTCAACAACCGCTAAATCCCTAAAAAGCACTGCGAATATTAGTGGACCCGAGCCTGAGCGTAAAAGTCGTCGTTTCGGTACGAAGAAGCCCCTCGAAACCCCGCGTTAAACATCGCCACCTAGTTCTATTTAATTAACGCTCTGGATTACGGAATTCAGGGACGGTCGGTGGGCCGCGAGGCGGAAGGGACTCTGGGAAGATTAATTTTCAAACCATAATTACGCGCCGGCTGGGGTAAGCCGCTGGCACGAGTCTATTTTAATTCGATAAAAATTGAAAAGTGAATAACATTTTTATGGGGCTTCGTTTTTTCGCGATCTCTTCCCCGAAGCGGTGGGCGACGGATATTATCACATAATGGGTGATTATTATCGCAATCACCTGCTAGAATAGAATGATTACGAAAACGTTCGGAAGAGCCCCAAACTGCACACCGGACGGGCGGAACCCAACACTCAACAACAGTGAATTTATTTTGGGCTCAAATTGATGGAATTATTTTATTCTCCATCGACGATGAATTGGGGGTCGTTTTTACGCTCACTGGTTCTGATTTATGGCTACCGCAGATATGATTTATGAATGATGGCTTATTTTTCGCTGGTTGAATTTCAACAATTACTCGGTTGGAAATTCGATAGTGGAATAAAATTGACCATTGTTGGCGTTAATAAGGTTTAAAATGTGCAGAGAAAAACAAAATGGTCAAAAAATTATCAGCAAAGAATGAGAGCTATTTGCCAACATTAATGAGTAATCGTGTTGGCTAACGAAGTTAGCATTCCATTTATGCATATTTATCGAAATCTGCCAGTGGCATATTTCGTATTTTCTTCCCTTCATTTTACATATGAATATTACTGCGCGAGGGATCCATTTCGTGGAAAATTACAAGCCAGCACATGCTCGAAAGGCACGTACCAGCCGGCTGTCAGTTCCGAAGCGGCCGCATCATCGAATCGAAACATTTTCCATTTTCCATATGCCTTTGATGTTGCTCGTGCTCGAAACGTATCAAGAGCAAACCATGTACATACAACAAACACCCGGAATGCGAGTCAAGAAGAGCTTCTCGTTCTTCGCATGGGAACCGGATTTCATTAAGATTATCTCGGTAATCGTATAAGAATTGGTTGGTGCTTTGTAGCTGAAAGTGGGCATATGCACACAGTTCTGTTCAATTGAATATCTGCTGCAGATTGTGTGTGTGTGTGTGGTGTGCAACCTATTTGCCGAGCGAGAGCATAACTCCCGGCTGACCCCTCGGCCTTGTGGCAGAAGTTAAAGTTGGGAATGGACTTTGCACGTTTGCAGCGGATCAGCAATTCCAATTCCGAAAGGAAGAAATTATATGCAAATTAAGATCTTGAAAAATACATGAGAAAATTCAATTCGGTTTGGGGCACGGGGAGGCAGGGGATGGAACCCTTGGTTGTTTCATGTTATGCTTACTGTTCATTCCCTCACCATGGGTGTAATGTGCCGTAAACAGTACAAGAGTGAAGACAGTAAAGTAGAAAGGAATTGCGCTAAAGAAGTGGCAGTTCCAACAACATTCTCCTGTGTCTCAACAGAATGTCGACATGGGAGAGTAGGGTTGTTCAACTTGAAACTTTTTTTTTCCAGAATCTTGTATCAGAACTGGGCATGCCACAAATCATCTCTCTTCTCAAAAAAAAATATATAGGAGGTTATGTCCAAGATATGACCGTATTGATGACCTAGAACTACGTTGTTATTTTCTATATGTCGCTTGTGTATAACTTCGGATATTATTTTATAATGCCATAAAATTTTAGAAATAATTGTTTAGTAGAATGGTTTGAGCGCCCTGAAATGGTTTGTTCTATTGTAGAATCAGTTGACGATAATTGATTGATGATTCATTCTTGTCCTCGCAGAACAATACACTAGCTGATCGTATATGTCGCAATTTGTTCCATGTCAATGCATTGAATTTACCTCGAACGTATGCTACATGTTATTAAGTATTCCCTGAGCGGAATCGCACCTCTAGTCGTCGTTCGTACAACGTAAACCAAGCACCAAACAAGCGTTCGCCATAGCATGCAGACAGAGCTATACATTGGTGCCTTGAAGCTACTAGAAATATAAACACTTCTCATCATTTTGGTAATATTACTGCCTCGAAAAAAGTTGCATTACTTTCTCATGCTCAAGATAAGCGCAGCTGTCATCCTCAGTGGAGAAAGTTTTGCTACTGACAAGCGAAACCAAACCACATTAAAAATTCCCGAACGACATTTAGTTTCTTGGATAGCCTAGCTTGATGATCACCCACACAATTGTGTAGCTCAGAACATCAATGCAATGGCGTCAGTGTGATGCAGCGATTGCAATGCCAGAGACATCAGCGAGTGAGTAATCCACAGCTCAATCCGAAACGAAGACATATGATGGCGCAAAACAAGGAAGAACAAGCGATGTTCATTGCTTCGTATCTAGAACGATACTGATAGTTTGCCTCAGCGAGATTCACTGTTTATACTTAACGCAAATATTCCCCTTCGTTCTTCTTCTTTTCCTTTGTTCACGGAGACTTTAAATCTTACGATTTCCCCTTCGTTCCCTTCCTTTTCCCTTCGTATAGAAAAATAGAAACGCATATAGTTTTTATGATTTTTAACCATTTACACACCAGGTGATTGTAATGTATAGCATAAAAACAAATCTTAGGGAAATCTTCCGTTTCGTTGTCAAAATCCGTTCGCGACAAAAATAGTTATCAACGTTAACTTTATTTCATAAAAACGTGATCTGTTTTCCGATTTGGCACCCTAAATGAAAGACGTAGTTCTACGTCAAAAGGAATGAATAAAAAAGACGAAAAGAACAAATGCATGAGGATTTCGTTTCAGTGTAGTTTCCTTCACAGAAAACATTTGAACCGAATTTGGGATGTACGAGCTAATTGATGAAGTTTAACTAACAAAAAATCAGTGGAGGCGATCTGGTGTAGTGGTAACATCCATGCCTCTCACGCTAAAGGTCACGAGTTCAATTCTCACTCCCGACATTCTTCCAAAAATGGAAGTAAAAAGTGACGAACCAGCCAAATGAGTTGAAAATCACTATAATACAGATAAAAAAAAAACACTAACAAAAAATCGAGTCAAGTTCTGCTCTCCACACGGTCGTCCCGAGCTCGTACTTGTTCTGCGCGGTCGTCCTGATCCGCATAAATATTACTTCAATTTTTACACAGCACGGTCATCCCGTCCCGTTCACACAGCACTGTTGTCCCGATTCGCACTTTTATCATTATCATTTTTTCTCATGTCCCCAATCCGTATTTTTATCCATTTTCTTTTGTACTCATACGATCGTCCCGAGCCGTACCCGTTCGTCTCGATCCGCGCTTATCCACTTTTATTCTACAGTTCCATAGTACGGTCGTCCCTATCTATACTTATTATAAAATATTTATCTGCTTTTATCTTGCTATATTAAAAAAAAGTTGGACATATCGGTGTTGATGATTGGTTCGTTTTCCTTCTGCGTCTTTAGAGTAACACTCATTTTTAATATATGACCCATAATATTGATGTCCAATGCGTTACTGCGAAATCATATGTATTAATGCAATGGATTTACTAGACTAATGTTCATCAGTACTTTTTTTTAATACTAGCTGACCCGGCAAACTTCGTCTCGCCCAAAATTTGTTTTTTGCTATCAATACCTTCAAATATTCACGTTTTCATACTAAGCGCAAGTTCATGAGTGCAATCGCAGAACTGTTCATTGATGGATTTTCTAATCGACCTCGTTGAATTTATCTTTTACTAAAACAATCCTAGTACTTCTACCAAAACTCATCATCATAACATCCGATTATTTTCAGACACAATTCTCGTTCGAGATTTTTCAACCACTTGCAAATAACATGTTTCTCCGTTACATGGAATAAATATTTGATACAGAAAATATGATAGAATAAAGACAGACCCCTCCCCTTTTCTCCTCTTAGAGAGGGGGGGGGGGGTAGTTTCTATTCACCATAGAAATGTTTCGTGCCTCCTAAAATCTTCACATGCCAAATCTGGCTCCATTTGCTTGATTAGTGTTCGAGTTATGCAGAAATTTGTTTTCCATTTGTATGACAACTCACCCTAAAGAGAGGGGTGGAGTGTCGAACCACCGAAGAAACATTTATTGCATCCTAAAACCTCCACATGCCAAATTTGGTTTCGTTTGCTTGATTAATTCTCGAGTAATGCAGAAATTTGTGTTTCATTTGTATGGCAGCCCTCCCTCAGAGAGTGGGGGGGGAGTGTCTAACTATCATAGATACATTTATTGCCACACCGCCGCATGTGTCGTCAATTTCGACCAATCAGAAGTGAGTAATTCCGTTAGGATAGGGGTTGAGATTTTTAAATTTTTCCATAGTTAGTTTCATGACATATATTATTTTCTTCAATATTGTTATGGAGTGCCGAAATCGATTGACGCAAAAATTTCATCAATCCATCATGAAATGACTGAGCAATGAGCGTTTGAAATTGGACAATTTTCACGATTTGCTCGATTTTTTATTTTCAATTTGTACCCCAATATGATCCCGAAAGACGTAATCCTACGTCAAAAATATAGGAGGTTGTTTCCAAGACATGACCACATTGTTGACGTAGAACTACGCTGTTATTTTATTCGAGTCGGTTGTCTATAACTTCGGATATCATTTTATAATGCAGCGAAACCTTCCACTATTTACCTCTTTGTTTATATTTGTTATCGCGGCTGCATAATTTGAATCACCGAACAATCGTCCATTATAGCATTAAAATATTAGTTGATTGTTGCATCGTGACAGGGCCAATGCACACGGGAGCATATACAAATTCAGCGTAGTGACCATCTTATTTGTACATACGGGTTATGAAGCAAGCATGTACGCACACGAAGCCATATATCGTTGGCTTGAAGCAACTAAATATACACACACTTATCTTCGCTTTGCGCTCTACTCAACAGAAGCCCTTTCTATTAATAGTTCCGGTCTCGATTAGCTTAGCTTTCATCCTTGGCGGAAATAGTTTTGCTACTGTCATGCGAAACCAAATTACACACAAATTCCTGAACAATTACTTTCATGGTGAGCCGATGATAGTCTAGTTCGATAATTGCCCACACAATTTTGTAGCTTAGAACCTTGATGGAATGGCGTCAGTTTAAGTTAATGATTGCCATGCCAGAAACATCAATCCGAAACGAAGACATGTGATGACCCAAAACAAGGAAGAACAATGTATGTTCATTGCTTCGGATCTGGAACGATACTGAAAGATTGCCTCAGCGAGGTCCAATATTAATGCTCTAAGCAAATATTTCCCTTCGTTCTGAATCTTCTTCTTTTCTTTGTCCACGGAGACTTTAAATTATTACCCTTCGTTGATAGCCGATAATTTGCCCGTTATAGACGGCATGGGTAGGGAAGCTCACAAATGAGCAGAACAAATGTATGGAAAAATATAATTGCTTCTAGTTTTCATCAATTTAAACCTTTTACACATCAGGGGATTGTAATATATAGCATAAAAAACAAATCTTAGGGAATTTTCGATACGTTTGGTATGTAAATCGTCATAATCCGTTCGCGGGAAAAATAGTTATTAACGTTAACTTTATTTCATAAAAACGTGACTTGTTTTCTGATTTGGCACTCTGAATGAAAGACGTAGTTCTACGTCAAAATAACTCAACAGAGAAAGCAAACCAGATTCGAAAGCGGTGTAAAACATATATAGAAACACGGCGCAAAACTCGGTACACAAACGGCAACAAAACATTTCATCTGTGTTTGGGAGCGTGTTCATTCGCCAGAGCGCATGTGTATACGAGGAGTGAGAGTTCAACTGGGTGCAAAAACATGTTACACATTAGCACCGCGTTGCATTCTGAAGACTGAAACACAAATTGAGGGGGTATTCCAGAGTAGAGAATTTTGAACGTTTTGCATTCTTTGTACGTGGTGAACACACAGCTTCATTGCGCAGGTTTTATCAACCAGATTTTGTTTCAACGTCCTGTTGGGCCGGCATGATACCGGCATTATACGACCGCAAGCCTCTTCTCGCATACAATTTCGCCGAACTGAACTGTAGCTTGCCGTGAACCTTTCAGCCAAATCCCGCAAGGAGCCAATTCTAACTGAAACACACTTCATAAGGGGTTTCCGTTGATCATTGAAAATTATTTCGATCCGTTATTCCTGATGTACGGTTGATTTTGCAAATCTGAAAAATGTGGCATGTAGCTTACAAAATGCTTAACCTGATTCATTCAATAACTCGATTTATTTTAGTTTTGCGCCTTGGTTCTCTCTGACTTAACACCGACCTTATAGAATCACGGGCAGTTACAATATTGAATGGATAAATTGGCGATCTAACGTACAAATCTACACCTACACCCAAAGTTAATTTTAGCACATTTTCTGGCATTCCGATTTATTACATTCAATGAGCTGAAAGATAACATAAAATGTTCTACTCCCCAATACATGTATATCATTTGTATGATATATATGCTAGAGCCAATATGAGGGAGCGAAACAGGAGACACATTTAAATGAAAGCTTTTCGTATAGTTTGCCAAATACACGGCCCAGACAGAGAAAGATATATTCTCGTTCATGTTCTTCTTTATCGGCTTAGAAAACACCTTCCATCTTCATTTTATGATGAGGTGTAATATTATCACGCTCCTTTATAATAGCGCTGGCAGCTGTATGGATAGCGTGGTCGTGTAAAGTAAAGTGCGATTCACATACAACATCCACGTCACGTTCACGTTCCGTCCCGTCACGTTGCTTCAATTATTCTTCCAAGCAGTTCTTATGCAAACATTCACATACACCGGCAACGGCAACTTCGACTTGTGAATGCTTCAATAGGAATTTCATGGTAGAATAATTGACACAGCGTGACGTGACGGAACGTGAACGTGACGTGGATGTTGTATGTGAATCGCGCTTAACTTCGCATTCCAGCCGGCCTTGGTTCGATCCCCATTGACGTCGTATGGACTTTTTTTTGCACAATCCCAAATGAAAAGAGAAAAGAAAACAGAAAGAGATGTTTGCACCAGTGCCGAAAATATTCACGTTCATGGCATTCAAATACGGAGCATTTCAGCCTGCCTTGTATTGACAACCTACTGCACAAGCGAGAGTCGATAAATATGGAACAATACTATCAATGAACACCAGTGCAATGACCATCAACATCAGCTTGCCATAAAGTTCATTTTTCATTTACATATTCATTTTCGCCATGATATTCGTAACGTCGAAATTGAGTATTATTGCTTGTTAGTGAAAATCAAAGCATAAAATTCAACGTCAACTAATTGAGAGTAAAATCGATTAATGGTAAAGGGAGTCGAAGTTGCCAAAAACAAGAATTTTATTATACAAAATTCTTGTTTTTGGCGATTTCGGCAATGGAATGTATGGTATAACTCTAGCTATATTCTATGAATCTACTCCCGATTGGCCAGAAATGGCATACACCCCAATTATATGGGAAATGGGTGACAATAACAGACGAGCGAAAAACGAACATAATCTTGGTTTGATTTCTGGTTTAATGATACTGCAATCATATAAAACCCCTACGATATGGGTATTGGATGGAAGGGCTTAAACAGCGGAAGTCTAATATCCTATTCCGATGCCATTTTGGAAAAAGAGATAGTGGCTCCCGGTTCATTGAAAACCGCCCTAGAAGATCGAAAATGGCGTTAGTGAAGTGGAATTAGGTAAAGAAAGTGTTAGAAACTAAGATCGTGTTAGAGCGAAATGGCGATAGTAGAAGATCATAGAAAGCGGAAACGGAAACGGGAACGGACCGTACCCTTCACGCTGTGGCACTACGCCTTCCAAAATTGAACTTTCCCACAGATCTCCTCCAACACTTTAATTACAAATGTTTCATCTCATTTCACACTTGGTGAAATTCAATTATCCGAGATCCCAAACCCTCTTTAACCACAGGTCATAAATTGTTTATCACCCACCAAACAATTTATGACCGCAGAAACAACATTCCCACCAAAGAAGTAAACATGATACTTGAACCGTGTGTACAATTCGTCGCACGACGCAAGCGTCAGTGTTTTATTTCAATGACCCACTTGAGACATGCTTGTGCGTGCAAGGCGGAAACCCAATTGCAAGCACAAGAACATTTCTCCGTCCTCGTTCTATCTCTTTCACTTTCTACTTGTACCATTTCCCTGTGCGATGCTCCGCCCAGTAAATTACGTTACGTTTTGTGTAGAGTTAAGAAAATAAGTGTAAACTAGTATTTAAGCAGAGACATGGAAATAAACAGCGATCTTAATTGACAGTCAGTCAGGCCCAGAGTTTCTTTTAGATGCTTCATGGCGACCGTGACAGGAAGATCGTGAGTTCAATTCTCACTCCCGACATTCTTCCAAAAATGGAAGTGACAAGCCAGCCAAAAAGTGTTGGAAGTCATTATAATACAGTATAACAGAGAAAAAGAAATGGTAACGGGACGCTCAACGCCGTTCAACGCTAAACGTCGCTCAACCACTCAACACCGCACATCGGTCAAAGCTCAACGAAAGCTAATGTTGCTTTCTCCGGATTCCTGGTCCTTCCTTTGTTTCTAAATATGGAAATCAACCACGTTTTCAATAGAAATTCACTGCTAGCGATGAATATCAACGTAACGTTCGTGATAATCACCCGAAATTATTGACAGTAATGGAAGTGCCTGAATGCAGACTTTCCGAAATTCGTTCATGCTCTATTCGTTCAACATACCAGACAAAGTTCACGCGTCTCGACTCTTGTGTTATACTCATTATGACAGATATGGCGTTGAGTATCAACAGAAGAGAATTCATCCGACACTGGGAAAAAGCTAATGTCTTCATTCGTGAACAGATTTTGATAATTTGTGGCACTGGTCTGCACACATACATACAAACCATTTTTCAGCTTCAAAATAGCTCATTTTTTGTGCATTTGACTCTCATGACCAGGAAATGGCATCTTTTCTGCCAAAGATGGTATGTTTTCTGCCAACGCTAGTTTGGGTGTAGGCGGCGCTGCGGTGAAAGTGATGATGGTTTTGAATTTTGCAATGTGAGTTTATGGAAGGTTTGTAGTTCTTTCTATAAATTACAATGTTATAATCATAAAAGATTATTTGATTGCGATGAGTTTGGAACAAATTTAATTCTGCGCAATTTTATATACAACATATTGACAATATTGACAATGGTTGAATCAAAAAAAGAAATTGGAGAGCACATCAAAAAACAAGTTGTAAAATGCATGGTTCCTGCATGTGAGAACTAGCTTGGAGTGTCCGGAAGTAAAATATACGTGATTTGTTTTCGAGTTTTAGGTTACATTATCATCATGTTCTTAGTTCAGAAACAAAATCCAGATGTCTCACCGATCGTTTACGTTGTGCGTTAGATCACCAATAACAATTCTTCTGTGTAATTTATTAAATCTGTTCAGTATTTAGTAGTTAATATTAAAAAAAAAAGTGTTTTAAGGGATTTTGTTTTCAATTTATTTTTTGATGATTTTTATATTTCTTCATTGTTTTTGTGTAGTCGACAATTATTGGCTGAAATTTTATCTAAAATGACATATTAATCACACAGGATTTTTTTAAGGTTTTGCTTGTTTAAATTAAAATTTATAGAAATTAATAATTTGATATTTAAAAACAAATAGTGTTTATTCCATTCAATATCAAAATAACAAAAAGTATAAACAAAAATACAGTAAACATAATTTCAGATCCCATTCCAGCCCTTTTTGAGTATCCCCAGCCGATGACTGACCAGTAGCCTACAATATAGGACGGGGAAGTATGCCAGCAACTTAAACTTCGCATGATGGGAGTCACTGGCCAACCGAGCAGAGGAGAACAAATAACTTTAGCTGAAACGTATCATGTGATTCTCGGTTCCTGGAGGAGACAAATTAAAATTGTACTCCACTCTCCCCCTCTGTCCGGGCCACGTGTTTTCTTTGTTTGTGATGTCTAAAGGATGGAGGTGGGTATCGTTCAAGTTTCGTCTTTTGTTGCACCTTCGGTATTTCCTTTATTTCTTTCGTTCTGTACTTCGGATAGTAATTTACGCTAGTGATCAAGCTCTAAGTAATTCCATTGCACCAATGCAACTTATTTCTTGGTGGTATTTCGAAGGTAGACAACAGTTCACGGAATGTGTTTGTGCTTTCGTTAGTTTTAATTACACCGATCAATTGGTTCCAAACCAATTGAAATGAAGTTCTCACGTTCTGAAGAAAAGGAAACTTACCGGAGATAATCAACACGCTGGCAGCATTATGCGAGCCCTGGAAATAAACAAAAACAATGACATGATCAGTTTGAATCACAATACAAAAGCGTGACGAGTTATATGCATCCCCATCAAGATTGCAGCGTTGAGTGGCAGCTTGAATCGACCGGTCGGAACGCATCATCTGTCATACATGTTATCGTGGGGATGTTCGTTCGCGTGAAACACTCCCCCCCCTCGTCAACTGCCTCGTTACCAATAACGCATTGAAATATCGCTTTACATACAATCACGCATACGCGTGTTCACAAGATTTATAATGTCTTAATGAACATAAGCAGCACTTCAAACGCGAAGCCCACCTCCGGACGGTTGGAAGAGGTGGAAAATGTGCAAATAAAGCGACGATGACGAAAGAAGATCGGAAACATAATATTCAATTAGTGACACCTGCCGAGAAGAGATTGTCAAGTGATGTTAGCCAGCGTGTTTTGTGCACCTATTTCGGATGCTAATTTTAAACAGTCGGAAGCAGAGATGCCAGTGCTATGGAAATATGCGTAGATTTGAGGATTTGTTTGGTTTCAAATCTACGGAATTTACGCCAACTCTTACGGATTTTTGTATTCAATGTATGTTGCTTCCTTCAGGATTCAACCATATAAAATCTGATTTTGGAGCAAAGAGGCAGGAGTACGGAACGTGGCAAAATGCATTCCTGCAACATATGCGACAAAGGTTTGTCCGGTAAGTCCTTGAAATTTATGAACCGGTTTGGGCGTGTTCAATGGCTGATGACTTTGTATCAGTCGAATTTTATTGATAACATACACGATCTGAACACTTTTAGAACAACGTCTTTATATTCTTTAGGTCGTAGTTTTTATTTTTTTCCAGTCATTCTTTGGAATATATTTCATTTGTTGTAAGAAGGTCGAAATCGTTACGCAGTTTAAAAGGTAAGAATAAATAAAATGAGTTTATTCGTTGGAATAAATATAAAAATGGGAAAAACATAAATCTTAAAAACAATGTTGACATTTTTTCAAAAAAATAAAAAGAGCTGTGACTGAGACATGACCGCATTGTTGACGTAGAACTACGAAATGCAATTGTATCTATGGAAACTCATGTTTTCCAAAACCTAGAAGCGGTTTCTTACAGTTCAATATACTGGTTTTAGAAATAATTGGCCAAATTTTTTATAAAAATGTGTTTTTCCATGTTTTTTACTGAATTTAAAACAAGCCGAAAATAGAACATATTTATCGATGCGGATATAATGGGCATGTAGTGGGGGGAATATGGACAGGTTCATAATATACGAAGCGTAGAAGTTCATTGCTCACGAGAGAAATAATTTCGCTTTTTCTCAGTGTTTGTGTGTCCAGTAACTGAACAACAGAACAAACAGAGAAAGCAATAGCAAAAAGAGTTAAATATTCTTCCCTTCACTTTCCATCATGCATTGGATGTGATCTTGGATATCACTGTCCATTTCAACCCCACCAGTGCGATTATTTCAATAATTTAAATTTACCACATATGAATGAATTTACTTTTCCGTACTTACCTAATATCGCTTCTCTGTTAACTCACAAACCGAAATATAACCATTAGCGAATTAAAGTTTGCAATTAAACCACTCAAAATCCTTAATATCGAAGCTGCGAAAATTACACCCATACGCGGAATCATGTTTGATTTTCGGTTTTTGTTTCCTTTTTCCACTTTCGATCAGTATTCATTGTCATATGATGGTTTAAATATCACAGAATAGCATGTAGAAGGGGTTCCCATCAACAGAAATTTGAAATTCATTATGCAACTATACAAATCAACCACCTGTCTGTCATATCCCCACTATCCGGTATACTTGTACCTCCCCTACATAAAATACCCAGTAAAGCGCCATTCAAGAAATAACCACGCAAACGAAGCGGTTCAGTCGTGAATCCTCTATTTTTGTTCTGAAGAAATTCGAGAAAATCACCTAGCGGCTCTCGAACTTTCTCAAAATTAAAAAAAATCACTCAAAAACTATAAGACCTACAAAATGTTGGATATAGAATGAAATGCAGGTTTTTGTTTTAAGTTTTCACTAAAAATATCAAACAAATAAAAGAAATCATTGAAAAAAAAAAGTTTTGAAAATTATTTTTATTTTTCATGAATATGTTTATATTTTTTTTCAAGAATATGTTTTTTTAATTCTGTAAAAAATAGATAAGAATAGACTTTACAATTTCTAACATCATTCATCAATTTCGTCAATTTTAACCATATACAGACCATATGTGTAGCATATCAAACAAATCACAGAAAATTTCCGATTCGATTGGTATGCAAATCGTTAAAATTCATTCGCAACAAAATAGTTATTAACGTTAATTTTATTTCATAAAAACGTGACCTGTTTTCTGATTTGGCACCCTTAATTTTTTTATTTTTATCCCATCAGTTTGTTTTATTAGACTCATTTAGGAATTCAGCTGTAACAGAGCCGAGTTTATTCATGTACAGTTTTATCTTAAGATAACTTTTGTTGTATATTACACTGTTGCAATTTTTAGGCGTAAGAGTTTTCGTCGTAAAACAGTCGATAAACATTTGTTTTATCTATTACACAGTATCCGTTCAGACGTAAGAGGATTCCTATTCTATCGATACACAACACATGTAGCCTTTTTCGGCGTAAGACATTCCTATTGTTCGAATGTTCCCAGTTGGACTGTTCACAGCGGGACTGTTGATATGAGGCTTCCATTGTTGTGTTATTAATAATGGCAGTTACCGATGCAGCCGATCGTAATGTGAGCGGTAAGGGGATGAGATTACCGTCACATGATCATTGCTGCGTGGACATAGTAGCTAGAATAACACACAAAGATGGTCAGTTGAGGGGCCCTGAGTTATGAGCTCATGATCGTTCGCTCCACTAATTTCGTAACTAGAACTGTTATTTCTGTTTTTCTAGCTAGGTTATCAACTGTTTATCACCTCAACATCTGATCAATAAAATCACAACTTCTATTGCTTGTTATAGCGTATATTAGATGATATTCTTGACATTTTCAGGAAATTTGTGCTTTTGATTTTTCTATGTTGTAATTATCTGCTTAGTGTTCGATATGTGCACAGCAAAATTTAGACAAAGAAAACCTCACGGTAAAAACTAATTATAATGTATTCTTACATCAGAAAAAAAATCATGATAATGAGGTATAGGTTGACATAGAATTCACATGAAAGAACTTTTAGTTCGTGGTTTTATATTCAGATGCTCGAGTGTTTTTATCATTTTTACATGTGCTCGGTAACCGGTTTTCTCATATTTTGGCGAAACTTTTCTCAGGTTTTGTTTACGAATGTCCAATGTCTTTCGATCGGACGAAGTTTTGTGGTGTTTGATGGAATTCAGTCCTTCGATATAATCTTGATATCATTTCCCGCATATCACTTCTGAGCATCGGTTCTTCAGCAGCTCAAAATCAGACCAGAACAACACGGAACAGTTCGGTAATTGTCTCTGTAGACACTTTTTGACGTAAACTTGTTTATTTGTCATGCTTGAGGTGATGAAGTTTTCGCTCTTTAGTCTACAACTACATGTGGCCAACCGAAACATATCGTTTTGGTCTGAACATTATCACTAATCTTGTGACGTTCTAATGCGGTCTAAATTTAAGACCTGGGAGCTGATTGAAGTCTCAGCTTCAACGTTGATTCCATCATATATCATCAGTCAAAATTCGTGACCATCAGCAACTTTCTTGCTCTTGTCTCCTGCTAATCGTTTGGAGTTTGGAGTTTTAACTACCCTCATCTCAAACGAAAAGGTTCGGGTTCTGCTCTATCATCATGGGTATTGTATTCGGCTTCGGTTTGAAGTTGTCTCCACACTTCATCACTTACACATTCAGCGACCTTTTTTTGTGGTTATTGGGATATTTGAACAAACATTAAATATGCAGCCAAATAACTCTGGTTAAGTTTTGCTGTGCACATACCTTGAAAATTTAGAGACCTACTGTAGTACTGCATCAATGGCCTCCCAGACAAAGTGAGATGAAAGAGATATCAAATTGAAGAAATATGCATATTCGGGTGCCAATGAATGTATAGGAAAAAATCGACCCTGACATTTCAAAAAGTTACCCTATACAAAATGTTCACCAGTTCAAAAAACACCCTATGCCGAATTTCAGCTCTATCGGACTTAAGGGAGAGTGGCGCAAAGCGGTCAAAGTTTGAGTTTTTTGAAAATCGAAAAATCACCCAAGGGGGGAGTAAAGTAAATCGGGGCTTGCGAAAAAAAATGTTTTGATGTAAAATGTCTTCGAATTGCATGAAACATCGAGATCTAGTGTTATCTCGAAAAATTTTTTGTCAAAAATCGACACTTTGGGACTTTTGGGAGTCGTTTTTTCGGAATACGAGGCAAAACGAATGGTTTGGGGTGCCATATGGTCATATCGATTTTTCATACCGGACTCCCTGCAAAATGTTGATTTGCACGATAAAATACTCTCTGCAAAATATTAGCTCATACGGACTTCATTAACTATTGTCGCAGATCTCAAAATTTTAGTTTTCTGAAAATCGGAAAATCACCCAAGGGGAGAGTAAAGGAATTCGGGGTTTTTCAAAAAAAGTTTTTTGATGCCAAATGTCTTAGAATTGCATGAAACGTCGAGATTTACTGTTATCTCGAAAAATTTTTTTTTGTCAAAACTTGACTTTTCGGCACTTTGTCGTCTTTGTCTGAAAATTCGATTTTTGACGAAATTTTTTTTTCGGGATAACACAGTAAATCTCGACGTTTCATGCGATTGTAAGACATTTGGAGTCAAAAAACTTTTCTTGAAAACCCCGAATTCCTTTACTCTCCCCTTGGGTGATTTTCCGATTTTCAGAAAACTTAAATTTTGAGATTTGCGACAATAGTAAATGAAGTCCGTATGGGTCAATATATTGCACAGGATATTAAATCGAGATGACAGTAGATCTCGACGTTTCATGCAATTTGAAGACATTTGGCATAAAGAAAAAAAATTCGAAAACTCTGATTTCCTTTACTCCCCCCTTGGGTGATTTTTCAGTTTTCAAAAAACTCAAACTTTGATCGCTGTGAGATACTAGTAAATGAAGTCCGATTGAGCTGATATTTTGCATTGGGTAGTTTTTCGTGGGAATCTACATTCTTAATCAAGTTCGCTTTGAAAATTCGGGGGTCACTTTTTTCCCATATATCCATTGGCAATCTAATGCACATACACTATTTTCTGTAGACGCAACGGCAAAGCCTCTCACAGAAACGATTCCTTTGCGAATCTATTGAAATAATTGTGATAACGTAATTTGAAGTCATTAATCCACTTTCAATGGATTCGAAAGGGAATCGCTGGCATCTCCGGTTGACAGGTGCGTTTCAGAGTGGTGTTCTATTAGTTGATTTTCAATTCCATTCTCACTTTCTCCAAGCGCTGGATACATCGCAATAAATCAGTCGTGACCGAACCAAACACAAGCGTAATTGATCGCACCCTGTTACGACTCTATTATTCAGCAGCTACCGACGTATCAAAATGGAAACCATGCTCTCGCCGACATGTTGCCGCAAACCGTCACGCTTTGCTTATTTATTCATATCATTCCGGTTGTTTGGATGTTTACATTCGGCTCGGGCTGCCTAATTGAAAAGCTATTTATCTACAGCCAAGCTACACAGACTTAAAATTTTCATCGGACGAAGAAACAGTTTCTCATCGCGTTTCCCACTGGGCAGCAATTTATTGCTGAATATTAAATGTTTGTTTCTATCAGGACCATAGTGCGAACTGCTCTCATGTTAACCGCCGCCACTGGAAGATGTGACTTGCAGAAGAGCCTTCAGATGATTTCTGCGATTTTCGGTTCCCCTCTTTCCGGAAACTACACTGCGGTAGCATAACTCTTTCATGTTTTCTCCCTATATTTTAGTGTATGTATGTATCATAGCTTGGCTGTCATAACTGAAACATAATACAGCGTAGGAATTGAACCGATTTCTCAGCTAGCAACGAAGACAGCAACCTTGATTTCCGAGCTGAGCTAAAGCCAAAAGCGAACACTGCTGCAGCATTGGTAGGATTGGTGGCCAACATAAGACAAAAAAAGAAAACAAGAACGAACACCGCTGGTAAAACGTAAATCTATGTGATTTCTTATTTCATGAATGAAAAACGAGCGCGAAGCTGACAGATGGAATGGATATAAGCGCTACGGTGTGTAGTAAATTCTGTGCCCTATGTTTTTGACGGGACGGCGAGAGGAGTCTGTTTGTGGGGGAGGTAGAACCGGGGCGAGAGGACGAATGTTTGGGGACGATTACGATTGTTGTACGAGAGAAACGATGCGTGCTTTCGTGGATATTGGAGTTCTGGATGTTCATTCATACGAACAATTTGTTTTAACAGTCTTTCAACAATGTTGAAATTACGGATTTTTTCCATTTATCCTTGGAGTGTATAAGAGTTGAAGAGTATGGAAATAACATATTCAAAATTTGTGTCATAAAAGAAAATATCTCTAACATATGTTGGCCAATCAGAAGAATTCATAGAACCGAGAATCGTTACCAAAATTACCTCGGTTACGCTGAGCCACCCTAAAACTGCTGAGATTGCGTTGATGTTTAAACAAACAATATACCAAACCGTTCAACAAACAGGGAACATTCCGTGTAAAACTTCGCTAGTGGAATTAATGTGTTATAGTCTGGAAATTGTGTAACATTCGATACCTTTTGTTATCTTAATTCATCTTAGATCATTGTTTAGTGTATTCAGTGAGAAAGTAGGTGGTTCCATTGCTTTTCGATGCTCAGAAGCTTTGTTTAAAATTTCGAATCTATTCAGGGTAAAACCGACGTTATAGAAGCGCAGAAAGTTTAAGGGTTATATCCGAGAAATGACCGCATAGTCGTCTATTATCCTTATTTCTATATTTTCTTATTTTTATATTTCCCGGTTTATCTATTCTCCTATTTTCCTATTTCCGTATTTCCTTATTTCCTTAATTTTCTATTTGTCGATTTATTTATTTTTCAATTTCTTTATTTCCATATTTTCGTATTTCCCAATTTCCCTACTTCTCTATTTCAACATTTCTCTGTTCCCCTATTTCCCTATTTCTTTATTTCCCTGTCTCCCTATTTCCTTATTCCCCTAATCTCCTATTTCTTCATTTTCCTATTCCCCTATTTCCCTATTTTCCTATTTCCTTATTTCCCTAATTTTCTATTACCCGATTTATTTATTTTTCAATTTCTTTATTTCCATATATTCCTATCATTGAATTTCCCAATTTCCTTACTTCCCTATTTCTCCATTTCCCTATTTCAACATTTCTCTATTCCGCTATTTCCCTATTCCTCTATCCTCTATTTCTTTATTCTCCTGTTTTCCTATTTCCCTCTTTCCCTATTTCCCTATTCCCCTAATCTCATAATTTCCTATTCCCCTATTTTCCCATTTCCCTATTTTCCTATTCCCCCATTTCCCTATTTCTCTATTTCTCTATTTCCCTATTCACCTATTTACCTATTTTCCTATTCTTCTATTTCTTTATTTCTCTATAGAGATATCTTCATATTTCCCTTTTTTCCTATTTCTATATTTCCCTATTTTCCTATCCCCTATTTCCCTCTTTCCCTATTTCCCTCTTTCCCTATTTCCCTAATTCTCTATTTCCTAATTCACCTATTGCAATATTTTCCTATCCCCCTATTTCCCTATTTCTCTATTGTTTTATTTCCCCATTTCTTCATTTCCTTATTTCTTTATTTTCTTACTAGCTGATCCGGCAAACTTCGTCCCGCCCATAATTTGTTTTTTGTTATCAATACCTTCAATCATTCAGGTTTTTCACTAAGCGCAAGTTCATGGGTCAAATCGCAGAACTGTTCATTGATTGATCTTCTAATCGACTCCGTTAAACTTACCTTTTACTCTAAAATGGCTAGTATTTCTAACAAAACTCATCATTATAATATCATTTCTGACACAATTCTCGTTCAAGATTTTTCAACCACTCGCGAATATCATGTTTCTCCGTTACATGGAATAAATGTTTTATACAAAAAATGTGATAGAATAAAGACAGCCCTAAATCGAACAATTCCTTCTCGAGTTTTGCTCATATAAACATATTCGGCAATCCATTTTAATTGGTATAGATAGAAGAAGATAAAGATATTTGGATAGCGCAAACATCAAATGGACTAACAACGCTTGTCAGTTTGTAATTGTAGAACATAGGGGAATTTAATTTTCCGAATTTTCCCTTTTTCCTTCAGGGATTTCCGAAAATTTTCAATTGTCATGTTTGATTGGAATATTTTTGGTTGAAATATGTGTAACATTTTTTTTCTAGAGGTGGGAGGGGTGTCATACCATCATAGAAACATTTTTCATACCCAAAAACCCTCACATCCCAAATTGTGCTTGATTAGTTCTCGAGTTATGCAGAAGTTTGTATATCATTGGTATGGCAGCCCCCCTTAGAGGGGCTCCATTTTCTTGATTAATTCTCGAGTTATACAGAAATTTGTGTTTCATTTCTATGGCAGAACACCCCCCCCCCCCCTTCTTAGAAATATGGAAGAAGTGTTAATATTCTTGATTAATTCTCGAGTTATGCAGAAATTTGTGTTTCATCTGCATGGCAGCCCCCCTTAAAGAGGGGGAGGAGTGTCTAACCACCATAGAAACATTTATCGCACCCAAAAACCTCCATATAACTAATTTAGTTTCATTTGTTTGATTAATTCTCGAGTAATGCAGAAATTTGTGTTTTATTTGTATGACAGCTCCCCTTTACAGAGGGAAGAGGAGTGTCTAACCACCATAGTAACATTTATTGAACCCTAAAACCTCCACATGCCAAATTTGGTTTCATTTTCTTGATTAATTCTCGAGTAATGCAGAAATTTGTGTTTCATTTGCATGGCAGACCCCCCCCCCCCTCAGAGAGGGGGGAGGAGTGTCTAACCACGATAGAAACATTTATTGTACCCTAAAACTTCTATATGCTCAATTAAGTTTAATTAGCTTGATTAATTCTCGAGTAAGGCAGAAATTTGTGTTTCATTTGTATGGCAGCCCCCCCCTTAAAGAGGGGGGAGGAGTGTCTAACCATAATAGAAACATTTATTGCACCCTAAAACCTCCATATGCCTAATTGGGTTTCATTTGCTTGATTAATTCTCGAGCAATGCTGAAATTTGTTTTTCATTCGTATGGCAGCCCCCCCTCAGAGAGGGGGGAGATGTCTCAAACTATCACGAAATACTTCCCCGGCCCCAAAAACTCCTACATACCAATTTTCATGTCGATCGGTTTAGTAGTTTTCGAGTCCATAAGAAACAGACAGACAGAAAGAAATCCATTTATATATATATATATATATGTAATTCTTCAAACATAACTAAAATCAGCATGCAACAGATAGCCTAAGGGATCCCTACGTCAACTGAGCGGTCGTGTCTCACGCATAACCCTCCTGTGACTTTTTTATA
Organism: Toxorhynchites rutilus septentrionalis; assembly: GCF_029784135.1. Classification (NCBI taxonomy): domain Eukaryota; kingdom Metazoa; phylum Arthropoda; class Insecta; order Diptera; family Culicidae; genus Toxorhynchites; species Toxorhynchites rutilus. The sequence continues at coordinate 54,837,019 of NC_073744.1, forward strand.
TTTTTTTTTCTTGAAAGCTGAGTTTTTTCTACATAACATATTCAAAAATCAGAGATGTGGTATTTTTCGTTTTTGAGTTAAGATTTTTTTTAGGTTATGTTTTTTTCAGATTTAACTGATGGTTCAAAAAAATATTTTCCATCTTCATCTCAAAAATGACTATTTTAAAACTTTTGAATTACTATACCGGTTCACTTGCAACTAACTTGGATTATAGTCGCGTAGATCCAGAAAAATCACAACCTAAAAACGAAGAATAACACATCTCTGGTTTTTGAAGATGTTACATAGAGAAACTTCAACTTCCAAGAAAAAATATTTGAAAAAAATATAGCGCTCTTGGTTCCGAAACCTTGTAAACTATAAAAACATATAGAGGAAATGAGGTTAAAATTGGTTCCCAAACTTCGATAATTTAACTATAAACAAATTGAAACTTCTTCATTATCCTATTCTTAGAACATTTGAAGCTGTTTAAGACACTCTGTTATGCATGAAACTGTCAAATGTAAAAAATAATAAATAAAACATAAATTTCTCTCACGGTAGCCATTTTGATGTATTTTTGTGCGCATCGCATTTAAGGAATTTCCCGTTAAATTTAAATTATTCGTCCTGATATCTTCGACAAATCATCAGTTTGGACAACTGTTCACATATTCAATGAGAGGTAAACAGATATTTTGTTTGGTTTGAGTGCTTAATTCGCATTCGAAATGACTTTGTTGTTTGGGGTAAAATTAGCCACCACTGGATAACGACTAATAATGTTATGTTTTTCAAAGCTGGTCCACCTCATCACATGTTACTTTTCAATGTGTTCCTTTTTTGGCTTTGACCCTGAAAAAATATGTCACCTCGACCAAAAACAAACCTCAATATGTGAAGTGTTATGTGTTTCTTACTACTTTTTCGCACGTATGAGTAAATTATAATTACTACTCTAGGTGAATAAGCTCAGCTTGATTCATACATGTACCAACTATTTCAATAATGATTTGAACAAATTTAGATAATGAACAACGCATAAATCTATCCCATTTAGCATATAGTATGTAATTGTTCATGTTACCACCACCATAAACGATAAAAACCACGATAAAAAATGCTCGATTTTGCATCTTATTTTCTTTTAATGAAAAATGTACTTTTTTTTATTTTTTATAATAAAAACCGTTTGATATCAACAGTTAGTTAAGCCATAATATTCTTCGAAGTAAATGGGCATATTCTTTAGGGTGTTCATTTTAACCGCTTATCCCCTACAATCAATAATTTCAAAAGAACAACATCCAATTGTTTGCAAGTAAGATTTTTTTCAAGAAAAACTAACTAACTTGCTTTATTTTGATTTCCTATTTCCCTTTTTGCCTACTTCTCTATTTCCCTATTTCCCTATATCTTTAGTACTCTATTTTCCTATTTCTCTATTTCCCTATTTTCCTATTTCCCGATTCCCCTATTTCCCCTCTTCTATTCTTATTTTTATTCCGATTTCTGTTTTTGTATTGACTCTGATTTCGCAGTACTTCTTATTTTTTGTATGAATGTGGCCATACAATTATCATGTTTCGATTCAAAAAATCTGAATTATGGAATACATAATCATAGTCGATCTCGAAATTTCTCTTTGATGGTTTTTTGATTCACCGACTTTTTCAAGGGGCAGATTTTACTGAAAGGTAGCAACCTTATTGCCCGAATTTTCTTTCTTCAATAGATTCTTTCGCAATTTTTTTATGTTTACAAATATTACAAATCGCAGAAATTGTAAAACTTATGTTCACATTGTTCCCAATAATTTTTTGCTTTAATTTATTCTTATGACTGCATTTTTTTGACGTAGGACTAACCGGAATCTAACCGGAATTTATGGAGGGTAAAATGAAAACCTGAACACAGAACATGTAGGAAAAAAAAAATAGAAGATTTCGAATGCTCATAACTCGAACATTTCTTAATAGATTAGAAAGATGTTTTCATCAATTGATAGGCAATATTTCTACACACGTTTAGTAAAATGTTATTTTTCCTGAGATAAGCAAATGAATAACTGAAAAATGTCAAGTGCTATCTAAACGCCCTAACTGTCACGTTTTGAATGGACCGATTCACGGTTTTCCCTACACAGACTCCACAAACAAAGTGCCTGCGGAAATTAGCATTGCAAATATATGCAAGTTGAGGGAATTTTGGTTCCCACCGAAATCTGTTCCCTAACACAGACTTCAAAGCCAAGGTGCCTTACATTACATGGCGTTTGTTCAAATTCTTTACACTCAAAGCAAATATGTTGAATCCCATTGAAATCGAGAATTGTTTTATTCAATCACCAATTTATTCAATACAAATAAATGATTGCTAAACCAACGGTAGTTTCACGTCAACAATGTGGTTGTATCATAGATATAACCAACCATTTTTTAAAACGATTTTGTTCCTATCATTTAATTTTTTATTTTATCGTTTGTAGTTTTTGTAGTTTAGATTTTTTATATTATCTTTTGTAGTTTTTTTATCGCCATCCGAAAGTTGTCCATTTTTCAATAAAATTTTTGCCTCCTCTTAGAGAGGAGGGAGGAGTGTCGAACCACCGTAGAAACGTTTATCGATCTCTAAAACCTCTATATGCTAAGTTTAATTCCATTTGTTTGATTAGTTCTCGAGTTGTTCAGCACCAAACCACCATAAAAACATTTTTTGCTCCCTAAAACCTCCATATGCCAAACTTGGTTCCAGTTGCTAGATTAGTTCTCGGGTTATGCAAAAATGTATGTTTCCTTTTGTTCGCGCGCAACCGTTCAGACGTTTCGGATACTTAACAGGAAAACAGATTTGAATTTGAAGTACATTCACAACATATAAACATAACGCGAACTACATATAATTTCCATAACGTACAAAAACTGACGGTATATTCTTGACTTCTATCTCTTGTTCATTTCATCTGCCGACCATCAGCTGTTCTTAGTCTGTAAATGCGAATACTCGATCAAAGCAATAATAGAAAAATCCTGTTCTCTCGAGAGATTTGAAATTGTGAATTATTGCTCAACATGAAACAGACCAAGTGATATTGTGTGAGTAAAAAAGTACACAATATCACTTGGCTATTGTGGATCGCGTTCGCTCGGGATGCTCAAAATTATTTCGGCACGAACAATTTCTATGGCAGCCCCCACTTAGTGAGGTGGAAGGAGTGTTGAACCACCTTAGAAAATTTTCTTGCCCTCTAAAACCTCCACATGCCAAATTTGGTTCCGTTGGCTTGATTAGTTCTTGAGTTATGTAGAAATGTATGCTTCATTTGTATGGCAGCCCCCCTCCCCTTCAGAGAACCTCACCCCCCTTTAAGAGGGGGAGGAGTGTCTAACAACCATAGAAACATTTTACGCACCCTGAAACCTTCACATGCCAACTTTGGTTTCGTTCGCTTGATTAATTCCCGAGTAATGCAGAAATTTGCGTTACATTTGTATGGCAGCCCCTCCTTAGAGAGGGGGAGGGGTCTCGAGCTATCATAAGAACCTTCCCCGACCCCAAAAACCCCTACATACCAATTTTCATGTCGATTGGTTCAGTAGTTTCCGACTCCAAAAGAATCAGACAGACAGAAAGACAGAAAGACGGACAGACATCACTCCATTTTTATATATATATACTAGCTGACCCGGCAAACTTCGTCCCGTCCAAAATTTGTTTTTTGTTATCAATACCTACAAAGATTCACGTTTTCTTCATGAGTCCAATCGCAGAACTGTTCATTGATTGACCTTCTAATCGACCCTTTAAAATTACCTTTGAATTAAAAAATCCCTAGTGCTTCTACCAAAACTCATCATTATAATATCAGATAATTTTCAAACACAATTCTCGTTCAAGATTTTTCACCTACTTGCAAATAACATGTTTCTCCGTTACATGGAATAAATGTTTTATGCAGAAAATATGATCCTCCTCTCTTCTACCCTTAGAAAGAGGGGAGGAGTGTCTATTTACCATAGAAACGTTTCGTGCCCCCTAAAATCTTCACATGCCGAATTTGGCTCCATTTGCTTGATTGGTTTTCGAGTTATGCAGAAATTTGTTTTTCATTCGTATAACAGCCCCATCTAAGAGGGGGGGGGGGGAGGAGTGTCGAACCACCATAGAAACATTTATTGTATCTTAAACCCTTCTAAGTCAAATGTGGTTTCATTTGCTTGAATAGTTCTCGAGTTATGCAGAAATTTGTGTTCCATTTGTATAGCAGCCTCCCCTTAGAGAGGGGGGGGGGGAGTGTGTGTGTCGAAGCGCCTTAGAAATGTTTCTTTCCCATAAAACTCTCACATGCCAAATTTAGTTCCGTTTGCTTGATTAGTTCTTGAATTATGCGGAAATGTATGCTTCATTTGTATGGTAGCTCCCCCTATGAGAGGGGGTGGAGTGTCTAGCCACCCTGAAAAATTTTATTGCACCCTAAAACCTCCATATACCTAATTTGGTTCGTTTGCTTGACTAATTCTCGAGTAATGGAGTAATTTGTGTTTCATTTGTATGGCAGCCCCCTCTTAGAGAGGGGGTGGAAAGTCTAACCATCATAGAGACATGTATTGCACCCTAAAACCTCAATATGCCTAATTTGGTTTCAATTGCTTGATTAATTCTCGAGTAATGCAGAAATTTGTGTTTCATCTGTATGGCAGGGGTCTAAAACTATCATGAAAACCTTCCCGGCTCCAAATACCCCTACATACCAATTTTAATGTCAATCGGTTTAGTAGTTCCGAGTCCATAAGAATCAGACAGACAGACAGAAATCCATTTTTATATATATAGATATAGATATGTCATAGCAATATAAGAGCAGTATAGGAAAGTACAATGAGAGACGCTTTGCAAATAAGTAAGCAGCAAGGGTTGAATACGTGGGCGACGTCTAAATTGAGGCACTATACTAATACGCTCTCCGTTTTACTCTCAACATTTAAGATTTGAAAAATTATACTGCAACTTTGCAAAAATCTGAGTAGATACAAATATTTTGATCCAGCTGTTTCCATAAAAATAGTCAAGAAAATCAACCAGAACACTGCTAGTGAGCTCACCACAAGCTTTATTTAGATGCACACACATCCATTCTGGCGGAAAACGCAAAGTGCCAAACACTGTTACCCCAAATCGTATAAAACTAAAAAAAAAACATCGTCGACGCAGTATTTTTGAACCCCTCCAAACCGTCGGTCGGCAGCTAATCAAAATAGAGTCCGTCGTAGTCGGTGAATCACTTGATGGGGAGAACATGTTATGTTTGTGCGCTACCGAGCGTCAGGGATAGACACAGAGTGAAGTGAGATTCAACTTAATCTCCTTAGCCGTTGGGATTGACCTTAGACACAATCTTTCACACACAGAATAAGCAAACTCGGTGTTAATCGTCTGGGCCTAGAGAACAGTGTTATTTTTGGGAGACGAGTTTCCCCAAATTGAATGGTTTTTGTAGCTTTACTTCTTGGTATCACTTTCCTAGCATTAGCATGAAGCGAAAATATGAAAGGGCACCAATTGTTGCCCTCAAATAATGAACCGTCCAATAAACGCTGATTTGAAATGCAACCGGAACCAATCAACCGTGGCAGCACCTCATTTGCGCTGCATACCGTACAGTTGTATAAAAGTTATTCACATATCGCACTAATCAATTAAAAACTACGTTCCGCTGGTTGGTCACGTGGTAGCGCCCTCCGTCGCGTTGGTCTGTCAACATACGCGAGCTAGCACCTCTCCGCACATCGCCTCCCCCCCACGTAACTCATCACGATGACAGCCGCCACTTCATCCCATCACTCCGTTTCTGTTGCGGGCCGCAATGAAAGGTAATTAATCTTCTTCAAAATTATGCACATACCAATTGGGACGCGGGTACCAACTACTAATTGGTTTCGCTGATTGAGTGGATTGTTGGCCGATTGGGTGCAATCACTTTTCGCGATAATCCGACATATTTCGAGCCCTACCGGTTCTGCTAGATGGGCGCAGTGCAATGTGATATATTTGTCATTTAGCGGCAACAACAACATGTTGAACGGACTCATAATTTAAGTACTCTCGCGTCACGGCCAGCGCTGGTGTAGAATGGTGGGGAAAGGTTAATTAGGTATGCAATTTGTGGGCCTATTGTTGATTCGGAAAACTGTTCAAAGTTCGTACACACGTTTGAAGTTTATTGGAACTCGCAAATGCGATGCCCAGAGGGATCGATAAATTACTCAAATTGCATCTTCATATCAAATCTATATTGGACCCAATTCGTAAAAGTCAAGCATCTGTCCATCGGCTGCGGAATACCGACCCGGCAAAACTGTCACAGTTCATTGGCATACGCTGAACCGTCTAGACGACACAAGTTCCGAGTCCCTAGAATCGGCATTATCCCTGTCAGACTAAACATCCTGTACCGATGTCAAAAATGAATGACAGCAGAGCATTGTAGCAAAGTAGGGAACGCTGTCTATCGACAGCCGACTTGTTTTAATGTTTTAAATGGGTGTTAATTAATTGGCGAACATAGGTAGTCTATTTGTAACAGGCCGACGTCGGACCAAAAATTAAAACAGAATCGCGTTTGTCGCAAGGGAAAGCCATTCACGTTTGGAACACGTTTGCGCAAAATTTTGGTTAATTCAATTTGGATGACGCCAACGATCGTAATGAGCGCTGGGAAAGTATGCTATTATATGAAGTTGGTTTCAACAGCAGCCACCCGCTGTCGATAAACGAACGTTTCATTAGATTAGTACAACCAATCAAGACAGCAGCTACAGCAATTTGTTTTCCCAAATGATCAGGTGAAAATCATTTTTGGATGAGATTCAGAGCATCATCGGCTCATGTTCTTGTTGTTGCTCAACGCGCTGTCCCTTCTTCAAAAAATGGGTGGGTTATATCTATGATATAATCGCAAGGTTGACGTGGGACTACCTTAGCTTAGCGATCATTCGTTTGTATTGGTTAAATTCGTGATTGAATGAAACAGTTTCCAAATTCAATTGAATTCAATATATTTGCTCTGTGAGTAAAAAGATTGAACAAATGCCATGTAAAGTCAATTCATGCATTGTGATAGATTGTTCTTCGTTACAAGTAAATTTTACGTTTGCTATAATGCCTAGGACAAAATATATGTACGGAAGACTGAAAATCTTTCTAATAAAGACAAAAAAAAAATCAAACGATTATTTTATTTTACATTTCCCTCTGAAGTTTACACCTCTCAAGTGTACGTACTTCTCGAATCGCGAATTTGCTTGAAACTGGAAAATTCATTCGTTTCTAGTGTCTGCACGATTTTCTCAGGTTCCTAAGTTTAGAAGATCGTGTTAGGACAGGCATATTCCAGTCTGCACAAAGGCAAGCGAGGACAAAAGTACTCGCAGTTTGCATTTATTTGCAGAGCCGATTTCCCCAGAAACGTTGGTTTTGAAGTCTGTGTCACATTTCAGTCGGAACAAAAATACCCCCGACTTGCATGAGTTTGAAATGCCGATTTCCTTCAGGCACTTTGGTTTAGAAATCTCTGTTAGGGAACACATTTCGGTGGGAACAAAAGCTCCCCCTACTTTCATGTGTTTGCAATTCCGATTTCCCCAAGGCTGCTTGGCTGTGTTAGGAGAACCGTAAATTGGCCAATCAAAACGAGGCAGTTAGGACGTTTAGATAACGCCTAATATTTTACAGCTATTCAATTGTTTATCTAATGAAAAATAACATTTTGTCAGTTGCGATAGATGTGCAGAAATATTTCTTATCAATTGATGCAAACATCTTTCCGATCCAGTAAGAAATGTTCGAGTTACACGCATTCGAAATCTTTCATTTTTTCCTGCATGTTCTGTGTTTAGGTTTTCATTTTACCGCCCATATATTCCGGTTAGACGTAGTCCCACGTCAAAAAAAAAAAAATAATGCAATCGCGAAAACCGTGAAAAAACGTGAGATTGGAATTTGAATGCAAGAGCATCGTAATTTCATCGAAGAAGAAACAATATTGCAGTCCGAGTGATGACATTGATTTAGGTTAACCAAGTATGGGTAACATCCCATAGGCTACCTATTTGTTTTATATGCCCAATGTCAGACAAAAGCTGCTTTGAGGGCTTACAGGCATATACAAATTGCTAGCGATTTGTATCATCAATATTTTACGCTGAATCGTTTTTAGTTACGCTAAATTTGTTTTTAGTTGCATCTAAATCAATTCTGCATGAATGAATAAATTAATATTCGAAAAAGAGAGCGCTACGTTGGAGGCACAATATTCATCAAAAGAAGCAATCACACGAAAGTTGTATAATATTAGGCTGTCAAAAAAGTCCTGCGGTATTTTTTTTGAATTTTCATTTGTTCATTGACTTGTTCCGAACGAGATGCCAGCTTCATAATACCCCTGTTATAAAGGGTGTGTCACATCAAATTGCATCACGGAAAAAACGCTGTAGAAATTCGCCCAGTAGACCGATCCTTTTGAAAATTTTAGACAGTAAAATAAAAACTATTAAACAACTTTTTATTCATACTTCGAGCCCAAGCCCGTATGCTCGCACCTTCCTCTTTACCCCGTCCATAAGGTTGTGTACAACGTCAGGTTGTAGTTTTTTTTGAACAGAAATCCATTTTCTCTTGAAGTCCGCCTCCGATTTGACAACTTTTGGGTTCTTCCGGAGGGCCTGCTTCATAATCGCTTCATAATATTTCTCTATTGGGCGAAGCTCCGGCGCGTTGGGCGGGTTCATTTCCTTTGGCACGAGGGTGACCCCGTTGGCTTCGTACCACTCCAACACGTCCTTTCAATAGTGGCACGAAGCGAGATCCGGCCAGAAGATGGTCGGGCCCTCGTGCTGCTTCAATAGTGGTAGTAAGCGCTTCTGTAGGCACTCCTTAAGGTAAACGCTTTCCGCAAGAGCAGATCGCTTGCCACACCATGTACTTTTTGGCAAACTTGGATAGTTTCTGCTTGCGAATCTCCTCCGGAACGCTGAATTTGTCCTCTGCGGAGAAGAACAACAGGCCCGGCAGCTGACGAAAGTCCGCTTTGACGTAGGTTTCGTCGTCCATTACCAGGCAATGCGGCTTCGTCAGCATTTCGGTGTACAGCTTCCGGGCTCGCGTCTTCCCCACCATGTTTTGCCTTTCGTCGCGGTTAGGAGCCTCCTGAACCTTGTATGTACGCAGGTTCTCCCGCTGCTTGGAATGAACTTGACAAATTCAGCTTATTGGCGACATCCCGGACCGAACTTCTCGGATCACGTCTAAACTGCTTAACTACGCGCTTGTGATCTTTTTCACTGACGGAGCATCCATTTTTGCCGTTCTTCGCCTTCCGGTCGATGGTTAGGTTCTCGAAGTATCGTTTTAGTACTCTGCTGACCGTGGATTGGACGATTCCCAGCATCTTACCGATGTTCCGATGTGACAACTCCGGATTCTAGAAATGAGTGCACAGGATTAATTCACGACGCTCTTTTTCGTTCAACGACATTTTTCCAAATTTACGAAAAATTGTCAGTGAAGCATGACCAACGTGATCTATACACTCTTATCTGGTTATAAGCGAAAGCTGAAGATATAATTCCTAAAAATTAAATTTCTACAGCGTTTTTTCCGTGATGCAATTTGATGTGACACACCCTTTAGAAGCTCGCTTCCTTATTGGCAAAACATTCGGATAGCCAATTTTCACAGGCTTCTTTTGTGGCTAACTTCTGACTACCTAGCTCGTTCGCCATGGACAAAAACAGGTGGTAGTCACTTGGTGCAAGGTCCGGACTATACGGCGGATGCAAAAGAACCTCCCATCCGAGCTCCCGGAGCGGTCCAGTTGTTGGCAGTACAGGTCCGAATTGAGCGTTTGGCCATAGGGAAGCAGCTCATAATAGATTATTCCTTGACAATCCCACCAAACACACAGCAGAACCTTCCTGGCCGTTAATGAGGGCTTGGCCACCGTCTGAGCCGCTTCAGCGGGCTTCGACCACGACCGTTTACGCTTCACGTTGTCGTAAGTGACCCACTTTTCATCGCCAGTCACCATCCGCTTCAGAAACGGGTCGATTTTGTTGCGATTCAGCAGCGATTCACATGCGTCGATACGGTCAAAGATGTTTTTTAGCGTCAACGTGTGTGGCACCCATACATCGAGCTTCTTTGTGAATCCAAGCTTCTTCAAATGGTTAATAACGGTTTGATGACTTATCCCCAGCTCTTGGCCGATGCTACGGCTGCTACTATGCCGGTCTTTCTCGGCTAATTCAGCGATTTTGTCGCAATTTTCGACGACAGGCCTTCCGGAGCGTGGCGCATCTTCGACGACCTCTACACCAGAACGAAAACGTTGAAACCATCGTTGTGCGGTGGAAATGGAAACTGTATCGGGTCCATAAACTGCACAAATTTTATTGGCAGCTTGAGATGCATTTTTGCTTTTGTCATAGTAGTACTGTAAAATATGTCGGATTTTCTCTTTATTTTGCTCCATATTTGCGACACTATAACTCACGAACGACTTAACCAAACAAAACACTATCAAGGACTATATATATAAACAGGAGAATGAAATGTAAATTCACAATAGATGTACGAATAGATTTAAGAATTGAGTGTGTGTGATTATCAACATTGTAATAATTTCCTTATACCCCATCCTTTTCCTGAGAAAAATATGTCACCCTTCTAATCTCGAGTCCACCGCGAGTAATCGGTTTCCCACATTACTAACCATAGATTTAAGAAAATTGTTCATATATATAGTTTTAAAAATATATTTAAGATTTCGGCTCCTTTAAACTTATGTAACTGAGCCTGTAAAAATAAACGAATTTATAAAAAAAAGGACTATATTATAGCGCGCAAAAATAGCTTTCCAACAAGCTATAGTATGACTCGATACAATGAATACAACTAGAACTACGCGCTTACAACGACACCTCGCCGAAATACCGCAGGACTTTTTTGACAGCCTAATATTTGCTAATTATTTCTCTCAGTGTAGAGACCAATTGACGAATTTACGCAAAGCTGAATCAGCTCATGCGACATCGATATTAGAACTCAGAACCACAAAAGTGAGGGCGTTTGTTTATTTTACGCACTAAATAGCAAGATTCGGTGGTGATTATTCATTTTATTTCAATTTAGATTCATTTCAGCCATTGAATGTCGTCAGTATATGGTAAGAAAGTTGGAGTTTTGTATATTTACGATGGTTTCAACACGCGATTTGACCAAAGTCATAGATAATCTTCGAAAATTTTAAGTTTGATAATGCATAGCGGTTATTGATACTACGGATAATTGCGCTGAAATCGATATCATATCAAATTGGCTGATATCATTGATTATGTAGGGGTCGATACGAGAAGGATTTGAAGTATTTTTAGTGCAAAACACCCTATTCATCGTTTACTTAGTTGAAAAAAATTAAAGTTACAATACTTATAACAAGCCATTCCTCGTAATATACATAGGACATTGTAAAATGATGATTTTCTAACCTTTTCAACGTGGAAAGAATACATGAAACCGGGAAATTTGAAGATAAATTCTGATTTGTCTAGAAAATTTCAACGAATTTCATACCAAAAAAACAAAACATCCTCATTTTACTCGCTGCGCCATCTGGTTGTAAATCCAACGTAAATTCGTCAATAAGAGATCTTAAAAGGTAATAATAAAAGACGGGTGGGTAATGTCGGGGACATAACCGGAGTGACGTAGGACTATACAAGGGGGACAGCTTTTGTTAAATATGTTTTTTAAATATATTGTTTTATTTTCTTCTCTTACGTGAATACCTACCTATCTACCTGAAAAGTGGATTAGTTTACTGTTTACCTTTTTATGAATATATTGATGGTTCTGAAAAGAACCTTTGGTGTTGTGTTTTTGTTATCACTCGATATTCCCATCTTGTTCGGTTAAACCTTCCTGTTTAGCTATTGCGTTTGCCACTCGCCACAGCTTTCACAGTTGGAAAATTTCTTCCCATTGTCGCCGCACGGATCATGCCTTTAGAGCGTGATTCATGGCGAGAACGATAGAGCGGATGCTTAGATCGCGCTCTATCCTAAATACACAGAATAGCTTGCGCAGTGGCTTTATCGTAACTAATGAGGTTTTTCCGAAGTGCGATTATTGCTAGCTGAAAACCTAAATATCATAAAACTCCTCCGGCCAGCGATAACCCGCCGGGAAGGAGAACAAAACAAAAATAAGCAAAACGACGTAATGTGTTTACGATCAGAGCCTATCTCCGATCGTAAATACCGAAGGACGGGAGAAATCCCAAAAAGAGAGCACTATGGGTGCTATAAACGGAGCCTATCTCCGAGCTAGGACAATAAGTAATAAAACGGAGAGGAAAAGATAACACGCCTGCGAGCGTGTTAATAATCATCCCTCGTTCGCCCGTCTGGCTTAGAATAAATAATTGTAATTTTCTCTCTCTTATGCTACGCCCTTCTGGGGTAGATAAGAAGGCAATGTCTGTATATAAGAGAAAACTTGAACAGAATAAAGGCACTCTCAACTGGACACTCTCAACCATACCACGGACGTAGGAGCGTCGTGGCGAAGTACCGAACCCCTCTTTTTTGTCATAAACGTATCACAACCCTGGACATCGCCCGAGCATCCTGGACACCATCGGGAGCACCCTGGACATCATCGCCGGCAGATCCCAGCGCAACAAGCGCTGGTAAGTATTGAACACCCCTCCTCCAAAGATCCGAAATTCCAACCACCCTTCCTCTCCCTTTTCCTTCCCTTGGCTCCGCCCGGCCAAACTCCCAAGTGACGCGGTACTACCGGATCGCACCAGTAGGCGCATACTCGTTATGCGCTCTACGTGATCTGGCCTACCACATAGCGTCCAGTAAAGGGCTTTCCCTTCGTGTCATCAGCACGATCTCGAACTGCAGCCACATTTGGTGGCTCCAGAGAGGATCTTTCCTCCAGCGTAATCAGCACGATACCCTGCAGCCACATTTGGTGGCTCCAGAGAGGATCTTTCCTCCAGCGTAATCAGCACGATACCCTGCAGCCACATTTGGTGGCTCCAGAGAGGAGTCTTTTCCTAAAGACACTGTACGAACTCACAACACGCTCGGTTGAGTTGAGAATCCTGTTAAATTGATTTGCGCCCGTCGTTGAACGGAGAGGTTCGGTCTTGTAAAGACGAACAAGGTGAGGTTGTCTGTGGACATCACCATTTAGCCAAGAGGCAAATTGCGCATTTCAAGAAACAGAAATTAGGTCCTGAAAGACGGACAAATTAGGCCGTAGAAATCGGCATCTTGTTGAAACAAGTCCAGCTTTATAAACAGACCGATCGCCAGTCAGGCATAGTTGGACGAAGGCAACCAGGCGCCTCGTCAACATCAACTGTAATCCGGTCACGAGGGCCGGAAGACGAATATTGTGCAACGTTTGAAATCAGCGTAGGCAACTAGGCGCCACGCTTGGTTTAAGACAAGGCGAAGGCAACCAGGCGCCTCGCCACTTGCGCATTATAACACAGTTTAAACATCGAGTGACGGCAACCAGGCTCCTCACTCAGGAATAATGATATCAAGCTTTACGAGATCATCACGCCCGTGCTGTGATGCATGTGGCAAGAAAATTGAACTAGACAATCTGGTCCAATGCAGACAGTGCAAAAGGAATTATCATCATTCCTGTGTAGGACATACACCCACTGAAGAGGAAACCTATTTAGTATGCTCGCTTTGTTCCCCTACCAAAACAAACGAAAGTGAGGGAAAGGCACAGGCACCTGCAGCGTCTCATCCCTCAACTAATTCGAGGGAACAAAAACAGATAGAGGAGCTGACGAATCTAGTTACACAACTAGCTGAGATGCATGTTAGCGAACGCAACAACATAACCACATTAAAAAAGGAAATAGTAACAATGCAGGCATCACTCAACGCTTTAGTCGTGGGCGCAACGACAATAGCAACACAGCGACAAACAGAATTACCATGCTCTCCGGCGCAAGCGCAGTCAACTGAACCCCTAATCAATATCTCCGGGCAACAACGTGACCGAGCAACGATTCAAACACCACTACCAATGAGATCCGGTCCATCAATTGGCTGGGAGCAGAGTGCAATGATGCCAGCTCCACAGCATGGAGATTTTACGATTCTAATGAAGAGGCAAGCTTTGACTCCCTTGCCAAAATTCAGCGGGTCGCCCAAAGATTGGGCTAAATTCAAAAGGATCTACGAAGTCAGCACGAGAGAATGTGCGTTTTCCAATCATGAAAATCTCTCCAGACTTGAAGCTGCCCTTGAAGGACGCGCAGCTAGAAGCGTGCAGCAACTATTTATAAACTCGGAAAATGTTCCGAGTATAATAGAGAGACTAGAGGAAAATTTCGGAAACCCTAAATTCATATATGAGGAACTACTGCACGATCTACAGAAGCTTAAAAGAGAAAGTAGATCAATAATAATCGAAATGTCAGATGCTTTAGAAAATATGGTGGCAAACATGACGATCATAAATCAAAGAGGTTACCTACTAGATGCGAGGTTAATAGAAGACCTAGTTAAGAGACTACCTTATAACCTGCAAATAGAATGGACACGCCATAGAACGACGACTGGTGATGCCCCATCTTTAGAAGAAATGAGTAACTGGCTGAAACCTCACGCCAAAATAATGAGGAATATGGCTTCTCCTCTACCTTCTACAGTTAGAAGCCAGATACATGTCCATCAAGAGATGCCACGCATGAAATGTCCGGTTTGCTCGAATAACCATAAAATCTTCGATTGCACGGAATTTAAGAACTCCAACATCCAAAAAAGATGTCGATTGGCAGTACAATGTAAAATATGTTTCGGATGTCTAGGCACCGGACATATGGTTAAAGATTGCAGACGATCTAGGAGGTGCGGCTTGAGTGGATGTAACAAGCACCACCACAGAATGTTACACTCGAATCCAGACATGGAACCAACACCTCGTAATACGTCCGCTACAGTTCCGCTTGAAGCCAACTGCAATATTCACAAGTCCTCAGCAAACGAGATATACTACCAGGTGATTCCAGTAACACTTCAACACGGAAGGCATTCAGTCGATACATATGCCTTCCTAGACACAGGGTCTTCCCTGACATTGCTAGATGAGGAAATGGCAAACTCCTTGGACCTATACGGCAGAGAAGAACCACTACAATTAAAATGGACACAGGACGTGTCTCGAAACGAGCTGAACAGTAGAAAAGTACAAGTTCGCATTCAGGGGTCGTCCAGAAGGTCGTACCGACTTGACGGTGTAAGAACCATTAAAAACTTACAACTTCCGACTCAGACAATGAACTACAAAGCAATGGCTACAAAATATCCGCATTTGGAAAACCTTCCGATCGAAAGCTACGAGCTTGCAAGGCCAACAATTCTCATAGGGCTGAATCAAAGCCATTTGCTTACCGCCATGGAAACAAGAAGGGGAAGTGACAATGACCCAATAGCAGTCCGAAGTAAGCTTGGATGGTTTATTTTCGGTAATGTCAGATCAATTTATCAAAACGATCATGAACTATTGCAACACGATAAAGAACTACGAGATATGATGGCTGCGCACTTCTCAATCGATGAATTTAGCATCAGACAACCAATAAGAGTCAACGACAACCCCTTGCCCTTAGAACCGGTCAACAAGTATACCACCGCGAGTTCTAACAACGTAATGCTGATAACCTCGACCGAAGATAAATCAAAAAAATCAACGCGAAAAAAAAGACGTAGAAATAAGACTACAACAAAAGGCATTTCTAAATCTTGGTTCAACATCTCACGTATATTGAAAATAATGATGTTGTTCGTAATGTCGTTCACGTTGATCAACGCTATATCCATAAAACCCGTTGACAAAGACGGTCTAATGTTCGACCACGAAGGAACGTGCTTATTACATAGAGGCATATGGCAAACGAATATACAAACCAACGTAGTGCCCGATGAAGACATTGAAGTAATTAACTCGATACGGAATAATGTGACAGTAGCGATGAAAGACATGGAGTTTGTCATCGAAGACTCTCTCCTAGAGCAAATTGCAACATCTGTTGAACGTTTATGCGATGATGCGATTGATGAGATCAAGCAGACAACGAGAACTAAACGAAGCAAAGGGTTCTTCGGTTTTTTGGCGGACTTAATATTTGGTAGCGACGATATGGAAAACGAGCTACAGGCAATGAGGGTTCATGAAGACGAAAAAATTCACCAAATATCGGAGTCAATGGTAAAAATGAATACCAAGGCGTCCAAAATGGGAGAACAGCTTAACGAGAGATACTATAAATTGTACAAAGACATGACTCAATTAAAACAATTATATTCTGCGGATAAGGTTCAAAGGTTACGAACAACGATGTTAGAAACCACGATATTGGCACGAGAAGTTATCGATGGAACGTTGAATAGATATAGGAAAGTTCGAACGTTTCCTTTGTCCGTCGACGAACTAGCCCAAACCAGAAAAAACATTTCACAAGCGTTGCCAACTGGTTACATTGTCCTGGATCACCCATCAGCCGTAAAATACAACACGCGTGTAGTCAACGGCTCCCTCATAATTACCATGACGAGTGTTGTCATCAACAAAGTTGAGTTCGAGGTATTTAAGATAATACCGATCCCACGGGCTGAGAATGGCTCAATTATTGTAACAGAACATGATCGCATCGCGGTAGGCCACAACCAAGACTTCTTCTACCCATCGATCGAACTAACAAAACTGAATGATACGCATTTAATTACGGTTCAACCAGAACTGAGTAAGGAAGTGGATTGCGTAGCGGCTGTCATACTGCATATCGCAAGTACCCGCAAATGTGCAACAAAACTGTTAAACACGCCTTACGCTATGATGGAGACACTGTCCACTCCTAATACCGTTTTATACTATGCATCCGATACAAAGGCAATAGTTATACATTGCGACAACGTGGTAATGTCACCACCTTATGAGGCAGCAGTAGAAACTCTCCAGCCAGATTGCCGTATACAATCCAACAACAAAACGATACATGCAAGTTTAAATGGCATGAACAAGAAGATTGCAACATACTTCAAATCTAAATACCAGGTGGCCGATCACCTATTGGACGAATTCAATGACACCGTAAAAGATGTGGTGGAGCCGAAGCCCGATAATCCCTACGATAACAACGCTATGATAACCGTGTACAACAGTTTGGATCCCTTCCATCCGAAATCGAAGTATCTTTGGAGGAACGCCGCCCTTTTCGTAAGCATACTAATGATTATAATCGGGATCATTTATCTACGTTGCTGCAGACGAAGATGCTGCACCAGATCCAGAGCCACAGCAGGACCCGATGTCCATATCCGAATGGACAACCTATTGAACCGGCAACAATTAGAAGACACAGCGCTTTAAAACCAAGCATTGGAGGGACGTTCAATGAAGCAAGGCGGCATGCCGAAGAATTGAAGAGAAAAAGTGATTTAAAACTCTGTTAGACCATAAGTACACAAAATGTAAAATAGAAGAAAATAATTGAATATGAAATAATTGTAGTCAAAATGAGGAATCTGACAATGAATAAGAAATATAAGCAACAAAGGGTTGCATAAACTGACGAGAAGATATGTCGTCTAATGTAATAGTAAAAATATAATTTGTTCAGTGAAAGAAGCAATTAGGCGCCGTTGCATGGCTATTAAAAGTACATAAAGTTGAAGACTCTTCTATGGATAGAAGAAGTATTGAATTTGAAAATTGAATACTCCTGCGAGAGTAAAATGAAGTGTAACACAAAGCTAAAATGAATAGGATTTGCATTGTAAATGAATCTGAAGGCAAAGTGGCTAATAAATTGTAACGAAGCAAAGAATGAATTTATAACACACCATGTATGAAGAATAAACGGAAGTCATCCGCTCATAGCAAACGAATTGCATTGTATAAACTTCAGGTTAGGAAATTGAATGTAAGAAAAACATAATATTGAAAAGAGAATATAAGATGAAACAATTGCGAATTATACAGTAATAAAAGATACAGCATCAGAAGCATAGAAGAAAAAATTATTAGAAACAGATGCGGCGTAGCTCAATTGGTAAATCTGCCTTACGCGATTTACGAGGGCCGGTATGTCGCCGCACGGATCATGCCTTTAGAGCGTGATTCATGGCGAGAACGATAGAGCGGATGCTTAGATCGCGCTCTATCCTAAATACACAGAATAGCTTGCGCAGTGGCTTTATCGTAACTAATGAGGTTTTTCCGAAGTGCGATTATTGCTAGCTGAAAACCTAAATATCATAAAACTCCTCCGGCCAGCGATAACCCGCCGGGAAGGAGAACAAAACAAAAATAAGCAAAACGACGTAATGTGTTTACGATCAGAGCCTATCTCCGATCGTAAATACCGAAGGACGGGAGAAATCCCAAAAAGAGAGCACTATGGGTGCTATAAACGGAGCCTATCTCCGAGCTAGGACAATAAGTAATAAAACGGAGAGGAAAAGATAACACGCCTGCGAGCGTGTTAATAATCATCCCTCGTTCGCCCGTCTGGCTTAGAATAAATAATTGTAATTTTCTCTCTCTTATGCTACGCCCTTCTGGGGTAGATAAGAAGGCAATGTCTGTATATAAGAGAAAACTTGAACAGAATAAAGGCACTCTCAACTGGACACTCTCAACCATACCACGGACGTAGGAGCGTCGTGGCGAAGTACCGAACCCCTCTTTTTTGTCATAAACGTATCACAACCCTGGACATCGCCCGAGCATCCTGGACACCATCGGGAGCACCCTGGACATCATCGCCGGCAGATCCCAGCGCAACAAGCGCTGGTAAGTATTGAACACCCCTCCTCCAAAGATCCGAAATTCCAACCACCCTTCCTCTCCCTTTTCCTTCCCTTGGCTCCGCCCGGCCAAACTCCCAAGTGACGCGGTACTACCGGATCGCACCAGTAGGCGCATACTCGTTATGCGCTCTACGTGATCTGGCCTACCACATAGCGTCCAGTAAAGGGCTTTCCCTTCGTGTCATCAGCACGATCTCGAACTGCAGCCACATTTGGTGGCTCCAGAGAGGATCTTTCCTCCAGCGTAATCAGCACGATACCCTGCAGCCACATTTGGTGGCTCCAGAGAGGATCTTTCCTCCAGCGTAATCAGCACGATACCCTGCAGCCACACCCATCCAGCTTGTGACATGTTGTTCAGTAAATTACATTTAATGCGACGTGCCGGAGAAACACTTTGCCACTCACTGAAACTAATTGTTGCCTTGATGAGCGCCGAACCGAAGCTGCTCTGTTCTTGATGCGAGTTTTCTGATTGTCGTGAGCAGCTTTGCAAGCCAACTCGAGCACTCCGACGGCCGAAACTCTATAATCGCTGTTAGGTATACTGGTGCTCCGGCACTAATCCGTTCGGCCTAGTTACCCTTGCGGAGCAATCAGTGAATGCGACCAACAGGGAACTGGAAACCTGCACGGTTCGAGTGAGACTTTGCCTTTCCCTTAACTTGTCCTCCTTTGTTACGTCCACGATGTCGATGCCGTACAACCAGGAAATCAGGAAAGTCCCCAACTATCAATAAGCTCAGAACAACTGCCAAATTCACATACTCATCAGATCCTGGCAAACAAATTATGAAAAAATCAATTTGTGTTTTATTATTATTTTGGATAATGTTTTAGAAAGCATTGAACTGTATTTCCTAAACTCTTTTTTGGAAGGTTTAATGGCCCTGAAAAGCGCCTTGTTTAATGGAATGGTTCCAATTTAGAAAACTTAGTACTCGTGGTTTTGAAAAAAACCATTTCGAACGCCCTCGATGCCGCCTTGTTCGGGATTTGCCACCAAAGCAGTTTGTATAAAGAACAAACTTTTTTCTTCTGCTACCTGCTGTCGTTTTGCGATTGCGTTTGCCACTCGCCACTCGCTGCAACTGCCTGTTGTCTTGATGTCCACCGAACCGAATGTGTTCTGTTCCGAATGCGGGTTTTCTTATCGTCGCGAGCAGCTTTGCCAGCTAACTCGATCACTTCGGCGGCCGAAACTATATAACGCCGGCTAGGTGGACTGGTGCACTGGTACTAACGCGCTCGGCCTAGCTACCCTTGCGGGGAACTTCAGATCAACACGGTTCGAGCGGGATTTTGCCTTTCCCTTCATTTTTCCTCCTTTACCATGTCCAGACGTGGCTGCTTGGGTTGGTTTGTTGATGTTTTGTGATGCGAACCGATGTGGTGTACGGTTTGAATGAGAATAATCGTTACGGAAGGAAGGAAGGAAGGTATTGTATTATAGAGACTTTAAACTTTTGCAGTTCATTAGTCTCTAGCCTTGAGAAAGGCTCTTTGAAAACTCTACTCTACTCTATTACTCTACTCCAGCGCTACCACCTCCGCCCTCTTGCCTTGAGAAAGGCACTCGATCCCTCGCCGTCCAGATCGTCCAGCAACGATGTTGTCCAGTCGGTGTCCACACAAAGAATGATCGTTACGGCAGCGGAGCGGGGATTTTTAAGCTGACTGGCTGGCTCGAGAATTACGCATGTGTGAGACTGCGACCAATGTTTCGTTCATTTTTTTCTTTTTCCTTTCCAATCGTGCTTCATTCTATTTCGCTGCTGCTCTGGTTGCCCGTTTTGGTCGGTACGATTTGAGGAGCACAAAATGGAGCAATCAAAAATGGGCATATAGTGCATTTTGACAATGCTTGATATTTCATAATTATTCAATTATTTATCTCAAGAAAAATTAAATGTTATTCGTTATGATAGATGCGTAGATATTTTTGTGTCTAGGTTTCCATTTCACCCCCTATATCTTCCGGTTAGACGTAGTCCTACGTCAAAATAAAAACAAAAGGTAGATGGGTCTGAGCCTAGGGGCACGGACGGAAGTTTGACGTAGGACTCTAATTGTTCAGAACAGTTCTTTTTTTAAATGTAATTCTTTTCATTGTTCATAAATCTGTTAGTTTAATTCTTTGGAAACTCTAAATAGTAGCCCTGAAAGCAGCTTTTTCGGTGGAATAATGTTCGTTTGCAGACTATCACAATCAAGTCGTATTGGTTCTACTTCTCAATCTATCATAGAAGGAATTGAGTCATTGAGAATTATGAATATGAATCATGAAGATTAATATTTCATTTCGTTTAATTTTTGTGATGCGATGAAATGCCGATCTCAATAGGTCCTCGCATGTTTATCGCTGCCATCCTCCTAGTATTGATATCATTTTTCGCTGTACAATTGCCCTTGTTGCTGAAGACCGAAGACACTCGCTTATGGTGTCCATCACCCTATAATTATTTCCACTGTTGATGTCTCAGGCGAAAAAATTGGTGGATAAATTTTATGTCAAATGGTATATATTATATCATATATCGTAAGAAATATTCTGCGTAATATGCATTTGAAAACTTTTAATAAACGTTACATTTTTCTTAGAGTGACCCTCCTATATAGAAATGAAAGACGTAATTCTATGTCAAAACTAAACTAAAAATTTTAATTTAAATGTTAAAATTTCAAAACTGCATTCGGGTGTTCTTCTCTGATAAAAACGTTGATGATGCTGAAGTTAAAGAAGTGGCTTCGCACACTCAATCTGCATTTCTGTAACCATTTTTAAAGTATACCGATTTTTTGAAAACAAAACAAAATACGCTTGAGCACATTTGTTAACTCTACAACAGTTCATGTTGCAAACGGTTATCTTCGAATAAAATACTAGTAGCAGCTGAATACTACTTAAATAATGAGAGAGTGCAGAATTCATTCAAACTCTTGTGATCATCCTTTCTCTTTAACATTTCAGATAAACCCTCTTCCGCTTTCTGCCGTACTGTTTTCTGCCGCTCCTCTAACCCAGCTTAACACATTAAGGACCACACGTTTTGGGGTAAAGTTGAACGCTTCATTTGTTCGGATTCCACGAATGAGATCGTTTCCTCCAGTGTGAATGAGACGAAGGCGAGGCATCGGTAGGCCTTGTTAGATTCTTGGGAAACCAAGGATTTAACCTTCAAGTATAGAAAACACTGGTTATTTCGTGATTCATCCGTAACAGACGGAACTCGAAACACGAGAAATCTCGTGAGCGGTCCGCAATGTGTTAATAACCAAACGGACGCACTTTTTCCATAGATCTGCCTTGAACTCACCGAGTAGTTCGATAGGTTTGGCAATGACAGCTAATTTTGCAGCACATATTGGCTTGCGAATCATATCCTCTGATCCGGAGCCTGCCTGAAACCGATGTCGTAAACAGCTAAGAAATTATCTTGAATGTTTATATAAACATATTCAGATAAAATCATGCATTGGTTGCACGAAAAGAACTGATAAGACGTGGTTGAACGAAAACCGCGCTATAAGAGTACCGCGTTATAGGAGGGCTGTCGCAGATTCATCACCGCGATACATGGAAACCGCGTTCTCAGAGTACCGCATTATAGGAGGGTTGACTGTACTTATGTTTGCCAGCGCAGTAGTTCATCGACCTCACCGGCCTCGCGTCCTCGGCTCCTGCTACGACAGCCGTGATGAGATCGTGAAGTAGCCAGTAATCAATTATTAGAGAATCGTTCGTAGCCTAGCGTTGGTAGACGAGAAAAAGCAGCCTCCAGCAGTAGCAAACCGAACAAAAAGAGCATTCATTCGGCGAATTCGTTCGTGATTCGCGAAGGAGCAAGACAATGAGACAATGAAAACAGAAAAAAATATAACCGCGTCACTACTGCTGCTGCTTCCCCGACGGTAATTACAAGATATGCAACATCGGGGAGCATTGTGCATTTCTGCAATGCTTGGTCAGTCGTCGTTGTCGCCGTCGCCGCTGGATTTTGCTATCATGGGAAATGAATGGCGCTGGACAAATGGAATCCGTGTGAATTTGGCTTGGGAGATAGCACATTTTGAGGTACAGCAAATATCGCGCCGAATGTGATTGGTGCTGGTTGTGGGACAACCAGACGCCAAATGATTCGGTGAATGATCCGATTGAACTGGAGGATGGGGCGAAAAAAATATTAAAAGGCGGGTGAGCTCATGGATAGGTTTAATCCGGGGTCTTATGGGTGGGGAGATCAGAGAGGGGAAACTCATCAATCCTTCATTTTCATCTTTCCACCAGCGGGCAATCCTCGGGAGAGCATAAATGAATGCGCCGACGGCGGAGATGATTGATGATTGCTTCGCGAAAAAGAGCGAGAAAGATGGCGAGTTTTGCGGTACAATTTGTAGCCTAAAACACCACTTAATCTTTCTACGCTGAAGGAGGTTTGAGTTGAAGTTTTCGCTGTTGCAGTTGAGAGTACGGTCTTGTGTGCTTGATATTTTAAGGTAAATGTAGCGAGAACATTGATTCCAATTATGCGTTTTCCAGCGTGGCGCAATCGGACAAGCGAGAATCAGTCCTGCAATGTCATAAATCGTTGCACCAATACGACTGAGTCGAATCACGATTTTCGTACGACATGCACTCAGCCGACAACGATTGCAACATTGTCTGTCTGATTCATTGACCGACCTCCCATCAGGTTTGTCACGTTGGAAAACATGCCTAACAAGCAGTTCGCTGTCTGGGCATAGAGCACACATTTCATAGTGTCGGGTTGACAGCATTGCACCAGATTGTCGAAA
Organism: Toxorhynchites rutilus septentrionalis; assembly: GCF_029784135.1. Classification (NCBI taxonomy): domain Eukaryota; kingdom Metazoa; phylum Arthropoda; class Insecta; order Diptera; family Culicidae; genus Toxorhynchites; species Toxorhynchites rutilus. The sequence continues at coordinate 54,860,712 of NC_073744.1, forward strand.
ATTCACACCCGGTCAGGCCAAACGTGAAGCCACACGATGGTAGGACCGGAAGCCTGGGTAAGGGGGTCTCTTTTTTGTCATTCATTAATGGCCCTCGCTGATGATTGGTTACCAGGGATCACGACATA